>NC_143397.1:140614956-140917986 GCF_052110815.1 Crocodylus siamensis
AAGCTGGCAGAGGGTAGGTTTAAGTTAGATATCAGGAGGCGCTACTTCATGGTCAGGGCGGCTAGGGTCTGGAACCAACTTCCAAGAGAAGTGGTGCAGGCTCCTACCCTGGGGGTGTTTAAGAGGAGGTTAGATGAACATCTTGCTGGGGTCATTTGACCCCAGTACTCTTTCCTGCCATGGCAGGGGGTCGGACTAGATGATCTGCTCAGGTCCCTTCTGACCCTAGAAACTATGAAACTATGGGATGCTGATACATCAGACATGCTAATTAGTATGTTCCAGCAGACTTAGTTAATCAAGTCTGCTCCAATGCACTGTAATTGCAATGTGTAGGAGCAGCCTCTCCACATGTGTACAGGCACCCATTACTCGTATCTGTAAAAGATGAAACTGAGGCAAAGAGAAAGAGAAAAGGCTTGCTCAAAGTCACAGACCCACATTTCCTGAGGCCCAGTCCAGCCACTTAACCAGAAGACCATAATCCATTGATCATATGTAACCCACACAAAATGTACCAGACATTTTTTTACTGCAAAGTGTGTTTTCTAGTTTTCATGTTGCTAAGTAGTTTGTTTTAGTTTCAATATTTTTTTTTATTGTTTGTGTGTGTGTGTCTGATTGTACAGCATGTATTATGATCTTGCTTTTTGTATTTGAGATCTGGTCTCCTCTCCTCCTGCTTGGTAATTTTGAGGAGAAACTGCACTAGGCAGATACCTGAGACAGAAAAGACCCTTTTGATCAGGCCTTTAGAAACCCTCCTGTATTTACTGTAACTAAGACACCTAGCTACATGTTCTGTAAGCATGGGGAATTAGACCCCTGGCCTACTTGGCTAACTGGGCAATATCCTTTTTTTAAATTAATTTGTGAAAAGAGTAAAACTGAACACCTGGAAAGTTTTGATTGGAAAAACTTGGGTGAAGTCACATTAGGTATACAGAAACTTTCAACTGGGACTCAGGGCTCTTTCTCCTGGGGCTGCAAAGCTGAATTGGGAGAGAGAGAAACTACTCCCCATGCTGGGGGGAAGGGTGTCTCCCCAACCCCTCCTTCACTGGAGAAGAAAGCTAAATCTATGTAAAGGGAAAGCTTCAGGTACAAGGAGAGAAAGTTGGTCTCAGGGTTTGAGACCTCTATTCCCTCCCTCGTGTTTCCCTGGGTTTTCAGCTGGATGATACCATGGGGGTATCAAGCCCTGAAGCACACTGATCAGGGTTGGAGCCTGGCAGTTCTGCTGGCAGATTTAGGCCAGGATTAAATGCCTGGCACGTTTGCTGCTATTGCAACTTCGTTTTGTTTCAGCCTAGCTGTGTGGCTGAACCCCAGCTGTGTTTTGCTGGCTACTTTTGGCTAGTATTAAAGGCCTGGTAAATTTTGGCCAGTCCTAAGGCCTCAAGTGGGATAATACTATACGGGTATTAGTTCCTAGAGCATGCTAACAAGGGTAGGAGTGTGGCAGTTTTGTTGGCAGATTTCGGACAGGGTGGTACCTGACATGGTTTAAGCCAGGGTGAGGAGCCTGGCTCTCTTTTGTTGCCTAGTTCAGGCCCAGCACAGAATGGTTTGGCTTTCTTTTGTTGTATGGTCCAGGAGTCTGGGCAACATTGGCCTGGCTCCATATTGTTGTTTGCCCTAGGCCTCAGTGCAGGCTGGGCCTGACCCTTGTTTGAGTTCTCTTGCAGTTTTCTGTCCCAGCAGAGCTGGGGATTGAGACAAGGAATTCTGGGGGTGTGGTACGCTGACTAAAGCCACAAGTCACCCCTCACAGCCACCATATGGAAGTGGAGATCAGCTTTCCAGGGAGCAACAAGGGGCCCCTTGCAACATGGAAGGACCTATGCTCTCTAGCAACTCCCTGGGGCACAACAAGCCCAAGAAGCAGTTCATAGCACTCTCCTGTGTGGACCCACATCACCAGCCCATTGCTGAAGTGCAGGTATAGGGCTGCAGACCCCCGGAACTACCCTTTGGGGGAGACCCCAAGTCCCAGATTGGCTGGGTATGGGTGAACCTTCCCCAAGATGATGCAACCTATAGACTATGCCTTATAGTTGATAGTTTTTTAAGTTGCATTTGGTATTTTCCTTTGTTTTCATTGCCTTTGTTTCCTGTAATAAATCTGTCCTTTGTATTTACACTGCTTGCGAGGAGGAGGGTTTGTTTATGTGGGACACCCCACCCAAATTCAGTGTTCCCAGATTTCTGGGTGAGGGCTTGAGCCAAAGTAAAAATTCATTTGGTACCCCAAAATTTGAGCTCACCCCTTGTTGCTGCCAACCAGTGCCCAGCAGAAGGGTTACACATATATCACTACTTGGGATACAGACTTACATTAACTAACTAAATTCTTTCTTTGTAATGGGACAGACTGATTGGAAAAAAATAAGGGTTAATGTTCATGAACACTGCCAGATGGCTGTACAGGGAAATACTGCTGTTGTTGTTATAAAAAGTTCAGTGATCAACTTTTTCTGCATAGATAGGGGACAAAACAAAGAGTAATAGTCTTAACATACAAGGCGGGAGAGTAAAGTTGGACATCTGGAAGAACTATGAAGGTGGTTCAGCACTGACATGGATTACCTAGAGGGGTTGTGGAATCTCCAACCATTAAATGCTGATTAGACAGACATTTGTCTGGGATGGTTTAGACAAGGAAGATTCTGTGATTCCTGCTTTGAGCACAGGTGTTGGCCTAGTTGACTTTTTACATCCCATCTTTTTCCTCAAGGGAAAAATAGCAGTGAAAGTGCAAGGCTGCTTCTACTGTTATAGCTGTTCACTGGGACAGACTGCACTACAAGGATCAGAGAGCCCTTTGACCTAGCTGAGTCTTAACTTTCTGGTTGGCCTGTCAACTAAGGTACCAATGTGGTTGTTTGCATCCTGCATACCTACCCATTTGGAGTGGGATTGTGATTCCTGTACATTTCATACAAAAACTGCCAAACACCTTTGCTCCAAGCTATAATCAGGTTGAGTGACTATTATGTAATTACCTTTTCTCTCATTTATACAGAAAGAATTCTGAAGTCTGACATCAATGGACTAGGACAGAGGTTGACCGCCTATGGCTCATGGGTTGAAACCAAAGGGACTGGATCTGGCCCACAGCAGCACAGGAGCTTGGCAGCATGCAGCTTGCTTTGGCACATTTCCCTTCTCCATCCAGGACAGTGTTACCAAACCCCTCGATAGCACCTGCTCCCAAACACTCTTGAACCTCCTAAGAATCTGGCATTTATCCTCCTGGCTGAATTTGCTCCTCTTTACTGCCATTTGGGATGGGAATCTGTGGCACTCAGTCATAAAGAGGTCACTGCATTGGGGATGGGCAGCTTGTAGTGGTAGCTAGGTCACAGCAGCTGTCCCATAATTTGTAAAAGGTCACTTTCCCCTGGACTAGGAAATTAATATTTTGTCTTCACACATCTTCATTTGATGCATAGAAAATGATGTTTTGAAGACAGACATCCACAAAGAATGTAAATGTGTATAATCTAACAAAGAAAAGTATTACATTTCTATTTTTTTTTTATAAGTAAGATCTGTGTATTTCTCTTAGCTCTTAATACCTGAGATAACTATAAATCACAAGTAATAGGAGGCCATGCAGTTAAATTTTCTTCCTGTAGGGTGGGAAATGCACAATAGCAACTTGTTACATTTCAGAGACACATTTTGACCCTAAACACACTGCAAATATGTCCATTTCCATTATGAGAGACCCCAACATATCTACATTTATCTCTGGACCCTTAAGACATATAAGCCTCAACATTTTAAGACATGCCTAATTTGCTTCCCATGACACGTTCTGAATTCAGCCACTCCTTCATTGTCTTTGGTTGCATGTGAACAGCAAGGCTACTGCCTTCATTTTTCAATCATGTTGACTCCTGGGACGACATGACTGGCTGGGGAAATTAAATTTCAGAAATTAAATTTCAGAAGACACCATCTTTAGCCACAAGTGCAGTACTTCTTAAGGCAACACCTCAGGGTTGTAACTCCACAGTTCTCTCCACTTGGAGGACAGAAAGCAACTCTTTCCATAGCTCATAATGCCTCACCTAAGTTGACTGGAATAGTCGCAGCAGAAGAAAGTGACTACTGACTCGTGAGGGACTGAACATGCTGTCTCCAGAGAGATGTCTACATGTCACATGGCAGTGCTGTGCAGAGATACCTGAGGTGTCTCATAACAGAAGCACTATAGTCATGGTAACATAGTGCTCTGCCTGAGCTAATTAGAGCTCTCTTGGGTATCTCTGCCCAGCTATCTTCTGGAGACAGCCTGGGACTGCATTGTGCCATGCACACATTCCCAACCCTGATGGCTGAGATGAGATTCTTTGCACAAAATAATAATGCCTCAAATGATAAAGGGAAAATGGTGGCGGTTTGAGCAGGAAAGTGGTCCCAATTTGCTTTTTTAAATTAGCAATTCAGGTGTTATCTATTCTGCTTTTCCTAGAAGGCTCATTGGACACCTATGAAATGACTAGGTTTATTATTATCAAAACATCAAGGAAGCATGCATAAACTATGAAAGCAAGTGAGTTTTTGTCATGACTGTTTAAAATACTGGGGGCTGATCTGCACATAGTTTTTGCACTGATTTAGCTAAATTGGTTTTGGGCTGCACCCATTTAATTAAATCTGCACAAAAAACCATGTAATTCCATCCTAATTAACTCAGACTTCTGATCAACAGTTACATAAAAGAATCCTTTTTTTTTTTTTTTTTTAAGAGATTCAGACCCTTATTCATGTAAGTGTCTGAGAAAGTTCCCACTGAAGGCTTCCAGTAAAGGGAAGACCAGAAACTATACTTTACATTTCCAGGTTAAAATAAGCTGATCAGAAAAAGTCAAAACTGAACCAAAACAATGTTAGGACTTCTTTCTGTATCATAAACTAGCAATAAAGACTGCAAGCAAAATTCTTTTGCCATTGTAAGTCACCTTTAAGGGCGAGAAGGCAGTACCACATGAGTCCTTGGAGGCATTTCCAACACTTCATTTTAGTCATCTGGAACAATTTATCAATACACACTCTCTCTCTCAAAAAAGTTTTTACAGAACTTAACTCAGTATTACTCACTCTGAAAGTCAGTAAGGAGTGGTCTGACTGATGCTTCAATTGCTATATCCTCCAGCTATACACTATGGGGCCAGGTACATGGAAATCATCAGGCCTCTGAGCAAACTTGGCCACTATCCCTCCTTTCAGAAGGTCTTCATGTGAGCATATTCATACTAAAAGTGGAACCTGTGGGAATGAAGAAGGCAATAAATTAGCTACGGGAACATTAGCATCAGAAACAGATTTAAAATTAAAATGAAGGAAATCATTACAAGTCAACAAATCATGGCTTCTGTTGCACGTCTGTTTAAATGAGAAAAGGAATTAAGAATCCTTCTCTCTTGCAATCCTGTGCAGTGAGCTGCCAGAAATGCTACTCTTACTCTCTCTGAAAATAAGAACAGCTAAGGGAGTCTTAACATATACAGCTGCCTCTCTTCTTTCAAAGCTGACTGCTGTATTGCACAAGTATTCTTGTAAACCTCTTTTCAGTGTGGCAGAGCTTCCAAAGATAAAGTTTTTGTACAGTTAACATATATTATTACATGTGCTAACTGATTAGTGTTAATGCTACAGTGCTGTAGAGGACAGCAATTAAACCTTGCTGGTGAGTGGCATTTTGATTCTTCTAGGACAGGGCTTTCCAGCTTGTAAGTGGTTGGGAACAGAATGCCCCATGGGCCCAGGCTCACACTCAGCTCCTGGGCCATGCAATGCTCCACTAACCTGTTTCCTGAGGTGGGGGCAGGCAATAAGAGCCTGAGAGAGGGCAGGAGGAGAAGACGGGAGACTCCAGCTGTTGTTGCAGTCAGAGTAATAGGTGGTGCAGCTGGGCAGGAGCTCAGGGGCCAGAACTTAATCCATCACGGGTCACACGTGGCCCAAGGACTGCCCATTGGACACCCCTGTTCTAGGATACAGGTTTCTCTTGCTTTATGTGGGTTCTGTTTGTGCGAATTTGCTCTTATGCAATGACCCTTTTTATACCAAAAAATCATCATATGAGAGGTAAATTCACTCTTATGCAATCAGTTTGGTGGAATCCTGCAGTCAGCTGCTTTGTGCAGTGCATTGTGGGAGTGACACACACCAAAATATAGTCTCCTTTGTGGATCTGTGCTCCTTGCTTATTGTGTTTCTGTAGTTGCCGTCCCCATTATGATAGTGCCCTGTGCTTGTGTGTACTCTCTGCTGTTGGTGAGTACCAAAATTGTTTTGTAAAAGTGGTAGAAATGGGCCTGAGGGTCAGTATAGTCAAGGTCTTGGAACATATCTCTGTTTGTTAGATCATAAAGTGGGTTCCCTTTATGCAAATTTGAGTTATGTGTCATTTTTCCAGGAACGCGCTTACAGCATAAACCAAGGGAAACCTATATAAGCTATCAAAGGGAAGGAGTATTAGATGCTGCAGAGGTACAAGGTAAATAAAATGATGTCTGGAGCCTTCTATGATGAAAAATGTCTTCTTGTTCTGTATTTGTTCAACACCTAATACAACAAGGATCTGAGCCAGGACTGGATTATCTAGACACCACTACAGTTCAAATAGTTATTACTGTTATTACTACTACCACAACTAAATTTCATTCACATGACACAATTTCTACTTAGATAAGATAGCATTTTTTAGAATAAGTGTAGAATTCTTCCCAGTAGTTCTCTTTCTTATTAATTTTTACTGTCATCACTTTCATGCAGGACTTCATTAATTCCGTTTCTCCCAATTTTACAATTAAAAAACCCAACCAAAACAAAAAAGCCTGTCTTTTATTCTCTAACTATAAAGGAGTTGCATGAATGTAGAATATAGCTTCTGTTCTCATCATTTTATTTGTATTTGTTTCTGCTTTGTCATAGCTCGGATCTGGAATTCTACGCAGTTTTCAGGTCCCGGGGGTCTCCTCTTCTGACCCTGTTTGATGTCAAGGTGACTACATGCTCGCCTCAAATTAGAGGTGTAGAACTAAAATTTTTACACTTATTTTTTTTGTTTAATGAACATGATCCAAATGTAAAGTACTACAGGAACTTCAGTCACTTGCAAGCAACAAGCATAAAGGTTTTGTGCTGACCACTGATGACTTTTACACACACCTACTCTGCCCTTGCTCTGAAAGGAAGTGGTCTTTGTTCATAACACACTTCTCTATTTACAGGAATAGGCACCTTCTTTAGCCTCAGCCATTATTTCCTGGGCTGCAGAACAGTACGGCTGACAGAGGCTTTGGTAAGCTTCTTTAGCAGGCAACTTTAGCAGTATGCACAATCACTACAATGGATGTTACAAGATTATTTACTCTTAAACTGTATCAGCTGAATATGGGACTTGCAATGATTCATCTTGACTACAGAAGCATATGAGTATCATCTGTGAGACCCCTGCTTCCCCCACAAGCACACTGCACCTGCTTTTCCACAAAACTGTGACTACAATATGTATGTATATCTGACAAGCAAATTGTAATTGTATGACTTGCATTCATCACTTAACTAAAGTATGTTTCTGGCTGAAAGGTTTATTACTTAGCTTTCAAAAATGCATTCCAAATCATCCTTCTAAAAGGCAGGGACTATCTGCTATAGATGTGTTAGTATTAATCATTCATATGGGCCACTACCAAAAGGTTAAGTGTCTTTTTAAAGAGACAATTCATTAGCTTTCCTCACACTACAGAAATATGGCATTCTCAGTAGCATTTGCCCCCCTCTCGGCTATAGTAACACATCATGCAGACAGGCACAAAAATGTTCCTAACTGTCCAATGGGGTTATGATTAAATTATCTCTGGGTAAGGTTAACCACCTCATGTTCTCTGCCATCCGTGCAATGCTGACAATGCTGCCAACACGGCATCAAGAGTGTAAATTCCTCCCATAGCTATCCCCAAGAGGTCTGGGGTTCACTACTTACAAGGTCCATCTGGCTGGCAGTAGTCATGCTTGCCAGAAGCCAGTAAAAGTAGCACCGCATGTGCCATGGAATCCATTTTCATAGCAATCAGTATTGGCAGCAGCAGTTCATTTCAGTTGGCTTCAATAACCAGCATGTGAGCAATGGTGACCATCTGGGGAGTTGAGTAAATCCAGACCCAGCTGAGGTAGGTCACATGGAACAGGCTGGCGTATGACTAGTGGGCTGAGTAACTAGCTGTAATGGGCATTGTTGCATTTGTGTAATAAAGCAGATTCTGAGGGTGGGGAAGTCTGTGTGTAAACACAGTCATATGGTGTATTTAATAACAAATCACTACAATTCACGCATCCATACACTCCCTCCCAGCTGTATTAAGGAAGGGTACTTGGTACTCAAAAACTTGTCTAGATCCTTCCCAACTATAAAGTTGGTCCAATAAAAGATATCACCCACAAAAATCCTTGCCTCTCACATTTTTCCTGGACCCTGAGGACTACAATAAATACAACACTACCCATTTTTGATCAGGTCTGAGAAATAGTATACGCATCATTAGAAAAGGAATTGCATAATACCATCAAAAGGTTAATCTCACCACCGAAGCACATAAAGGCATTCCATGGCAATATAGTATTGCTGATAATAATTATTGCTTCATCAATACGGCCACAGCTCTACACTCCATAAAACTGCTCACCTGATAAATTAAGAAAATATGGATCATATATAATGCATATATATCATATAACTAATATAGATCATATATAATGCATAAAGAGAAATCTACCACTAACAAGGCAAAAATGACTCATAAAAGGAAATGTTTTAATTCAATGATATATACACGAACCGTGCCTTCTTCTGCACTACCACTACTTTGAAAGTGGGCATACATTATTTGTAACATCAGTCTTCTTCTAACCGGGAGTCCCATTCTGACACCAGCACTGCACAGAGGGAACAGATGTTCAAGGCACTGAAGGCCTCCTTCCCACTTAAGGAGATATTAATGGCAAAGTCTGGGTACATATGATTTTAATTGTTCATCTGCACACTTACCCCAATTCTAGAGCTCAGGTGGCCACAACCAGCACGGGGGCAACCTCTTTTCTCAGGAAGCTCAGGATAACACCAGTGCCTACTTTCCAAATAGCAAGTCTGTCTCAAGAACTATCTTCACTAATGGACCCAAGCAGAGAATAAGCTTTCCTGCTGTTCACATGCCTTCTCCTCCCCAAAACCTTCCATAACAAAGCAAACAAAAGCACAGCACTATCTTCCCTAGACCGAATATTTGCTCATACACATATATTTTTGTAATCCACTAATGACTATTGATTAGTACTCCTTTATTTTAGTCTTCTGTTGTGTTTGTTTGGGGGGGAGTAGTAAAGCACAGAATCAGCCATTGGAGTCTGTCAATAGCTCCTGCAAAGCCTATGAAAACTGACTGCTGGAACTCCTCAGTCACATGCCTCTGCATCACACACAAACCTCCACAACAACAGCACCCAACACTATACTTTCTAACCCAGGGGCAGACAACTATTTTGGGCAGAGGGCTGTTTACTGAGTTGGCAAGCCATTGAGGTCCACATGATAGGCAGCCAGGGGCAGATAAATGTTAATTTTCTAATTGTAGTTGGGGCCACGTGGGCCAGATAGAGTGGCCTGGCAGGCCACATCCGGCCCCTGGGCCACAATTTGCCCACCCCATTCTAACCCCAAAGTAGAGCCTAGCTGATTAGTTGCCATTGAAGTATCATGCTTTGGGTAGTCACAATCCTGTCTTGCCAGTGATCAGAGACATCATCTTGGAGCTTTGTGATATCACAAGCAATTTGCCTCAGAAAGTTTTTTTATAGATTTCATAGATTTCATAGACATTAGGGCTGGAAGGGACCTCGGGAGATCATCGAGTCCAGCCCCCTGCCCAAAGGGCAGGAAGTCAGCTGGGGTCATAGGATCCCAGCAAGATAAGCATCCAATTTACTCTTGAAGGTGTTATAAAACAAAAGCAAAACAAGACAGAACCAAAAATAAATAAACAAATTTAAAAACAACATTTTTTTTCACCATCTCAGAATTATAAAGCTTTAGCAGCTTGTCCTGGGCCTTGAGAACTCACTAGTCTGTGCTGTAGGCCAGACTAAAAGCACACAGCATCTTCCTTTACCATGGTACTCCTGGGGCTGGGGTACATTATCAGCACAGAAATATAATCTGAGGTGCTGGTCCCACCCTCTAGCTCTCTGCAGACACTACTGGCAGGTCTTTCATCACTTCAGCACAGCTACTTCAGATACCTCACAAATGCTTTTCAAAAGAAACAGAAATCTTTCTTACCAAGAAAAGAGTTAGAACTCAGCATTTGGAGAAAAAGGAAATACTCCTGATTTCTTAAGACTAAGGGAGTTTTCCCAGGCACTTAGAAGGGATGTCCACTTTCTTTTCCCATAGTACTGGGTATCGAAGGTCCCTTCAAAATATCCCATTACTTTAGGAAGCTGTGGAGGGAGCCATGAGACAGATGCTCACAGGGGAGGTGCTATATTTCAGTGCAATGCAAGTGTGGATGCAGGAAAACTGAAATGAAGGCCAGTGGTTAGTTTGGGCATGCTGAACTACTCATTCACTCCCACCAGATCAGTTCTGTTGTGTCGACAGACCCATAGGCTATGTCCCCACGAGTAGGAACATGCATTTTGAGGCACCGCAAAATGTACCCAGCACACATGAGGAGCCAAAATTTGATATCAGGAAAGCCTGTTATCTAAAAAAAAAATGCAACCAAAAGAAAGGGGAGCAGTGCATGTGGCTGCAGTGTATGCCACCAGAAACCAGAGCCTGGCCAGCCAGAGCCACATTTCGGCTGCTGGTCAGGCTCCATGCACCTGGATATCTGCTGCTGCAGCCCCAGGAAGCCCCCAGGATCCCAGAGCCTCCCCCTACCCCACCCGGGGCTATTTGCCACATGTTACAGTGCACATGAAGGGGTGTTCCCTGGGGATAAGTAGCAGTGGCATAGCTTTATGTCACTGCTATTTGTCCCCAGGGAAATACATGTGTGCATTTGTGGGGATATGACCATAATAGACAGCAAGTGTGTCATTCATGCTTAGGAGCAGAATCACCTGTTTCATATAAGCAACACTTCAATCCAGGTCTGAAAACACAAACCAAAGTATACAATGTGAATGACCGTAAGTGGCTGTGCTGGCCCCTTTTGGCCTATGATTTTTGTACCTAAACAACCCCAGAGAGCAATAAATACAGATACTGAAAAAAGGAGATTGTAATAGATGAAAAAAATAACTTACAAATACTGTACTTGGAGACAAAAAATACATAAAAACTAGTGTACAAAATATATAACAAGAAAAAATAAACTAATCATTAGTATCAGCGCCTGGAATTTGCAATTAAGGAAATGTTTGGATTTTACTAATTTGGTGTGTTTTAGTACACAGATTTTCCTACATTCTCCTATTTTTTCAGCTTTTGTTTTTTTCCTTTTAAGTTAAGTAACCTTAATATAACTTTGCCTTCTGTAGCAGGTTGTGTAACTCAGTATTTTGTTGTCACAGAGTTCAAGCAGAGACATTTGAATGATACCAAAAGAGATTTAAATTGCCCCTACTCATTTTAACAGAGTATTAACTTTCCCAAGTGAATGCACTTAAATGTTGACTCTGCTGAAGTGGTTCCCAATAATGAGATAAAATACTGTGTGTTAATATAAGAAAGTTAAGTATGAAAAACAGTATATTGCTAACTGCTAAATAACATAAAACTAAGTTTGAGCATGGAGCTAGGTAAGGGGCGGGGGAAGAGAAAGAGAACATACTGCCTGAGCAACATAACAGTATCTCTTTTCACTTAGAACTGATACATGGACACTTAACTTTCAATGCTTATAGTGCCAGAAAGTCCTATTGAAGCTGCTAAGGAGAGGAAAGGTTTTAACGATTCACTATTTGTACTGAAAAAAAATGTTCTCTTGCAGGTATTAATAATTCCATTCAGTCCTTTTTGACTTTGCATACAGTCTCATAAGGCAATGACTGCTCTAGCATCTTGCAGGATCAGACACCATTGCACCTGCTAGTTGTCATCATGCACTAGACAAACATCCATCTAATTTTAGACATTTGCCCCATCCAAATTTTCACAGCCCAAGATGAGAGAGCGAGAGAGAGAAAATAATTGTGGTGTGCTGGAAAAGGGGTAGAGGATAAGAGACTCTGAGAGAGGGGAGCATGAAGAAGCTGAGATAAGAAGGACTTTTCAGAGAAAGAGCAAGTGTGAGAACAGGAATTATGATTCTTTGAAAAAGACTGGACAATAAAGGCTGAAAGAATATGATAAAACACAGCCCGGAGCTAAAGAAGATGAACTTTTCTGTTAAACAATGGAAATATGTTCTTCTGACTTCTTATCACAGGAAGAAATTGTCTCTTCCATATAGCTGCTACAGTATGACACATAATAGAATTTTATGACTGAGATCTGCTGTAAGTTTCAAAGAGGTAGATTTGATTACCTTTGCTCATGCTATGTCCATTGACTTCAGTGGGACTAATCAGAGTTACTATTCAATGGGTGCATCTACATGTGTGCTTTACTGTGGAGTAGACTAATTTTCTCTGCACTAAAGTGTCACCATTTACACATGAGCCAGTATTAAGCTGGTGTAGACTAATTTACTGAGCTGTAGGTTAGTCCCATCAGACACAAGTACTACCCAATGGCAAAGTAAATAATTACAATTAAACACATGTGTAGATGGGGTTGTGGGCACAAATTGCGCCTGGTCAGCTGAGCCAGCAGAGTGTCAGACTCCTGCCTGCTGCCAAGCTGCATGGCTCAGCAGCTTCAGGAGCCTTGTGGCCTGGGCAGCTCCTCCAGCACTTAATGCCATGACCCAGAACCCTGGACTGCCTCATGGAGGCTCCTGCCAGCCTGGGCCTATCCCCTGGGCACCATTCCCTACTACTGTGGGCCCCGCCACACAACACCACCACCCGGAGCCCAGGTCTGACCTGCTGAGGCCCCTGCCAGCTGCCACCATGTTGGGTCCCTCACCTACTGACACACAGGGACAGGGACCCAACAGAGCCATGAGGAGACAGCGGACCTCATAGCCATCCAAAGGGATGTTGAAGTCCACAGCAGTTTGGCCAGGCAACAAGAGCCAACATCCATGCTTATGAGGATGTGGCCTGGCAAATGTAGGAATGCAGACAAAATGGTTCAGTCAGCAGTGCTAGTCAAGGCCAAGGGCCTGAGGGTGCAGTGGGTCTGTGTCTGAGACCACAAGCAGTGGCTGTCCACAGATCCTTGTCACTGCTCAGGGGAGGATAAGAAACATCCATCATGTCAGCAGTGACACGTAGGGGGTGCACGGGAGTGCATGTACACCCCCTGACTGGCCACGTTCACCACTTAGGTGATGGGCAGAGGGGGCAGGTGGGAATGCCAGTGCTCCCAGAAGCATTGGCTGAGGAGTGGAGTGCCGCTGTGCTCCCAGAAGCGGCTGCAGCCACTCCTGGAAGCAGCTGCAGTAATCGACCATAGTGCCCATGCATCGTGTGCTGGGCACCTGCTCTCAAGACAGCATCCTGGAGGGATGTGCCAGCAGGCTGCAAACTGCTCAGGGTTAGAGAAGTATGTGGCCAGATAACATACTGTAGGCAGCCATTTAAAGCACAGGGCTGGTGCCTTGACAACAGTGGCCAGCTGTGTGATTAATGCACATGAGCAAACTGAAGAGCTTACTGCTCCAGAGGTTTTGCTCCTGGGCGCACCATTTAAATGTGCACCCAAAAGCAAAAAAACTCTGAATCATAGTGCTCCGCTGTTTATTTGTGTGCAGCACATGGAGCCCAGTTGGAACAGCCTGGGCTGGCACGGGGCCCAGGGCTCAGTCTACCAGCCTAGAGCTGCTCCAGTGGGGCTCCATGTGCTGCAAATGGACTGGCTGAGGCATGAGGGTACTTCAGCATGAGGCAAGCTGGAAGGCAACCCTTGTGCTGAAGCAGCCTCATGCTCCAGCCAGCCAACCCACAGTACATGGAGCCCCATCAAAGCAGCTGGCCTAGAACTGCTCTGACAGGGCTCTGGGTACTGTGGAGGGGCTCTACATCATATGAAGCCCTGTTGGAGGGACTCTGCAGCATGTGGAGCCCTGTCGGAGCAGCCATGGGCTGGCTGCTGTGACGGGGATCCACATGCTGCGGAATGGCTGGCTAGGGCATGAAGGTGCTTCAGTGTTGGGGCTGCCAGCTTGCTAGCCCCAACACTGAAGCACCCTATACCCCAGCCAGTCAGGGCAGTGTCTATACATGTGCTGCTGCACACAAAAAACTGGGTGTTTACTGCACAGTTAATTAATCAACTGTCCAGTAAACATTTTATATAGACATGTCCCTGGGCTCAATTTGCTCCTGTCACTGGCTGCATGTATAAATGCTGTGCCTGGATTAGTTTACTTTAGTACTATTTATGCCAGAGTAAATTCAGTCACATTAATTGCACATGTAGACATGCCCAATGTGAGTAAAAGTGGCAAAATCAGCTCCTGACTTAGCAGATAAGGTCTCGATCCTGCAAACCATTACTTCAAAGAGTTGACCAATGGAATTGATGAGTTTTTCAGGAGCAGGTGCTTCACAAACGAAGTAAAGCTGGGAAGTTGGCTATTGTATCACAAAACATATTGGTAGTTTTACTGTTGGGTATTTTGTATAAGTAATGAACTATTTTTTAGGTGAGAAGCATTTTCTAATATCATCGTAGTCTTTTTGCAGAACCCTGATGACCCATCATGGAATCCCAGGGTTTCTTGGAACACAGTTTGAAAACCACTGAATTAAAGTGCTGAAGGTGTTTGCAGATGCATCAGATAAGGGAACTAAAGCAATACCATGTGACTGACATAGTCCCAGTGCAGACAGAAAATACTCAGACAACTGCTTGCATACCAACCACAAGACATCTGCCTAAATATGCATTAGTTGCTTTGGAACAATGGAAACAACCAAGAAAATCACAGTCTGTTCTCAGACAATCCTGAAGCAGAAAAAGAGACTGAATTTCTCATAAATTGGCAGTAGGTGCCAGTACAACCTATTTGGGTAGCAGAGAAAAAATGCTCATAATACAACTGAACATACGCATTTTACTGAACATACGCATTTTAGGACAAAAAGAGTTAAAGAAGGAGGGAGGTAGCAACAGCTGTCAGAGTACTATCTTCAGTACCACTACTGGCAACAAATTGTTGTGGCATTTATAGTAACAAAGTGTAAGCATAGCATGACCTTTATTCATGAGCCAAGAGCAGAGTAGTTGAGGACAGCTGAGTATAACTCAATTATCTGAGGATTAACAGCAGAATACTCAGATGATGAAAGGTTACTTGTTTCAAATTATGACCTCTTAATTTCAGTCATTTTAATTTTAGCCTTTGTTCCTAACTTTTCCCCCCAATTCTTATTTTTAATGACAAGCTGAAAGGCAAACACTTTCATGTCACATTAACATAATGAAATTTCCAACAAAAGAAGCATTAAAGCAATTTTGTCAAAGATCATTTTTGGTTTTACATGGGATCCCCTTACATTAGTCATCTCTGGCAAACTGCAACAACAGTGTAAAGACTATGGAAATGCACATGAACTGTGAGTGTATGTTAAAATCCTTGTTGATTTGGCCTCCTCTGTAGCAGCTTCCTTCCCTCTGGCTTTCTTCTGCTGGACCTTTCATTTAGTTCCATGAGAAACCACTTATGCACTCTCTTCCACCTTATCCTGCAACCCCACCATTAGAAAAGTGGCAATTCTAGGACCACCACTGATTTTGGCAAAGACACAGCAATGTGAAACAGGTGTAACAGATTGGAGAATCAGCCCAAGGTTTATTTAGCAAAATCTTCAGCTGCTATTGTAGCTTCTTAGTGTGGTAGATCTCAGAGATAGTTTAGAACAGTGATTTTCAAGTTTTCTTGTACCGGGACCCATTTATAAACATTAATGGCCAGCCTTGACCCAGTGCCCCTCACTCCCGACATGCCATCCCCAACCCCAGTGTGTGGGGCATAAAGAGAACCCCAAACAGCCCCTCACAGGCTGGAACTCTGCCAGCCTGCAAGGAGAAAGCCAGTTTTCCATGTTTTTCTCCTTTAAAGGAGAATCCATTTTTAGTTTGTTGATCCATTTTTTAAGTTGGCTTATGACCCTTTCATTATTTTTGTGACCTACTTTTGGGTCACGGCTTATGGGTTGAGAAATGCTGGTCTAGAAGATAGTCACCTATATAGAGCCATCCACTGTTTTAAGACTGGGAGAGCCACATCAATAGTAGCAATAGAAGTGGGAGGGGGCTTGATTTCCCCCTCAAACCACCTTAATGATGCAACCTAAATAAAGTTTGCATCCCCTGTACAAAAAATATCCCTTTAAATGCAGGGTCAGGCCCTTTTCTTCAATAATGCAACTTGAGTGTCAGCCAGAAACTTCTTACCCCTTTTGTCTTTGGATATGTATTTTCACTTGCAATTAGATGTTAAAAGCAATAGCAGGAGGCAACAGAAACCATGTTGGCAAGCTGTGTTTGGATTTACTGAAGAGAAATATTAATAAGTTTATACAAAAAATAGGAGAAAAATTGCCAACTATGAGAACAGGGAAACTTTATGAGAGCCTTCAACTTTAACTTAGACTAAATACAGCTTTCAAAAAAGACTTGGAAAAGTTAGAGAAGATTCAGAGGTGAATGACATAAGCCTTGGAAGGCAAGTCATATGAGGAGACATTGAAGGAGTTAGTCATGTTCAGCTTGTGGAAAAAGAGATAAAGAGGGGACATGATAGCAGCCTTCAAATATTTGAAGCGATGCCATAAAGAAGAGGGAAAACACCTTTTCTCTCTTGCTGCAGAGAATAGGACACAGACCAGTGGCTTGACATTGCAAAGTAGGTTTAGATTGGATTTCATGAAAAACCTCTCCACTATTAGTACAGTGAGGCAGGCAGTGGAATAGATTGCCTAGGGAAGTTTTGGAATCTCCATCATTGGAGGTGTTCAGGAAGAGGCTGGGTAAGCATTGGTCAGGGATAAGCTAGGGTTGGCCATGCCCATATTCTATCATAGGTATTTGCTAAGCTTCTGGGCTTTGCTGGTTGCCACATGGGGCCAGGAAAGAATTGTTTCTCTCTTCCTGCTGCCACATGTGTCAGAGTGGGTTTCCTGCTTCTTCAGAAACACTGGTTGTTGGCTGCAGCCAAGCCTGGGGATTTTGACTTTGGTGTGTCAACACTTCTGCTGGGACTTAAACCCAGAAATTCTTGACAAGAGTGGCTTGCCCCTCTGCTCAGGGCCAGACTGATAGCCATATTGGGATCAGGAAGGAATTTTAACCCATGATCGTATGGGTAAATACTGGGAGGGGGAGGGATTGCCTTCTTCTGTAGTGGGGGACATGGACCTCTTCCTGGAACCTCTCAAGCATATTTTAACCTTTTCAGCAGCAGCACAATGGCCACTGTGATCCCCCCACTTTCCCTGTGGCAGGTAGGGTGTCATGTCTTGTGGTTGTGTCAGGGTTGAACATGTCATTTTGTTAAGTTATACAATGGATTTGTATTGGATAGTTTGTATAGGGATGATCCTGTCTCATGAAGGGGGTTGGACTAGATGACCTCTGAAGGTCCCTTCTAGCCCTACTTTTCCATGATAAAACACTCATGCCCACTCACTCGCAGTTTTCCCTGAGGCCTGAAACTTGTCCATTGAACATAATCTAGAAACAACAACTAGTAAAACTTGTTCTGCAATAAGAGATAAGGAACAAATCCATTTATTTCATGAAGACTCAGCTTTTCCTTCCTTCATCCCTCAGCTCAGATGCTTTCTGTTAGGAATTATCCTTCTTTGTGTTAACCCTAAAAGAGTATGGTTTTCCCTCAAAGATGATAAGGTATGGTTTTCCCTCTTTGTCTAGGAACAGAACAGGCCTGGAATCTGCCTAGAAATTTTTTTGGAATATAACAAACTCTTTAGCCTAGGTGATAGGCTGAGATCATGGAAACATTTGATTGCTTCCTCAAATTAAAGACCACATCTTGCTTTCCTTTTCAATTGAGTTTGGCTTAAACAAGAATCCTAAAATGGAAGACTTACTAACTCAGAGCGTGTCTGAAATTTGAAAATGCTCCTGGCTGCATATTACCCAAACAGCCTCTAGTTTTAGAATGTATTGAATGCCACCAGATACCATATGGGTGAACGCAGAAATGGCCAGATAGTTCTCTTAGCTTTATTTAAGATGCCTATCGTTATGATATATAAGGGTTGCTCCTAAAAAAAGGAGAACCATGTAGGTGGACTCCTGAAGACTCAAAAGTCCAAGTGAAGTCACAAAATGACATAATTAGAGATGAGTGGGTGATTCAGTGAGAATAATTTTCCCAAATAGTTAGCCTTTGTCTATTCACAGAACATCTGCGAGCAGATTTTATTTTCAGTCATTCATTTATTTGTAATCACTTGATGATTTATTTCTTTTGTGAGAAGGTTTTTTTTCATATTAATGATGAATGGCTTGCCAAGAGCATCTGATACTTGCTATTTGAAATGGAAGCTTTGTTGTGACTGGTCACATGACATTGCCTATGGTTTTGAGGAAATGAATTTCTCTCTCCTATAATTAGGCACAGGGGCTCATAAAATCAGTTTAATTTCTCATGGTAACAAATTAGTGAGAGGTTTAGATAAGGTGGAAGTAGAGCTGGTGGACAGGTTTCTTTTTAAAAAGAAAACGTATTTTTCATCAAAAGATCCATAGTAAACATCCAGTTTTTGGAAAAAATATACTAGATATTCAAAAAACTAAGAGGAGAAAATCCACTTCCACCCCACCAAAAAATAAAAATCAAGGAGTTTCTGATTTTCAGTTTCTAATGAAAGCTCCCCGCCCCCCGCCCAAATTCATAAAAAACTAATTTCAGGCTAGTTCTTCTTACAGGCTTAGCTCATGGTATCTTTCCTAGGCTTCAACAAGCTTTACTGTCTGGAAGCTGAGTTTGCATTTAATATTATCTTCTTATATTTACACAAAGTATCGATTATGGAATAGAATGGATTTAAGCCCCTTTGAACAGTTCTATTCCACTTATTTAAATTCCTGAAAAATCTACTTTTAAAACACATCCTTATCTAACTATTAAGACCCCGTCACAAAACAGCAGCAAAAAGGAGGAGACCCCACCCCTCCCCATCCCCTACCATTTGCCTTAACTGTTTTTTCAGGAACTTGAGCAGGGTAGAAGGGAATCATACTTTGGCATTTAAGTGCACTTATGTGCCTAATAGGCAGAAGAAAACCCAGTCTTAATTGCTCTTGTGCAATTCTAATATGAATGGTGTGGTCTGATTTTTGTTTTGTTTACTCATTGCTGAGAATTAAGCAAGAAGCTGACTGCAGCTCTATCTACTGCTGATATCTTTTCTAGTGATGCTAATATATGAGGGAAGAATGGCAGACCTTAAGGGCTTCTATGTGCTGCATCTGTGAGCAAACTGGCATTTTATCCGAGGTGACACCAAGTGCTTTGACGCCAACGGTGAGGCCTTTCAGTTTTGCTCAAGGAACAAACAGAGCACTCCCATGCTGTGCTGACTCATCTAGACTTAACAGCAAACATACTGGAAAGTGTGTCATAAGGTCTAAATCAGGTTAAGTTAGATGAAAGATCTGTGGCTGTATGCAAGGCTGTGAAACTAGGCATATGGTGACAGACACCATATGTGCTTGTTCTATGTTGGTTTCAAGGCAGTTTATGAGCCAATGAGGGATGTGACAATGCTGATTAGAGATAGCATTAGAGATAGCATCAAAGCAGAGATAGAAATAGGTTGATCACAGAATGAAGGCATTAAGACAGTGTGTGCAACCAACATTTTCAACATCTGCTCAAAGTCAACATAGTTACCCGTGGAAATGCACTAGAGTGCCCATTGTTGCCTGAGAAGAGACACCAACCATACGTAGGGTCAATACCATGGTGGCACATCTGACAACAGGAAGGTATGTAGTCTAAATAGCATTCATGCTGAAATCTAAAGGTAGCTGAAAGCTTTGAACTGAGTAATTGTACCAACTTTCTGGATGTAAGCACCAGTACAACAATTCCAAGGTAGTGCCAATCAATTCCAGCCTCATGAATGACCAGAAGTTTAAATCTGTCAAACTGGGGACATAGGGATTGTTACATGACTCCTAAATGCAGTATTTGTCATAAGCTTAAAGAACAAAGGGGAGAAGTCCAACTGCCATAATTGTAAGGTTTCTTCTTCTGGACACAGCTGGCAAGATCCTCTCTTATAATCTCAATTGACTGCTCTTGCATTCTGTAGAAAGGAAGCTCTCATGTTCTGGGTTCCATATAATGGTTTATTCAATTTTTGCTGTTTGGCAACTCCAGTGTACAGCACAGAAAAGAACGTCAACCTCTATGTGGTTTTTATCAACTTGATGAAATGATGGGAGCTGGTGAACTGACCTTGATTCAAAAACCCAGTTGAAAGGCTTATCCATTCAAAAAAGTTTCTTGGAGTCTTGACCCAGCTTCACAACAACCTACATGGCAGGGGAATGTCAGCAGTGTCCTGTCAAATTCCTTCTCTGTGACAACTGATGTCAAATAAATATGCAGCATGGAGTCAATCTTATTCACTATTCTATGAAGTGATGTTAAACATGGCAACTTGCAACCTTAATATGGCCATTGGGCCTTTGCTAGTGAACTGAAGGCAGCTTATAGAAACTCTCCAGATAGCCTACTGTGTTTGAAGTTGACAGACAGCCAACACAGGAACTTTTATATTTGATGACTATGTGCTGGTGGCCTACTCCAAATACTGGCAGACTATTTCACTGCCTCTGCAAAAGCATAGATCACTCCTACATCCATTGGCAGATTTGAACTTCCAGTTGTTTATGAGCTCACTTACCTTCAGATTGCTTTGAATGACTGTACCAGCACTGACAAGCAGATAGTCTTTCACATACTTAAAGCTAGCATGATCTTTGGCAGGCTTACAAAGCAAGCATGCAGTTAGTGTAGGATCAAATTAAAAGTGTACAGTGATATTGTGCTTGTCACACAGCTGTACAGACATGAGACTTGGAAATTCTTCTACTAATGGATGTACACTCTTCTCAACATCCACCAGAAGCACCTTCATGCTCTACTCCAAAATGATGAGATGATACAAAAGGGGGGCAATGACAAACAGTGCTACTTATTTGTCCACTGAGTCATTAACCATGACAATCCAGCTGTAATGGAACAGGCACATGGCTCAGATGGACAATATACAAATGCTTAAGCAGTTCATGGTTGCTCGAAAAAAGTGCTTTCAAGGATCCCTTGAGGGTTAACCTATAATGGGGGCCACCAGACTGCCCAGAGGAAGTGATTGAATCACTCCAGCACTAGAGCCATCAACTCATACTTGGTCACAAGCTGCACTTTGGTCATCCATTAAGTGAAACAGAATTGTACCCTTAGTACTTTTGAAAATCCTTCTCAAAGGGTTGTTAGAACATCACATAGAAACAGCGAAGTTACTATGTTGGTCTTCCATCAGCCCAATGGGATCACCCTGTCTGACCAAATGCAGGATCACCAGGGGAAAGGCAAACATGTGCCCATGATTAGCATTGATCTTGTGAGGGAACACCTTAAGAAGCTAGACATCCACATATCAGCCAGCTTGGATGGAATGCACCCAAGAGTGCTAAAGAAACTGGCTAACATCATAGCATGGCCAATGGCAAGGATATTCAAGAACTTGTGGCACTTGGACAAGGTGCCTGAAGATTGGAAGAGGACCAATGTGGTGCCCATCTTCAAGAAAGGGAGGAAGGAAGATCCAGGGAACTACAGGCCAATCAGTTTGACCTCAATAATTTCTTGATTTAGTGGGAGTTATGGTCCAATCTAGGGAGGGAAATCTGTTTTTCTGTTCCACTGAAATCAATAGGAATTTTACTATTGGTTGCTTTGGAAATAGGAGCAGCCCTACCTGTAGTGGGTCTATGACAAGCATTTGTAACTTACTGAATTTATTCAAACTAAATTGTGGATTTGGTGAGCTAAGCAAGCATATTTACAGAACATTGCAATCCCACTACTTCAAGCTTGTCAAGATCTATTGCCATCCAAGAACATCAGTGACAACCAAGACAGTTTTATTTGGTATGCTGTTCCAGTATATTAATGAACATTGCATACCTTAGTCCTGCATTTCTCAACCTGTGGGTCACGACCCAAAAGTGGGTCACAAGAATATATAAAAGGGTTGCAAACAAACTTTAAAAATGAAACAACAAACTTTAAAAATGGAGTCTCCTTTGAAGGAGAAAACGTGGCAAACCATGGCTTTTTCCCTGCAGGCTGGCAGAGTTCCAGCCTGCAAGGGGCTGCTTGGGGCCCCTCATGAATCTCATATGCCAACCCCCACACACACTGGGAGACTGGGGCCTGGAGGTGGGGGACAGTGGGTCGGGAGTGAGGGGCACTAGGTCCAGACTAGCCATTGATGCTTACAAATGTGTCCTGGTCCAAAAAAGGTTAAAAACCACTGCCTTAATCTGTGTGGTATGAAATAATGGAAATATTCTGACAGAAGTTTAACAAAAAATAATCTACGAAATCATAATAGTTACATCACAGTCCAGGCTTTCTATAAATCATGGTGGAGTGCTTTCTGTTTTACCAGCTGGCTTTGCTGTGAGCAATTAAGGACATGGATAGTATTTACAGCACAAGTTTCTTTCACTGGAGGAAAAACAATAATTGGATACAATTTGTTACTAGAAATTAATCTATTTGGGTGTACTTGTAAGGGACTGGGTCATGAGAATTCTGGTCTAGTAGTTAGGCTAGTCTCGAGGGAACTTGACTGCTGCAGCAAAGCACAAGCCCAAGTCAAGAAATGAGGCTGATCACCACACCCACCTTCATATTATCAAAAGGATAGATCTGGGGGCATGTAGTAAATACATGGTGACATTGGTGAAGAAACCCTGAAAAATTCCTAGGGCTGCCATCAAAGTACTTGGGCAAAGACACTTCTGGCTCACAGGCTGTCTGGAAGGCTGATGCTAAGCAAGTAAGCAGGAACTTGGGCCCTCAGGGCTTTCTACTCTTGACAAGGGGTCTTCATCTGAGTTGATCCTGAAGTGGTTTGGACTTTGCTAAAAAAAGCTCTGCAGGAAGCCATTAGAGCCTCTAAGGCATAGGTGGGCAAAATGGAGCCCGCAGGCCAGATGTAGCCCACCAGGCCATTCTATCTAGCCCACGGGGCCCCTAAAAATTTAGAAAATTAATATTTATCTGCCCCTGGCTGCCTGTCAAGTGGCCCTCTATGGCTTGCCAAAACTCAGTAAGTGGCCCTCAGCCCCAAATAATTGCCTGCCCCTGCTTTAAGGGAACCTCAGTGGCTAAGGGGCTATTCATGGGAATGGACACTGCTCTGCAGCAGATACTGACATTCTAGGCAAAGTGGAGCCCAGCCAAGCTGTATTGGACCAACATGGGCAGTCTTTTGTAATGGTTAAGCTACTAGAGGAGGGGCAGCAACCAAAACACAGGCCCAGTCAGGAATCAGGAAACATATCAGGTTACCAGATCCAAGGGAAATCCAGGGACAAGGTCCAAATCACAAGCTGAGTTAAAGATCATGAGCCAGAGACCATTTCCAAATCCAAGGGACAATCCAGATACCAGAGATCAGGAACAGAGCAAACAGGGTCAGGAAATCAGGCGTTCTAGATCACAGAGACTTGCTATAGCATATCTTCAGCCAGAGAGGCTTGTTGGCCTAGACTTTCCTGTCACAGCTAGAGCTAAAACGAGGAAGCTGGTCTCCCAGCATCCGATCAAGAGGCCCAGACAGTGGCCAGATAGAGTCATTAGCTGGGTTAGGGCTACCAGTCAAAGTCCCAGGAAAGTGTGGCTCACTAGGCAATTTGGGCAGGCTGGGGTGCCTGTTAGGATCCCTGATAGTGCTGTACCATGGAGAGCACATGTATCTGAAAAAGTTACTAGCAACAGACATTGTTGATAATTTGAGTTAACTGAAAATTTCTTTTTTTTTCCTCTTTCACCCCAGAACATCTTTGCAGACATAGGAAGCAGTACAGCACTGCCATTCTTTCCAGCTGAGGACTTGTTCCACCATGAAGCCCAGTGTGGTCCTATCTCTGCATATCATGTTTGCCACCTTCATTGCCTCCACCATTGTCATCTTTTTAATTATAGCCAACCCCAAGCCTTGATATCACTTTATACTTTCTTTTTAAGTTCTTCCTTTGTCTTCAAATCATTCCACTTTATATCATCATGTCTCAAAGAATTTGTTTCTACTGCCTTCAGTTTTCTGATGGGTTTCATTTAATGAAATTGCTTCCACTTAATACAGCAATACTTTTGGTATGCTGGTTTGATAAAGTTCTGCTTTGATACCAAACATAATATTTTTCTTGGTCCCTAATTTGATCAGTTTCTGTGCAGCCCTTAGGCTGAGACACATCTCATATCAACCTCTTCCTTAATAGAGCTGTCACTACTGATCAATCTTCCAAGTTTCACTTGAAAATCTCATTCTAGAATTTCATTGCTGCTCCACTTCCACACTTGATCTTTCTATCTCTATTATCTATCCCTATTCCTAAATGCAACTGTTTTGTCCCTTGGCATATATTGTAAGGCCAAGTTGGAGACACTAATTTTCTAAGGAATGCAAGAGTAACTGCATTGACTGAAATGTATCTACTGGTTGTATGACTTCAATCATATAACTTTAGAATCTTAATTCTAGATCATCAAGTGCCATGGTCTCCAGCTCACCTGACTTAAGCCCAGCTCAAGAACATGATGAAAACCAGAAATGATTCCATGCTTCCTTGTCTCACACCAAACTCTGACCTGAAGCAGCATCTTAATTTTCCACCATTTCTTATGGTACTGCAGGAATCTTCTGATATATTTTTTACAATGACAGTTGTTTTATCTGGAGCATTATGACTTTGCTGCTTTCCATTATGCTCCCCTCCAAACTGAGTCAAATGCTTGCTTGAAATTAATGAAAAAAATATATATTCCTGTTCTTTGCTTTTTTCTAGCAATTACTGGAAATTGAATATCTGATCAGTTCAATCCCAGCCAGGTGTAAAGCTGTTTTTTGCCTACTAGTTCTTCTGAAGTGGGCTTTAATCTGTTGACAGTTAGTTTCATTGTGATTTTTTCTGGTACTGGCAATGAGCTCCTACCTCTATAATTATATGGATTAGCAGGATCTCTTGTCTTCAAGATTGGTACAACTATTGCCTTTAGTCAGTCATCTGGTACTTCTCGTTTCCATACCTTTTTGTATATTTTTCCTAATGCGTTCATGGCACTTGTCCCACTGGCTTTTAACAGCACAGCTGTTATGTTGTCTGTTCCTGCAGATTTCCCTGTTTTTTACTTCACTGTTCTTTCTTTTTCTTCTTCTGACAGGAGTTCAATGCTGATATCCATTCTGCCTTGCAAGCTGCTGTCATGTATTATGTCTAGAATATGTGCATTTGGATGGACTGCAAGGTTTAGTACCGAATCAAAATGCAATTCCATACGCCCACCCCTTTTCAGCATTTGCTCTCACCTCTTTCATTGTCTTTTTTACTGCTTGTACTGTGGGACCAACTGTGTCCCCACATAACTTAACTTGCTTTGTAAATGGTTTTTATAACTTGCTTTCCTAATATTTCCTCTAAGTTGTTCAGCTTCTTTTTCCCACAACATTTTTTTGCTCAGTCTTTGTAATTTCTTTGCTACTTTGCATAAAGCTTCTCCCACTTCTGTTTTCCCAGCTGTCTCAGCTCTTTGGCACTTTTTCTTTAACGTTCTGGTCTCATCACTAGTTCAGCTTTTCCTTCCTTCTTTGTTCCTTTCAGGAAAGCCCTCTGCTGTGTGTTGTATATTTCTTGAATATTTACCATCCAGGCTGTTATGAGATTCTTTTATTACCATTAATTAGTGGCCTGAAACACCATCCTATGACAACTTGTATCCTTTCCTCATGGTCATTGCCACTCCCGAGCAATTCTACAGACCCTAACATCTGACTGAACATTTTGATTGAGCTAAAAAGTGATTGTTTCACAACATTTCAGTCTGTGGAAAATCTTTGATTTATTTCTGTTCTAAATCAGAACAGAAGCCAATGCTGAAACACCAGAATTTCCCAACAAAAAAAATGTAAAGTTCTGACCAGCTCAAATTAATCACTGATACAGACAGAAAAATCACTAATACAGGCCTTATGGGACTTAACTAAGTTATATACTAGAAAAATCTTGATATTGGAAGGACTGATGCATTCATTCTGATTTTAATTAATCCTTATGTTTGAGAGATTGTTGATGGATCTACCTTTCTATAGTACCAGGTTCATCACTGGTGGTTCAGTTCTGCCAGTTTTACTTTGAAACAGTGCCAATGATTTCCATGGGTTTGCTGGTGTGAAGAAAGAAGATACAAAGATACTTCTTCCATTCTGACAGCTAATATAAGGGCCTCTGGCAGCATTGACAAAAATCAGGAACTGTCTTCCCTTCAGAGCTCTCCCTTGGAGATAGATTGAGGGCCCTGCCCCTGCTATCTACAGCCTAACAGATTGTGGGAAATAAGTTGTAGGGCGGTGTGAAATTTCAACGGCTCTTTCATTTCAACACTGTTTTGACTTATTTCAAGGTTGAAACCAAAATCAAAACGCCCCTCGTGCAATATAAGAAGTCAGCCCAGCTGAGCTGACTTCCCACTCCACTAGCTGGGCTGAATTCCTTTCCCCAGCCCCATGGTCGGGTGAAATGGTCAAAACAGGGTCAATACAGCCTCACTGTTTTGATGAAGCAAAACAGTGAGGCTGTTTCGACTCAGAATTATATTCTATACAAAACACTGTTCCATCCAGACCTCAAAACTGAAGTCGGAAGGGAAGAGAGCCATTTTGCACAGTGCTAGTAAGCTGGACCTCACTAAGGACTGTAGCTTCTAGAATTTGCCTCTATGTGCTATCAGGATTTCAAGATATTCTGCCTCCAAATACTGTTCCTGAAGACAATGCAGTTCTGTGCTCCCTCTTTGTAGGCCAACTCAGAGCTGTGCCTACACAATACTATCAATCAGACTCATTGTAAAGAATCAGCATGGAAAATCAAGCCTAATAACAACCTGACAGTGACTCTATAAAGATACAGGGCAAACTGAATTCTCAGTTATACCAGTCTAAATCAGGAGTCCCTACATTGATTTCAGAGCACAATTTGACCCATTACTGTATAAATCTTAATAGCACAAAAATTGAGAAGGACTGAGTTATCCTTGTACTCCAGGTGCTCTCTTTGCAGAAAAATACCAGCTTGTGCTTGCTTGTGCTAACGCTATTCTTGCTAGAAAGAACCAATTACTTGTCCCTGCAGTCCTAGGGACTGAACTATAACAGTCGTTTTCTACGTAACAAAGGGGTTCAGAAAGATATTCTGACAAGCAGCAAGTGTATTACTATGAGAAGAGAAAGAGGATGCTTTACTTCAGGAATGGTCAAACTGTATTGTTTAAATCCCAGACTAAATGGATAAAAAAGTGTATAATTCAGATGGATCTGAAAGAACTTAGCACCAGGCTTTCTTCAGAAACTCTCTTATACATGTACACCTTAACATTTTGGACTCTGACACATAATTACTGTAATACCATTCATGAATTTATTTGCCAACTGGTGTTAGTTAATGCTACTTCACTGTTTCCTTTCTTTGCATCTGCATCTTACTATTGGAAGACCTTGCCAGGGTAACATGCTAAAAGGCATGAATATAACTGTGGTTTACTAAAAATACAACATTAAGTGGAAAGTTCTGTTAAGCAAAGAATCTACGCGGCAAGACTTCAAAATGGATGTCATTCCCAACCTATTCTGACACAAATGATGGAATATTCTTGGAAAATAAAAAAGACTGCCATATTTATCTCCATTGTACTGTTGTACATTATAGCAGGGACATTTCCCTTTTGGTTATAGAAAGGGTGAAGCCAACTTGTAACCAAATCATGTGGATTGACACATCTGTGCATATGGCAGTGTTATATAAGAACATTTCATCTATAAAGCAGGTATGGATTCTGCTGGTTTACTCAGAACATACTACAAGGAAAGCAGAAGGGGTGCTATGGGGAGAAAGGATAAGAGTTTGGGTTAAACCATCCTTGGAGAATATTTTTGGAAATAGTCTCTTGCGTGTGGAGGAAATCTGACTGTTTTACTTTAGGCTCCGTTTGTAAAATGAACTAAAACAGGAAGGAGGTAAATTGTTTACTTCATACCACATACACTGAGGTTCTTAAGCAAGTAGGGGAATATTACACACAGTGTTTTAAACAGAATATTGAAAAAATAAAACAAACTAAAAGTATCCCTGAGTGCATTTTCGTACACTGTCAAATTATCTCTCTCCATATCAGATGCAAGTACACTCTGTACTGTAGCTATAACAGAAAAATAATGGATTTGAGCCTTTTTTGACATTTTCATTTTTCATAAAGTCATCATTACTTGCTGCAATGTCTGCTCTAATAACCAAGCAAAGAGTAAAGTTGGGTTCTGAATCCAGGTAGCTCTTTTCAAGAACTGCATGCAGAATAATGCCTGCAGCTTTATTCCATTTGTCACACCAGCTAAGGGCCTAGAAAAAATTAGTACTTTGTTTTGGTCCTGTCATCTGAAAAGGCATATAACAAGTGGAAGTCAATTTATGGTTCAAAAGCATCAGATGACACGTGGGTTTGCTCTGAAAAACTGCACAAGGCAGTCGCAGCTACCTAGACTGACAGATTAGAAATCTCACCTACCTAGACGGACAGACTAGTAACCTGAAATTACCTTGCCAGAATGACATTTGTACAAATAAAATCAATTTTCAGAGAAAAATCTTACCTGAATAATAGTACACACAAAATCTGGCTAATATGATTAATTTTAAAATAAAGCTGGCAGGATGACCCTCTCATTATAGTCTACTGTAAGGAATTGACCAGAAGGACTTTTCTTTTCTTCCTTGCTAGGAACTTAAGCCATGTACAGATGTGCTTTGAAGTGCTCCCAGTGCCTTTGAGACTCTACAGACAGTAAGAGTGCAGATGTTCCCACCTAAAGAATTATTTAAAATTGGCCAAAGTGCTTAAAAAATGACCCTCATGTAGAACCCATAGGCATCTGTCCTGATTGATAGCTCCTTCCTGGCCCCACTTCACTGCCTCTCTCTCATCTGCCATGACTCTGATGTTTGTTAAGGGAGGGGTTTTGAAGACTGGTAGTTGTCTCACAGGTAGCTGGACCTGTTCAGCCAGGCCAACCCCACTGCAGCCTTTTGCCCTCCCACAGTACTTCCCCTTTAAA
Organism: Crocodylus siamensis; assembly: GCF_052110815.1. Classification (NCBI taxonomy): domain Eukaryota; kingdom Metazoa; phylum Chordata; order Crocodylia; family Crocodylidae; genus Crocodylus; species Crocodylus siamensis. The sequence continues at coordinate 140,644,471 of NC_143397.1, forward strand.
GGAGTGCTCCCATAGGTTTCTGAGGGCCTGTTGGGGCTTTGGCTGCCACACTCTGCACCTGAGTCTACTGATTAAGACCTCAGTGCCCTGGTTTGGCCCTGCTTCAATGGCAGCCCCTTCTGGGGGCTTCAGTCTCAGCACACCATCTCTGCCCCTGGTACAATTAGCAAGGGCCACCCAGGCCCCCCTGTTCATGGCCTCCTCTACTCCATAGCCACAGTCTGGCTCTCTGGTTTCAAGGCCAAACAGAACAAAACACACAAGCCAGCTGCTTCATAAAACAAAGTTTCCCTCCCTTAGAAGTAATGGCATTGAGGATTTCTTTTGAAGTTATTTCATTTTTTTTTGTTATCCACATTAGTTGCTTTCTAGGTAATGAAATTAAAAACAAGACCTTGGATAGTGTGATGATGAATGAGCACAGATGCATCCAGTATAATGACACATTATGCCATTTTTGACTCCACTGTCTGCCCACCCAAAAAGAAAGGACTGTAGCTAATCCACCCCATTATGGAGTCAACAACCAGGAAGACTTGATCCAGGACATTTTGAGTGTTCTGACCTGTGAAGAAAAGGAGATCTCTCATCTGATCCTAATTTACAGGAGTCCCTGCTGTCCTCATGACAACACAAATTCCCAATGGGTGCATCAAAACCATGGCTGTTTTAAAGGCAAACATGTATTCTCAACAAATTATGAGAAAATTAACAGTTGGATTTAAGGTGATGTATTAATAAACATAAGGAACACTTACATAAATCACTGCCCAAGTTTAGCAGTGGCAACATCTTTGAGCTGGGCCAAGTTGGGGCTGGGACTAGAGCTGGAGTTGGGGCATAAGGCAAATGGCAGGGGAGGGACAGGACAGAGCAGACAGCAGTGTGGACAGGATGTTTGGTCTCCCCCATTCCTCCCTGCAGCTGCACAGTTTGGGTCTACCACCCCCTGCTGCATGGCCTCCCCCATGTTCCCATCCCCATAGGTCTTCCCTGTGCTCACCCCTACTATGCAATCTTCCCTGCACTCCCCCCATACCAGGTAACCCTTCCCCACAGGACGAACCACTCCAGCTTTGCCCAAAGTCTGGAACTGAGGCTGCAGCAGCTGCCTGCCCCAGCTGGTACTTTTTCCCCATGTTGCCTGGGGAGAAAAACATCATCTTGAATGCAAGTAAATATAGTATATTGTTTATAAAGTGAAACTGATTTCTCATTAGTCAAAATGAGAAAAAAAAGCAAAAAACGAACACGGCCTATATGTTAAAAATAAAATGTTTTAATATTTTAGTCTTTGGTAATCTTCTAGGTTGGAAAACAGAGAAGCTTATTAGATCTTGTAGTTTTTTTAATTTGAAGTGTCTCTTTAACTTAACAATCTGATCAGTGAAACTGAAGCTGGAGCATGAAGGCACTGAGTTGAGCTGGGATAATAGTCATGGAAAACCCCTCAAAGTGACAGAACAGTCAACCAATGAGAGACAAAAGAGAAGCATTACATCATCAGAACAAACTGGCACTGGCTGCTCATTAATTCTGAGAGAGAACACTATTGCTTAGCAACTGCCTGGAGCCAGTTAACACTTAAGTGGGTTTGACCTGCACCATGTTAATTTGCATTTAAACTTACAAAGTTTTATTATATCTGTTTGTTTAATGGATTTAAAAGGATATTCAGAATGCCTTTGGGTACAAGAAGGGAAAACATTTGAACCAAAAACAAGCAGGAAACTATTCTCCTCCCTCTGCACCTTTCTCATGACTGAAGTTTCAGTTCTATTTTTGGGTTCTGCACTTACACAAAAGGAATTTTCTATCTCTTTATTTCTCCTATGTCTAACAAGCAATTTTTGTCATTGCACATAAAGGACTTAATTCTTCTTATATGCACCCATATAACCCCATTATCTGAGGTTACTCAGCTCCAGGAACAGAATACCCAATCTCTATTTCATTGATTGGCATTCGTTGACTGATATTCATTGGCTATTTTACTGTTTTACTTGCTGTTCTCTCTGCTGTTGACTTTGCAGTACCCTGCATAGAGTTTGGGAAGAAAAGAACAACTTGAAGGCAGGAAATTTGGAGCAGGCAAAATGCTATCTGATGTTGAGGTAACAGTGTAAAGAGATTATAAGCCTGAGTCCTCTTTTGTTCTTATCCATCATATGGTACATAAAACAGTGTCAGTGATCACTCTAGTGACACTCACAGGAAGTATGAATAATAAGTGAACAAAGCATTATGGATTGACTCACACTGCTGAGAGTGGTGGTTTTTCAGATATAAGTAGAAACAGGAATTGATTCTCACTTCACTGATGATCACAGAGGATAAAGATAAGAAAGGAAGGCAAGACTTCTTTAACTATCTCACAGGGGAATACAAGGATGAGAAGCAAATGAGGTGGTTGGTGGAAATGATGCCCAAAACACTCCAACAGCTGATAAAGACATTTAATAATTATTGTGTCAACAGCAAGACTGAGAAGGTAGAGACATACTGACTTTTTTACTTCAAACCAAGCAACAGAAGAGATGATAGTTGCAGGGTTTGGCATTTACATTCAACTTTGGACACGTTAGATTTTCTTACTTAGAAAAAAATGGATCCTTTGTGGAACACACAATTCTGGCTTGGAAAAGAGACTGTTAAGAGGAAAAGATTTAACTTGAGAGAATTGCCCCCAAATAACAAGGACAGCTGAAATAAAAGGGTGAAAATAATGAAGACCACTCGTGCAAAAAAGGTATAATGAAAAAAAGAAGTTCTAATGAACTCAGGTAGGAGAACAGAGAGACTGACCAAAATGCCAGCATTACGGTCTGGTGTATATACTGTGCAAGACAACATGACACGTGGAAAGAAAAATTTGCAGCTTATGGGCACTGGTGAAAGGGGGTTTAAAAAACATAATCATTTTACATCCTGATGCCTGAGCCAACCCAAGAAGAAAAAAGTAGCAGTACAGGGCAGTGACTAAGCATGTAGAGACTTCCAGTGAAGAGGAGGATGTCTATGGAATCATAAAAGGTTGCTCCTACTACCAGGTCAAGGATGAACTATATGCAAGATAGGATCATAGAATCATAAAATCAGAGAACCAGAAGGGACCTGTAAGATCATCAAGTCTGGTCCCCTGCCACAGGCAGGAAGTTATTGGGCTCAGACAAGCTCAACAAGGTGCTTGTCCAGCCTCATCTTGAACACCTCCCCAAGGCTGGTGACTGCACCACCTCTGCTGGGAATGTGTTCCAGATTCTGGTGACTCTTACAGAGAAAAAGTTTTTTCTTATGTCCAGCCTTAATTTACCCTCTATCAGCTTATGGCCATTGGTCTTTGTCCTACCTTGAGGTAGCTTCCTAAAGTGTTGCTCCCCTAGGTCTTGATGCTCACCCCTGATGTACTTGTAGGCAGCCATCAAGTCACTTAGCAGCCTTCTCTTATTCAGACTGAACAGGCCCAGTTCCCAGAGCCTCTCATCATAAGGCCTATCCTCCATGCCCGTAGTCATATGGGTAGACCTGCTTTGTACCCTCTCAAGCTTATCCACATCCATTCTTGAAGTGCAGCACCCAGAACGGGACACAGTACTCCAGCTGTGGCCTCATAAATGTCGTACAGAGAGGGAGGAGCACCTCCCTGGATCTATTGGCTATACATCGGCTGATTCATGCAGAGTTCAATTTGCCCTGCTGGCAACCTCATCGCACTGTTGGCTCATGTTCATCTTCTGGTCTGTCATGACCCCCAGGTCTTGCTCAGATGCTGTGCCAGCCAGTGGACTACCACCCATCGTGTAGTTATGGTTCTTCCTACCCAGGATGTAGGTTCTTCCTACTCAGATGAAGAACCCTGCACTTCTCCCTGTTAAACATCATCTGATTTCATTCAGCCAATAAATCCAGTCTGTCAAGGTCATCCTGGATCTTTGCCCTATCCTCGGATGTGCCCGTGTTTCCCCACAGCTTGGTGTCATCTGCAAACTTAATCACTGAGCTCTCCATCCCTTCATCCAAGTCATTAATGACAATGTTAAAGAGCATGGGTTCAAGCACCGATCCCTGGGGGACACCATGGGAGATGGCACTCCAGGATGAGGCCATCCCATTGATTGGACTGGCCTCTAAGCCAGTTGTCCACGCACCTCACTGTAGACTAGTGCAGCCCATTACCCTCCAGTTTGGCTGAGAGAATCCCATGGGAAGCAGAATCAAAGGCTTTACTGAAGTCTAAGTAAACCTCATGTCCCTCGTGTAAACACGTCAATCTCATGTCCCTCATCCAGATGGTTAGTTACCTGGTCCTAGAAGGACACTAGGTTTGTCAAGCATTATCTACCCTTGACAAAGCCATGCCAGTTGCTTCTTAATACCCAATCAGTTACCAGCCTGTGATGGCCTCCTTAAAAAAATTCTTAAAATTTTTTTACCCGGGACTGAAGTCAGACTGACCAATCTGTAGTTTGCAGGGTCATCCCTCTTCTCTTTCTTAAAGATGGGCACCACGTTGGCCCACTTCCAGTTGTCCAGGACCACTCCTGAGTTCCACAACTCTTTAAACAACTTTGCCAGTGTCACTGCTATAAGCTCAGCCAGATCTTTCAGGACTCTCAGATGTAGGTCATCTGACTCAGCAGACCTGAAAACATCCAAGTGTTGTAGGAGATCCCTCACCCGTTTGGGACTCATTTCATGTAGTCTTTTGTCTTCCCTGGGCCTCTGGTCAGGTGAACAGCCCCCTTTTGATTTCAGGAACACTGACATGAAGTATGTATTTAGGAGTTCTGCCTTTTGTGGGGACTGACTGTGGGCTGTCCTTGAGTATTCAGTACGGGGTCCCACAGTGGAGCCCAATTTTTTTCTTGCTTCTTATGTATCTACAGTTGTTTCGCCTGAAGAGATCTTTGCTTTACCTGCAGCAGATAGCTTACCTCCTCCTGTTTAGCTGGGTATCCCACCTGGCAGCCAGGAGCTCTACCACTCTGGCTGCTCCAAACAGGCTTTTCTCTGCTGCAGATAATCCCTCTTCCCCCTTTGGGCTACAAAAGTTCTGGCTTTAAAGGGGCCCTGCTGACTTTTCTTCACTGGACCTCTCTTTCCTATAATACAGTTAAGGTTCTCTGTTACAGGATATACAAAAGTTCATCCATCACTACTCTTCAGTCCATGTGGCCAAAGTATTGTGTTCCCATCAGTTTCTATTTGTCTCTCTGGACCAGAAATATTGATTCATAGCTGGGAGTTATTCCCATTGCAGTTTGGATTCTATGGTGCACCGTGTGGCCTCAGACTTATCTGACGTGAAGGTATTGGTGGGGAAAAAAGAAGTGCAGATGATGGAGGCATCTTTCCATGTTCTTGGCCATGTGGTCTTCTACTGCCAGCTTGAGTATGGGTGGTTGCAGCTTTGCAAGATTGAAATGCAGCAGGGTCAGGAGCTCTTGCCACTCGGTGACTAAAGTGTGCAAGGTGAGGCAGTGATATGGGTCCATTTGGCACTCTTTGAGCTAGCAGCACAACTGATGAGCTGCCCAGAGCAGAAAGTGATCAAGAACTTCCAGCACAAGGGCAGAAGGTGGGATTTCTGTGCAGCTATCTAATTAGTGCTTTCCTCCCTGCTCAAAAATCCTCAGAAACCTCCAATGACTGGGCTCCTGTATGCTCCTGCTCTCTGAGTAACACTTTCAAGCAGGATGTGTGTCTGCACCTGAAATGCTACATTTTGAATCCGATTCAAACATTATGACAACTTGTCCCACTACAAATGATACATCTGTCTGCACTGCCACTTTCACTCTCAGGTTAAAAGTTTTCCAGACAACTATTTGAGTTAGAAAAGCACTTTGGGACTGTTTACTTGTATATTGGGGCTCACTGTGTTTCCATTTTTTTCCTGCTAAAAACCAAGCTCCGCTGTGGTGTATTTTATGCAACTAATCACAGAATGGGTTTTGGAAGTTGTGAAATGTGCTCTCTCAAAATACATGTAGTAATGATCTACATTGTCTTTTTTTAGCATTTGACATGGATGAACACCAGTACTTCATAAAATACACGTAGCTCTTCTGGCTGAGAACACCAGGGAGACCTAATGTGCATCATGTTAATGATAACAATGAAGATACTTAATTTTTTTTAACTGCACTATGCTTTTCATCCAAGTGAATCCTAATCAGGACACCTTTATTGAGGACATAATTTGTACAATTTTACAATCAGATTAACTAGCACAATTCCTCTGCTTTTGTACCATCTTTGATTAAAGTCAAAGGCATAGCTATGTTGCCTATGTCTGTGCATCTTTGAACTAAATGAACAATTCAATAGTTGTTGAGATGATGGGTTTATTCTCAAAAAAAAAAAAATGTCAGTATAAGAAATGGGCATTTTAATTAGAGTGGCTCCCAACCCTCTCCTCTCCCCACCACCCCCTGCACCCCAAAGCACACGTATAGTGTGACAGTTTTTTTCCATAGATTGTAAGGCTGGAAGGGACCTCAGACAATAGGTGCATTATTTTAAGGTCAGTCACAACAACAACAACCCTCTCACCTGTCTGGGCAGTCTGCCAGTACCCACCTATCTCTCCTGCCATGTCTTTGATGTAATGAGTAAGCTCCTATAAAGAGTGAAAACTGCTAGGGAAAGAGCCTAACAGTGAGTTGGAGGCCCCAACTGCTGGCTACCAGGGCAACCAGAGTGAGCTAGTGGCCCACACCTGCCAGCGGTTAGCTGACTGGAAGGGGCAGGGACTGGCTCGTATATAAAGCCCGGGGCTGAAACCAGGAAGGCAGTTCCCTACCAGCAGCCAAGGGGGAAGGAGCTCTCCCAGAGCAAGCAAAAGGAGAGGCCTGACTGCAGGAACAGCCTCTGATACTGGTGAGGGATGGAACACCCCTGGTATGGCTTGGATTTATGTTATAGCCCAGGGGCTTGTGTTTTTGTTTGCTGTTTAAGACCGCTGGTTTGGGTGGGGCTATTAGGCTGTTGCTCAGGCACCCTACAGCTCTGTCTAGCCTTCTGAGCAGCATGGCCAAGCCGCTTCTGCCCTTTAAAGTAGTACGCACATGCTAAATATAGGCACCCAAAGTTTAGATCAGGGATGACCAACTCATGGCCCATGGGTGACATGGGAGGAATTAATTTGCAGCCTATGGGATCCCCACTGGCTGCCACTCCCCATACACTGGGTGTTAGGGGGAGGTCCTGGAAGCTCCAAAGTCAGAAACTCCTGGTTTGGATAAACAAGTTCAGCTTTGTGTGTAAATGGAACTTATTAAGGCAAAATTCTGTGGGCCATACCGATTGTTTTCAAGAATTGCATTTTGTTCCTTAAACATATTTTACTTCAATGGAAATATCTTTCATTTGAACGCTTGCCATCTGTATCATCAGACACAGTGGAGGAAGGAGAAGGAATAAGATTTATGACAAATTAAAAATGTATTGGCCATTATGCTTCCAGTTTCTCATTTAATAATGTCCAGAGAATAGTAGATGGCCCCTAATTCTTTCAAAATTAACGACAGTTAAAATTATGTATTATTTTATCCTTCTGTATAGCAGCAAATGTGCCTGCTTCTGGTCCTGCAGTCCCTTATCTCTAGTTTACTTTGATTTATTTCTATTGCTGTATTTCACTGGAGGCACGGAAATCAACTGTCACTCCAAACAGAACCACAAACTTGAAATTTCTGTTTAAATTTCAAATTTTCAGATAGGATTGTTCAACTCACATGGGCTAATTATGAATCTACCATATTTACTTGATTCCAAGACAAGGATTTTCCCCATTTAATACAAAGGGGAAAGGCCCCCATCATGGAATTGATTACAAGGAGGTGGGGGAGGAAGGCAAGGGGTGGAGATGACGGCAACTCTAGCTCTCACTCTGGCTCTGACTCCAACCTGAGGTTGGGATAGAAGCTTCAACTGCTGCCTGCCCCCCACTGCCTCTGCCCTTTAGGGCCCAGCTGGTGCTGCTGCTACTGCAGCAGCTATTACCAGTCAAGGCTGGGGTTGGAGTAAGGTTTGAGCCTGCCGGAGCCAGACGAGAAGCAGCAGTGGTGTAGGCAAAGCTGACCTTAGGGGTGGGCAACATGGGTGACCGCCTAGAGTACCATGGTCAGGGAGGCACCAAACACTCAGACATGTGTGAGCAGCCCACGCTTACAGTAGCACTCTTCCCCCACCCCACCCAGGTTGATCCCCACTCCAAGCAAGAGGAGCAGTGCCCAGCCGAGCCTATCCCTCACCTCTAGCTACTGCTCAGGGGAAACTGGGCTGGGCACATGCAGGCTGGGTGGCACCTGCTCCAGTATGCCTGCCTTGCTCCCCATAGCACAAGTACTGCTGACTTGAGGTGGGGATAAGCACCAAAATACAAGTTTGCCCAGGGTGCCATTTTTCCTAAGGCCAGCTCTGGACAGAAGCTAGGAGAGGACAGGGGGAGACAGCAGTGGGGACAGACAGGGGGACATAAAGGCAATGGTGGGGAGGAAGATGGGGGAGCAGACAAGGAGACAATGGGGGGAGGCACTGTGAGGAGGGCAGGTGTTTGGGGTGTAGGCATGGGGGGTGCAAATAGCAGGCAGAGCAGATGCCAGAAGGACAGCCATAAGGAGGGGGCCAAGTGGTGTGGAGGATAGGCAACAAGGGTTGTTTGACTCTCCCAGGGCCTGCCCTTCATCGTTTCTGCCCCTGCTTGTCCCCCCGCCCCCAACTGATTGCCTTTCTTCAGCAGTGGGATGAATTTAAAATGACTCTGACAATTAGATTGTATACATGGAAAATTATAATAAACTTATCATTTCCATTTAAGTAATCTAATTATTGGGGCGGGTCATCTTAAATTCAGAGTCATCTTGGATTCAGGTAAATACGGTTTTCATTCAGTTCACAGGAGATGGTGAAAATGAACTGTAGAATCATAGGAAAGTAGGAGTGGAAGGACATCAAAAGAGTCTGCAAGATTCCCCAAGCCTCAAACTCCCCAGAGGTTGCCTATCTTTATTCTAGGTTCAACACAAATGTGGAAAGTATTTTTGTTTCAAAATTGGAGTTAACCCAACCCTATTTCCTCATGAAAACACTTTGTCAACAAACATCAACCAGCTGTGTTTGCATATTGGTTTAGCTAGGTGCTTTCTCTAGTCACCTCTGTGGTTTATAGCAGGGGTCACAACATTTGTAGCAAAGGGGATGCTTTAGCAGCACTTTGCTCCAAATGCAAGTTATTTCCAATCTGGCCTGCATCATACCTACTGCTGTCGTTGTGGCCCAATCAATGCTCCCCATCACAGTGACATTGCCACTTCACTCTATCACTTGGCCATCATGTAAGTGAAGCTGCCCACACAGAAGCCTCTCACAGAAGCTCCTAGTAGCTGAAATGCCACCAAAGCCGGGCTCTGTAGGCCAGATCCTGCCCACTGGTCATAGGCTGTTGACCAGGTTATGCGATTAGAACTCAGACACAACAGAAATTCACTTATTACTTCCCTCGTGGTGATATCTGAGCTCCTCTTTAATAATTTTGGCTTTGGGTAAGTGTAGTTAAATTTTAATTCATTCTCGGTATAAGTGCATTTATAGAATTGCATGCAATATATAGGTACCTGTTTAAAAGAATTAATATTTTATTTCATTATCATGTTAGGATGTTGAGGATAAGAGAAGTGGGGCAACTCTTTTTTTAATCTCATTTTCAATAGACTAACTTTCCAACCATGAATAATAATTGATAATGTTCATATTCTGTGAAAATAGTTTTACTATATATTCTTTTTTTTTTTAAGTCTTGTTTTCAAGGCGTATTTTTGTCAAGTGCAGGAGTACTAATGGTACATGAAAATAACTTAATAACACACATCTTTCCCTCTTGTATTCTCATGAATACAGGGTGCTGTACTTTATTGAACTTTCAGATATTATCACTTTTTACTGAACGTTAAAGGCCATTGTTGCTTCATAGATGTTAAGGTCAAAAGGGACCATTGTGATTATCTAATCTGTCCTACATAATACACACTATATGACTTAATTGAATGAAATCCTGCTTTAAGCCTGACAGTGTTGATTAAATTACCACCATACCTTTTAGAAAAACATCCAATATTGAAATTCAACATTTAAAATAAATGCTATTAATCAACAGTCCACTGCAATCATGAACAGGTAGCTAATTTCCCATACTGTAAAAAACGTGCACCTCATTTCTAATCTGATTTTTCTGTGTTCAACTACCAGCCACTGGACCTTGTTGTTATTTTATTCACTTGATGAAAGAAACTTCTAATGCCAAATACATTAATACGTACTATAAACACATTTGGCAGTGCTTCTTCTCTGTGAATGGAAGACTGAATTTAAAACTAGAGAATGAATGACATAACACCTCTGTAACATTTACAAAAGAATAACCATTTGGACTTTAAAAAATAGCAGTACTGGGGGGATTTATGAACATTTTCACAAATCTGGTGGTTGCCCAAATAATCCTGACTCCATTCATTCAGCAGTTAGAATCCAATGACTCGGAAAACAAAACTGATCATCTTTGCAAATATTTCAGCAAATAAAAGACTTCCCTAATAATTATTGTTATGAGCAAGGCTCATTGCTTCTGCAGGTATTCCAGCAAATAAAATCACACCTTCTCTACTTGTGGTTTAGAAAGAGACTAGCATGGGCATGCGTAGGTGTATACAAGGTTAGCACACCAGTCGCTTAAACCTGAAGAACCAGTTCCGATATGTGTGTCCTGGGGAATGTTGACTTCAAAACAGTAACTTCTTTGCTTTTATGTGAATATCCAATTTACTTGCAGGTAAAATTCAGAGTATTCTCTACAAAGGCTTAGCTGGACTTAGCTCATTTAAATTGGGGCTCTCATGTTTCTGTTATGCCATGATCCCCTGAATTTGGCTAGACTCCTTTAGCTCTTGGTCCAAGAGGGAAGCTAAAGGGAGCCAGGATAAGGTTTCCTGCCCTACAGCTCCAAGGTGACCTTCACTTTAGTATTGTCTCCAGCTGGAAATCTATCTGATGATACATCAGCACTGCATTCACTCCAATGACTGTAGTTCAGTGAAGAGATCACCAAAGTGGCTTTTACCTGATCAAGAAACCTGCAACCAGACTACTATTGGTACCTCAGCTAACTTTTAAAATTAGTTAGCTCATGTGTCTTTACTATGCTATACTGCAGTCACTAGGGTGCAGGTTGTATTGATATACACCCACACCCAGAGCTGCCCTTAGGGAAAATGGTACCCTGGCAAACTTGTATTTTGGCACCCCACCCCACCACAGACCTCCCCAGTGCTCCCCACCACAAGTCACCAGCATTACTGCCCTGCTGCACAGGGACTCCAACTGACAGGCCAACAAGCTGGGCAAGGCATCTGCCTGTGGCAGGGACCTCTGGCTGCAGCCCACGGAGCTGAAGCGGAGGGAACAGGAGCCTGCAATGAGCAACTTGCAAGTGCTGGCATGGTGGTGCCCTATGACCTCCATGGGGCTCCTCTAGGCCTTAATATGCAACAGACTGCATGCAGGCAAGGCTTGGGTGGAGCCTTCCCTTGTTCTCTTCTATGGGCTGCCAGACCCAGCTCTGGACTCCCTGCATGTGCCACCCTCCCTTGCCCTGCTGAGGCCCCCTCCCCTCCTTGCCCTGGAATTGCACTGAGCAATGCTCCAAACCAGCACCAATACCTGCACTCATGGTGCCTGCGTGTGCGCACATGTGTGTGGCGTCCCACTGACCATGGTTGCCCACATTACGCACCCACAAAGCCAGCTCTGCTCACACATGAACACAGCCCTGTTTAAAAGTTAGTGTAAACGTAGCCCTCTGTCTAGGCATTCCTCGACTGTAAGTTCCAATATCCCTAGAATTTAACATATTACCTAGGTTCTCTCCTGCTCTCCTTGGCAATGAGGGTAGCAACATGATCTGTGTTCCCTCTCTTCTGGAAAAATTACTCTTTTTAAATCAACACTTTTTAAAAATGATTTGCTTCTTCTATATTATATGTAGCACTTTGAACATATAAAACATATATCATTTATAAATATTTGGTTCAATAAGAGATATCACCCCCCAAAAAATCCCTTGCTATCACCCTTGCTTCTCATATTTTTGAAATCATCACAGCTGTAACAAAAGTCCAAACCATTATTTTACCTGGCACAGAGGCAGATCCAAAGGGGTCCAGTGGCATGGCAGACCCCACTTTTAGACCACACCACAGAAACAGCAGCCAAGGACTCTTTTTTTTTTAGTACCTGAAGCAGTAAGAATCTCTCTATCCACCCTTTCCCCTTCATGCTCAGCAGCATGTGCCCTCCCCTCCTATTCTCTTCCTGTCCTGCCAACTATTGCTGGTATCCCCAGCTGACCTTGGGCAGGGGAAGCTCCAGAACTGCACCTGCCCTGGTCTAGCCAGCCAAGCTGCATTTTTTTTGGGGGGGAGGCTCAGCTGGAGACGGGCAGCAGAGCTGGCAGGCCTAGCAAGTTCCCCCTTCCTGAGCCTGCTCCAAGGCTGGTGGGGAACACCCAAGGAGACTAGGTAGAGAGGGAGAACCTGTCCTTGTCTAAGCTCAGCAACCCACAAAGCTTAACTGGAGTGGGGCAGGAATGGCTGTGGAGCTCCCATCACCCCTGGGGAGGGGACATTCTGCAGAGCCAGAGGGGAATGATGGGGGTGCCAAGAGAGGGGGAAAAGTCCAGGAAAGAGGGGTAAAGTGTCAGGAATTGCTCCTGCACCCCCTTTACAAAATCCTACTTCGTCATATGACCTGGCATTTGACTGACACTTAACTGCTTCTTTCCCAGACCTGAGGAAGGGCACTTCAGGCTCCAAAACTTGTCTAATATCTCTCTCAGCTGTACGCTTGGTCCAATTAAAGACATTATCCAAAAAAACCTTGCTTATCTCATATTCTGGACAATATTCTCTTCATATAAACTGCTAAGTACACACATAATAAACTTCATTTTTGTGTGATCTGGGTGCACAAACATGAAATTTCATATTGGTCATAGAAATATGCTAGTAAACAGTTAATGAATATTGATCTTTTCTTTTTACAAATGTATTTATTGTTGAATTTGATACCAATGAAGATTGCAACCACTGTCTGACTTTATTCATGTAACACTGTATGAATGCTATCTTATGCTATCTTCCTACAGCCAGTGTCTTGGGGATGAGTGCTGTATAAAGAAGGTTGTAGGAAAAGCAAATGGGGCACTGAGACTGGGTTCCATGGCATGGGGGGGTGGGGGGTATACAGGGAAGGGCAAAGAAACTAGATCTGGTATGCAGGCCAAGCCAGGATGACCTGCATAATTTACTACTCCTTAGTAATAAGGTCATCCCAAGCTCATTCCAATGAAGCATTTATATTGTACCCTGCCCGTGTGGATTCTTGCATCACATATATGCATCCACCTATATTTGTATACTCATTTCATCTGCAACAATGATATTCTTTAAGGATTACTTCTGATGGGATGGGAGGGCATATATGGTATCTTAAAAGAAGAAAATCTCTGTTGGAAGTGAATGTCAATCCATCATTTGCAAATATATTCAAGAAATTTCTCGAGATTGTAAAATGGTTTTAACACAGATATTTATACATCTTATTTTAAAATGATAGAGATAATTTGTTATGGGAATGGCCGGATACTGAATATTAGCATAATTAATGGAACAATTAAATTAACCAAGCTTATACAATGTTACTGATACAGATTTTTTTTATTAAAATGCTACAGTTCCTACTGCATGACATCTTCAGAGGATAATGCAAGAACCCAAAGAAACAAAATCTATTGGAGAATTTTCTCCATGTGAAATTAAAACGAAGATTTTTTCTAAAATTTGATGATTTCTGAAAGAGAAATGGAATAGTTGAAGACTGAAGATTTAAAAAAGATGAGTTGCTGAAGAAATTTAGAACAAAGGGCTATTACACCAGCCAGTGAAAGGGGGAAAAAACAGTTAATAAGCAAAGACTGCAATTGTTCAGGAATTTAGCAATATGAAAAATCCCTAGTTTTTTTCATCACTTTCCTTCATATTTTCATTAGAGTTCTCACTTGATGCTTAGCAGTACAGTGAGACTGGCTTACTTTAACATTATTTGTCAACACGTAAGAAGTTTAAGGACTGATTCCGAGCCGTCCCTCATGACACAAGAAATAAACATTTAAAGCTTGAGTCATATGCAGCAAGTCACAGATTGGACAGACACCCACTCATTTCCTCTCAGTCACAATGGTAGGAGTTCACTCTTAATCACTTTATATAATCACTTCTCAAATGGCTTATAACATTATTAGGTTCATCCTTTCATCTTCATAATGATCACACATTTAGCATTAGACAACATATTAGGTACCAATTAGGATTAGCTGTATAATGTATGCAGTAAATAGTTTAGATGAATGTAATTTTTGAGGACAGAAGTAGCATCCAATAGTAAACAGCACATCAAAGAGTAAGAAGAATTTGGAATATAGAAACTCTGAACAAGTATATGGTGACCTTACTGATAGAACATAATTATTTTGCCTATCAGGTAAATTAAACCTATGTCATTAATATGAACACTTAAGCAATGGACTGCCTATTTTGTCATATCGTTCTCTGCAATCCAGTAGAAATTCTGATTTCATTTAGGAATGAAAATATGTTCATAAGCAGAAAAGAAAAAGTGAACATGCCTAAGACTGTTTAAAATGACTAATGTAAATTATTATTAGGTTAAATATCTGAGTAAGACAAATGGTGATATGCAAGATAACAGGTTATTTTATATGGAGATGTACTCTCAGACTTTGGTGACAGGAGGAGAGTTTTTCAGCTCTTTAGCCCATGCAGTTAGACAAACGACACAAAATATTTTTGTGGTTTGTTTTATTGAAATGAAAAAGAGGATTTGCTTTGATTGTGATCATGTCCTTTTCTGTTTGCTTTCTGAGAACAACAGGGATGTTATTAGTGGAAAGTTCAAGACCTAGCAGTACTTTCCAGTATTCTCTGTGCCCACCTCATCTTTGTTTTAAAGCTTGCCATAAATTCTAGGAGCCATTAGGAGGATGGCAGCTGTACAGCTATCCAGCTCCCTTTCCTGCCTCCTAAAATCCACAGGCATAATGAATTTGAACCACGTTTTTCTCCATCTTTCACCCCTCAGATATTTTTCAGGAATTCTTTCAGTTTATTTTGATACCAATATGAAAACTCCTTCCTTCGATTCTCCACAAAAGCACAAAAACTGAAGCTGTCAGTGAACTTTTCTGCAACTGATGGTTGAGCAACAAGTGTCTGCCCTGCTACATCAGAGGAAATCCTGGCCTTGCTAAAAGCAAATGTTAGGGGGCAGATTCTTTTGAGAAACATTGCAGGGCATAGAAGAGGGGGAAAATATTACTTGTACTCATCAGAGTAGTTTGCAGGAGTTGGCACTGAGAACAGGGGGAACTGAAAATACCTCCTTACTAGAAGACACAGCAGGTCCTTCAAATACTGTCTCAGAACACGAGAAAATGGCTGTCGATATGCTGCAAAACAAAGCTAATGGCCTCCAGGGAAGATCAAAATGAAATAATTGGTGATTTGTGCATCTCCCTGAGAGAATGGAAAGAGATGCCTGTAGAATTCTTACCCACCATGCTACCAGTGATGTTGTCTCTCCCCTCTGCCCAGAACTTAGATGCTAAGAGAACTCATCATTCCCAAACTCCAGGCCAAAGTTATAGGACTCCTAAAATATACAGATACTCAGCCTTGAAGCCTGGAAGTTTAAAAAAACTGACAGGGAAGAGGCATAGAGTGATGATTTTTCTCAGAATACAGAATTCTGAGAATAATTAAGGCTGTGAATGGAAAAGATGGTTAAATTGAACAGGTCCAGTCTTATGGTGGAAACAGACATCACCTTTTGTTGCTTTTGTACCACCGTAAAAATTTGTGTGGTGGCACAAAAGCTGAGCAAACAGATGTCTATTAGGGCTGTGTGAAGCTTCAGTCCCTGATTCAATTCGGCGGAGATTTGGCCCAATTCAGTGGCTGAATCTCTGAATCTGAATCAAATCAGAGGACCCTTTAATCTCTCCAAATCCATTCAAAGAGATTTGGAAAGATTTGGCAATTTGGACATAGACACAGCTTTAAATGTTTTTTCTACACACCTCAAGGTACCAGGCAGGTTGTGAATGCTGCAATGCTGGGGCGCAGGGAGCATCCCACAGGAGCGCAGGGGGCTCCCCTGAGCACTCAGCAGCAGACCCAGCAGTGGATCAGAAGCACTTCTGGGTCCGCTGGGGAGAATGCAGGGGGGTCCCTACCTCCCCAGTTCAGTGACTGGTGCCTCCTGGGTTGGGGGGGCACCCAGGATCCCCCCCCACCAATCGCCAAGCCAGGGAGGTGCGGGGGGAGGGGGGGGCAGGGCAGCATGCTTCCCAGTAGACCCAGAAGTGGACCAGAATTATTTCTGGGTTTGCCGCCGAGCATGTGGAGGGCCCCCCGACACTCCTGTAGAATGCTCCATCCACCCCAGCATCGCAGTGTTCACAAACCACACTGGTACCTCAAGGTATGTAGAAAAAACATTTAAAGCTGTGTCTATGGCCGAATTGCTGATTCTCCCAATGAGCATTGAATCTTCAGATTCAGCTGAATCAAATCAGGGACAGTGATCTGAAACAGCGAATTGAATCACTGTCCCTGATTCAGGCCAAATCCAAATTTGAAATGAATAGAACCCGCTTCGCACACCCCTAATGTCTATGCCCCTTGTGCCACAAATGCCCAAAATTTGTGGCCAAGACAAAGGTGGTATAAATTTGTGCCACTATTCAGTGGTAGCTATTTGCTTCACTGTGGGAGAGCATGGGCAGCCTGGAGCTGCTAACACTGTGAGCCAGCCCAAGTAAGTGCTCCAGGGGCTTGAGGGGCCCAATCCTGTGCATCTCAGAAATTCCCATACCAGACTGAGCCTTGTGAGTGCCTGGCTGGCTTTCCCCTCTTATAGAGATGCATCCCAGGCAGTCTCAGGTCACATCTTCATAAGCAGGGAAAGATAGAGTTTCCTGCTTACAGTGATGCATCTTGAAGATTCCCCAGGGTGCTATCTGTGAGGAAACTTGACTTTCCCCACTTATGGAGATGCAGAGATGTTCCCTTGGGAATCTCCAGGGTGCAAGTGGGAAAACCCCAGCTTTTCCTGCTGAGAGAGGTGTACCCTGAGATTGTCTGGGGTAGGGGATAGCCAGGCAGGCACTCGCCATGGGCCTGAGCAGCTCAATCCTGCATGGGAATTCCCAGGGCATGCAGGACCAGGCTCCTCAGGGTCCCAGAGAACACATCACCTGTTGTTCTACAACATCAGTGAGTGGGACAATGGGCAATGTGCATTTCAGCCAATCAACTGTGTCAGGACACATGTCAATTTGCAGTGGTTAGCTAATCCTGAAAAGAGATGCTTTCTTTTTCCTGGCCATATTTGCTCCTGCAGCCAGTACGTGGACGTTCTGCTTGCCCAACACAGACAGGAGGGTATGTGGCTTGATTGATTCATTGCACGTAACAATGTTCCAAATACCTACACTTTTAATGAGGTGCAAACAGCTATACACAAACTGAGCCCACCTCATTACACAATGTGGTAATGAGCCCTAGTGAGGAGCAAACAGCTGAGCCAAGCTGTTCTGACATGAATTAGCCAACACACTTTATTTGATTTGCATGATTTAAATGGCTACTGTGCTTACACATGAACATGTTGTAGCCATGATGGTCTAAGAAAAATGTGAGAGGCGAGGATTTTTGTGGATGATGTATTTTGTTGGACTAGCTGAATAGTTGGGTAAGTGATGAACAGGCTTTCAGGTACAAAGTACCCAATACCTAAATAAGGGTACTTCGTAAACTAAAGTTTGTCATAGCCCTCCCAACCATACAGTTGTTCCAATAAAATGGGGCCCAGCATGATTTTACAAGCTGCATGTCAGAGCAGTCCAGCTCCAGTCCAGCATGGGTCAGGTGACTGGCCTGGAATTTCCTGCCGTAAGTGGGACTGAATGGATAGGTAGTGATCCATTGGCCAATCAGGACTGGGTCAGAGCTTGTCAGAGGGAGATGCAAGGCCAGTGTGGCTGCCTAGGTAATTACCCAGGTTGGGCTGCTTGATTAGGGCCCCTGACATGAAGTGAAGAAGAACTGAGCCATCGTTCCAATGAGTGTGTTCTGCAGTGAACAGATGCAATATGCAAGGAAGTTTGGCATTTCTTAAATTTCTTGGACCTATGTCCCACTTCAGTTTTAAAAAGGGTCACCTCTCCTATCCTATCCATCCTGTACTTCTTATGCCTGCCCTACCCTGCTGCTCTCACAACAGTTTATGGTCACTATGCAGTAAGAGGGAACCCAGAAATATCTTTCCTTCATAGCAAACTTCTTACTGGTATTAGGCAAGTACTTAATAAAGAGATTTTTGTCCTGAGCGCTACTAATGACTAAGATTATACACTGGTTCTTCTGGAACATCAAGGGGATGAATCAATGAAGAAGAAGGAGGATCAGCCAACTAAAAACCACTGCAGGCAGATGTTATTTTCCTACAGGAAACTCACCTTAATGAGCTGAAGGCAGTGAAACTTAAGCAGGGCTGAATAGGAGAAGGGGTGCTTAATAATTATTCCTATGCAGCCAAATCCATAGCTATATTGTTTCTCAGGAGACTCCAATTTCCAAATATTCTATGTGAACAAGAGCAAGAAAGTAGATTTGGAATTAGCAGTCATGATTTGTGATTCTACATACTTGAAATTTGAGCTATGTAAACCAGGCAAAGATGATCAAGTTTTTTTAACCAATAATTTGTTTTGTTTTGTTTTTTTAATCACTAATTTCCCAGCAGAATTAGGCTGTCACAGCAGGTCACTTAATGAGGTGCTGGATTTCTTTCCGGACAAGTCAGACCAATTCTACTGTTCACAATCACATGCTAAAATCATTATAACAAGTTATAGAAGAACTGGTGTTGAAAGATGTATGACAGTTACTGAACCACAGAAAAAGCACTTACATTTTTTCTCCTTCCCACCATACAAACAGCAGTCTAACTATTCAAGAACAGGTTTTTCCCCCCAGTTTCTGTCATTCTATTCTGTGCTTAATTATGAAGCCAAAATCAATTGCGATACCTGATAGTGCCCAAGTGACACTGCAATCTTCCCTTTCTGAGACAATCTGGACTTGTAAAAGGTTGAGACACAGCTCTGCTTTTGAAAAAGATAAATATTTTCAGAATTAATGGGACACAGGTTAAATGAGTTTTTTTCTTGAAGCAAATGGCACAACTGAGGAATCCCTACCCTCTCTACAAGACATGTCCAAAGCCTTTATTAGTGGCCAGATTATTTCCTATTCAGCAGCAGGAAGAGGACAATTCAGGCTGAACTCATGGAGTTAACCAGACAGTTTGGAGAATCTAAACCTATACTTCAGACACCCCCCCTCAAGAAACCTTAAAAATAAATTCATTTTCAATGCAAAGTCAACAGTCTCACAACAGCCCAAGCAAAATGAGAGTTGGGTTAGAGTGCAGGGAAACTTCTTACCTACAGATGAGAAGTAAGAAGCAAGAGGTCCCAACAAGTATCATTTACCTCAGAGTAACAATGGGTTATTACTAATAAAAAAAGAAGAGATCGGTTACCAATTTCTGAAATCCTGTTTGTGTCTTTATAATTATGATTCACCACTTGATGCAAAGGAAATGGTTAATTTTGTTAAAAATTCACCTTCCACAAATGTCAGAAGAGCAACAGGCTGAGCTTGTTTCTCCCTTTCATTTACAGGAAATAATCCCTTTATAGAAACCTACCCTGGAGGAGTATGTGCCTATGCAAACTCCTAGCCCTGATGGCACATCAGCCCAGCTGCTAAATTCAACCAAATTTTCAGTGAGACTCTCTAACTGATTAGGCCTTATGAAACTGTCTTACCAAAAGGTGCCAGGCTTCCAGGCTCTGAGGAAAGCCTTAAATTCTAGGCTTTTGAGATCAGACAAAGATACAGAAACATGTAACAAACATTTATGTATTTAAAAAAGTATTTTATTAAATCGACCTCATAGAAATTCCTGTGAAGTCACTTGACTTTTGATAGAGTATTTGTAATACTTACTTCTTATTTTGGATAAATTTGGCTTGAGGAAAACCCTTTATTTATATCCCAATTCTCAAAACATAACAAATAGCTCAGTCTCTTCTGTTGACCACTTTTGATTTCTTTTGGGAAAGTAAACAGGGATGTCTCTTTCCTCCCTTTTCTGATCTAGCATTAGAATAAATTGCAGTATTAATGAGGGAGCACCATAGTATTTAAAGGATCAAAACAGGGTCTCATGTGACAAAAACTCTTTTATATGCTGATGACAGAAAAATAGAAAATTAAGGTTGGAAGGGATGTGTAGGGGGTGCACATGCACCCCCTGACCACCCGCTTGCAACGTAGGCAACGGGCAGGTGTGAGCACCAGTGCTCTCCCTGCAAGTCGCAGCTGGGGAGTGGAGCACCGTTGCGCTCCCAGAAGTGGCTGCAGCCATTCCCTGAAGCCGCTACAGCCACTCCTGGAAGCAGCCACAGCGATCAGCCTCAGTGACTGGCCATTTGGGGGACCGTCCCCTCCTCTGGTCAGTGAGATCAGCCAAGGGGGGACCCCCCCAGTCCCCCAGTCGCTGATTGGTCACTGGCGGGGGGCACCAGTCGCACATGCTCCTATCTGTTACATACCCACATCCAGCTATTCCCCAATCAGTCTATTCCAGAGGTGGGTAATTATTTCAGTTGGAGGGCTGCTTACTGAGTTTTGGTGAGCTGTTGAGGGCCACAAGGATAGCCTCGCCCCATGGCAGGTGCCCCAACCCCTGGTTGCTATCTTGGGACAGAAAGTCCTGCCCTCTATCCCCTGACTTTTGCCACCACATGTCCCTCCCCTCAACCCTGGAAGTAATTCTTTTGGGAAGGGGTTTTGCCATCTTGGAACCAGAATATACATGCACGCACATGCACACACACACACACACTAAAACTTAAACACAGACAATAACATATTTTAATTTTATTTAAAAAAAAAATCCTGATTTGTGTGTGTTTGCATGATATATATAGAGGTGATTGCATAATAGCTCAAAATGAAGTCTGCTCTTGTATATTGTGGAGGGTATGGGTGAGTGGGTATGAGGTTTGTGGGGGAATGTGGTTGTGTGTGCATGGGTGGCTGGGTGTGGGGGTGTTTGTGGGGATGTGTGTGTGGGTATGGGGTTTATGGGGGGCTGTAGGGTGTGTGGAGGGGAGGGTGGCTGGAGTATGTGTGGGGAGGTGGGGTGAGGATGGGGGGTGTGAGTGTCTGTGTGTGGTGGGGTATGTGCACACAGCAGTAAGCAAGGCTCTCCCCAGAGGTATGCAGGTTTGTGTGTGTGTGTGTGGGGCGGGGGTGTTTCAGGAATGCTTGCGGGAAATGGTGTGGGGTTTGTGGGTGGAAGAATGTGGGTGGGGGAGGATGTGGTTTGTAGGGGAGGGTTTCTGAGTAAGGTGGGGTGTGCATTGGAGCCCCCACATGCACCCCCCCTGAACTGGTCAGCACCTGCCCCCACCCCACAACAGCCCAGATCCCACACACCCTGCAGTGCATCCCCAGCACTGCCAACAGTGCACAGCCCCAGCCCTGCCCCTCACCCAGCTGGAACAGATCAGCCAGAACTCAAGGGCACAGCCCCAACCCCAACCTACACATCACCAGCTCCACACCACCTGCCTATGGCTGGGCATGCCACAGAGCTGGGGTGGTCCATGGCTGGACTGCCTTTCTAGGCAGCCCAGGAGGTGGCGGCTTCTGGCTGCTGCCACTGCTGACCCCAGCCCCTCAGTACTGGCCTACCCCACGCCTCTTCTAGACTCACCTGCCCAGGCTCAGCATTGGCAGCAGCCAGGCAGAAACTGTTGCTCAGTGCAGGCGAAAAGGGGCCCATCTGTCTTGCTGCTGCTGGGTCCTTCCTGCGGCAGCTGCCTGGAGCCAGTGCCACACCAGGGTGCCCTTCATCTCTGCTGCCATCACTGCTGCCTCTGGGCTGCCTAGTGGGCCAATGGTGGCACAGCAAAGCAGCTGCAGGGCAGCACGGTGTGGTACAGGCTCTGGGCAGCTGCAGCAGGAAGGGCCCAGAAGCGGCGAGAGAGAGGGGCTGCTTTTCTCTCACTCTGCCTGGCTACTACTGCTGCTGCTGAGCCTGGGTGAGCAAGTTTGGAGTGGGTGCAAGGCAAGCTGGTTTGGGGCTATACATGCAGGTACCCACCAGTACTGCAGGGCTCGGGCCAGCCACAGCTGGAATGAGCTGCTGCCACCTGGGCTGTCTAGAAAGGCAGTCCAGCTGCAGAGCCACCCCAGCTCTGCTGCATGCCCAGGGAGGGCAGGACATGTCATGGCTGAATGGTGTTTTGGCTAGGCAGGAACAAGGGACCTGCCGTGGGCAGTCAAAGACCCTCTGTGGGCTGGCTCTGGCCTGCAAGCTGTATTTTGCCCACCCCAGTCTATTCCAACCAACGAATTATTTTAGCATATGTTCTAGCTATAAGATAAACTAGAAAGAAAGTTGGAAGCAATGATGCTTTTAGATGCAGCTGGAAGCAATTGCTTAGCAAGGGCATTCAGATGACAATAAATGCACTTCAAATACCTTGGCATCTAGTTCCCCAAGGAAATTCATAGGCCAGGTTAACCTATTTCCATTAATTATGCAGTTAACAAGCAACTTAACTAGATGGCAAGCAAATTCTTTTTGTATTTGGGGGAAAAGTAAACATAATTAAAATGAGTGCCCTCCCTAGGATCCCATTTATTTTGAATTCCCTCCTTCTTCTTATTTCTGTCTGTTATTAGATGCGAACCTTCTTGTGGGGTATTGTTAAAAATCTTTCTACAAAGTCCACAACTTCCTATCAGAGTAGGTGGTCAACCAGAAATCCTGCTAAAATATATGTATATAGGTCCCCACATTTTTCAGCCCAGAGTCCTCTCTATTAGACCACACTCCTCACTAAACATATATCCACCAAGTCACTGAGCATGAGAAACTCTGAGCACAGAAAACACACAATCTGAAGGAGGCATCCACCCTGCATGGTCAGAAAAGCCACAGGAAAAGAAATCATTTTGAAAACAGAACGTGGCCATGTGACCTGGAAGCCACAGTTATATGCACTGTCAGACTGTCTGGTTGGCTACAACCATTTTTTCTGCAGTCAGAAGCATGCCAGTTGCTCGCCCTCTCAGCCATTCTAGATGTCTCCGCTTGTGTGTTTTATATCTATTGGCTGCATTCTGCCAACATTTGCTGACATGGAGCTCCTTCTGCAAACAGTCTCATTGATATTAATGAAACCCCTTAAGGAGTGAGGTATTACCCAATAGGAATATATATGCTCTGTTTATGGCTTGCAATTTAGCTTACTGTTTTAATTGCACGTCATTAAATAGAAAAAAATTATTATAGTATCTAGCAG
Source organism: Crocodylus siamensis (assembly GCF_052110815.1). Taxonomy (NCBI): domain Eukaryota; kingdom Metazoa; phylum Chordata; order Crocodylia; family Crocodylidae; genus Crocodylus; species Crocodylus siamensis. Next base: position 140,668,055 of record NC_143397.1, read on the forward strand.
AGTTCCTACGTACTGATCTCTACTGTGCAATGCAGAATTACCTTTTGTAACCTGGACACATTTCATCTGATGGTAGCTGAGAAATGAAGTTAATTCTTCTATTAACACTTCTGGATGTCACAGCATTATTCCATGCTTAACTGTGATTCATTGCAAACTCTTTAGAGCCAAGCCCTCCCTTTTTTCTTCCTGTTGTGACTATTGGACCACAACCTGCTCAATTACATTGGTGCATTCCACTGCAAGCAAAATTTGACCTATCTTTTCATTTAGCTTGAAAAAGGACCTTACATTGAACATTATCATCATAGAATCATAGAAGTAGGGTCAGAAGGGACCTTGTAGATCTTCAAGTCCAACCCCCTGCCTGGGCAGGAGAAAAAACTGGGCTCAAATGATCCCAGCTAGGTAGGCATCAAGCCTCCTCTAAAAGACCCCCAGGGTAGGAGCCAGCACCACTTGCCTTGGAAGTTGGTTCCAGGTCCTAGCCACCCCAACTGTGAAGTAGTTCTTATGGATGTCTAATCTAAACCTACTCTCCAACAACTTGTGGCCGGTATTCCTTGTTATGCCAGGGGGCACTAGGGGAAACAACGTCTCTCCCAAACCCTTCTGGTCCCCCCTAGTGAGTTTATAGATGGTCACCAGGTCCCCCCCTCAGCCTTCTCTTGTGAAGGCTGAACAGGTTCAGGTCCCGCAGTCTCTCATTGTAGGGTCTGCCTTGTTGTCCCTGGATCATGCGGGTGGCCCTCCTCTGGACCCTCTCAATACTGTTCATATCCCTTCTGAAATGGGGCGCACAGAACTGGACACAGTACTCCAGCTGTGGCCTGACCAGTGTTGCATAGATGGGGAGGATCACTTCCTTGTCCCTGCTAGAGTTGTGCCTGTGGACGCACAAGAAGTCCGGTTAGCCCTGCCAACTGTAACCTCGCATTGTTGGCCCATGTTCATCTTGGAGTCAATAATGACTCCAAGATCCCTTTCTGCCTCCGTGCTCTCAAGAAGGGAGTTTCCCATCTTATAAGTGTGCTGCTGGTTACTACTGCCCAAGTGCAGCACCCTGCACTTATCAGTATTGAAGTGCATCCTGTTTTTGTTAGCCCACCCCTGTAACCTCTCCAAGTCTTGCTGCAGTCTTTCCCTCCCTACTAGCATCTCACCTCACCCCAAATTTTGGTATCAACAGCGAATTTAAACAGGTTGCTTTTCACCCCGTTGTCCAAATCGCTGATAAACAAATTGAACAGCGCAGGCCCAAGGACCAAGCCCTGGGGAACTCCGCTGCCCACTTCCCCCCAGGTCGAATATGACCCATCCACCACCACCTTCTGAGTGCGACCCTTCAGCCAATCTGCAATCCATCTGACTGTGTAGGCATCAATGCCACAGTTGCCCAATTTTTTAATGAGGATGGGGTGGGAGACGGTGTCAAAGGCCTTGCTGAAGTCCAGAAAGACTACATCCACGGCAACACCTGCATCCAGTGCTTTTGTGACCTGATCATAAAAGGCAATCAGGTTGGTCTGACATGACGTGCCCCTAATGAAACCATGCTGGTTGCCCTTGAGCATCATCTCTGAGGCCGGCCCATTGCAAATGTGCTCCATGATGATCTTCTCAAAGAGTTTCCCTAGGATTGAGGTAAGACTGACGGGCCTATAGTTGCCCAGGTCCTCCCTCCTCCCTTTTTTAAAGATGGGGACCACGTTGCCTATCTTCCAATCATCTGGCACTTGGCCCAAGCACCACGAGTGCTTATAAAGCCATGCCAAGGGCCCTGCAATAACCCCTGCTAGCTCCCTCAACACCCTGGGGTGGAGAGCATCTGGACCCACTGATTTGAACATGTCCAGCCCTCCAGAAGCTCTCTAACCCAGTCCTCCCCAACTTGAGGTCTGGAGGCGTTCCCCTTGAGTCCGTCTTACATCACGGTGGGGAAGTCCCAGTCCCTGCCCAAGAAAATGGAGGTGAAGAATTGGTTAAAGAGGTTAAACATTAACTTGCTATTTTAAAATGTAGCTGCAACTGATTCAGTTTTAAATGCACAATATTAATTTCAGAACTGAGTAGGAAAAAGACCTCAGCACAGTTATTTAATAGTACTGTGAGTTAAAACAAGACAAACACATGGACTTGCTCTATGTGGTTTTGCATTACCACAATACTATTTATGGTATGCATGGCAAAAATAAGGACAAGTAGTAATAGTGCTCTTCAAAGGACTCTAAAAGAACTACATACATTCTTAGTGCTTCACTGGACTGAGCCTAAAGATGGCATAAATAAATAAGATAGCAAGCAAAGGGTGTTTATACACATGCTCCAGGGCTTGGGGGGTGGGAGGAGGGAGGGAGTTATTTAATTAGAGCAGCTCGCTGCTCATTTCTAGGTGCCCAAAGAGTCTGCCATTCAACCTGTCACTAAACTTGTATAGTCACTAGGACAGTGGTTCTCAACCTTTTTAGACCTGAGGCACCCCTCAGTAGATTCAAGGCTCCCCTTGATAAACTCAAGGCACCCCTCAGAAATTGCCAGCTCTTAGTTTTCACTCTTTTTTAATACAGAAAAATAATAGAGCAATTCTTCTATTACAAAGAACTGAGAAAAACCACAACAGGTCTGAATGTTTTTAACACTATTTGAAACTTCTGGGTTTATCTTATGACTCATGTTTCCACACCTAACAGTGATAATATTATGTAGCACCCCTCAGCACCCTTGAAGGTCCAACAGGCACCTTGAGGTACCACAGCACCCTGGTTGAGAATCACTGCTCAGAAATTAGTATGTAATGCATATGTTTATTCACAGTACTGTATCAGGAGAATTGACTGTAGAACCGGAAACTCTAAATGGCTTCATATTTCTGATGTTCATTATCTTCAATTAAGCCACTTATATTTAGGAAGAATTTCTCTGGAGTCAATATTTAACTGTGAATTCCTTCTATATAAATCATGATCATGTCTATTACTGTTTACACAGCAATGAAGATTATAAAGATGAATGGAGAACAGAGAATGACCCTTTTTACTCATCACAGTATTGTTCAGTCCCATTATTTTTCATGCTGAGAGATTTGTTGGTCATTATTGAAGCAAATAAATTGTACAGAAGGGAGCAAAACTCTCAGGCATAGAAGTGTAACTTTAGGAGAGGTAGACTGACTAGATCTTCATGTTACTAAGAAGAGACAGAAAATTATGCAGAACACAATACAAAGAAAGAAAGAGAAAAAATCTTAGGAGTACTTACAAAATAACAACTGGTATGAGTCGATTAATAACTAGTTTATCTCAGATTTAGTTTTCTAGAGTAGTTTTAATGCATCATCTAGCCTTTTGCTTAAAAAAAAAAATACTTCTCCCTTTGAAAGAGGGATCTTTTGCTCCAGATTTCTCAGAACATTTAATTTTAGTTACATATGCATTTGACTCTCATGGATTAATCTACAACTTTTTGTTACATTTTACCTGTTCTGAAGATGTCAAATAAAAATATTATACAGAAACACTAAGGCCTTATACTCTTACTTACATTAAAATACTTCCTTTTTCTTTGAGTAGTTCCACTGTACAGTTAGTTACTTGTTATTTCACATGGGTAAGAGTATCAGAATTTAGTTGTGCTGGTTTTATTAACAACATTAATATCTCTATCATTTACCGTCAGATTCTAAATGCATACAGGAGGCTTTTAAAAAATGATTAAAACAAAATTAAAGCAGAGCCCACTGATATGGTTTTGTTTACAAAGGCTGAAGACTGAAGTCTTGTACAGTCATTCATGTGACAGTTGGCTCATGTTCAAGTCACAAGTGTTTATACATGTAATCTATCTAGCAACCTCTGAAACAGACAGACCTGATAATGTATGAGCAGTGTTCATTTTTAATACATTATGTGAATGCTCAATTAATAAAAGGCTGCAAATGGCTTACTATGCAACACTAATGACCAGACTGGGAATTCTGGGGGCAATTTCTGCAAGTCCACAATGTCTGATTTGTGACAAGTTCTGAATCTCTGTCAGACAATGCAGAAGTTGACAAAATCTTGACCCTAATTAATTATTAAAGTGAACAACACTGGACTCCTGGTCTGTAGGAAGAGATACAAACGTAGGGTTTGGGGTGGGGGGAAATATTCTTAGGGTTTTAAAGGTGGCAAGGAATAGAAAATGTGATACAGTAGAGACTGCCATTGTTTGAAAGGCTTAGAATAATGGATTTGTGGAATGATTTTAGATTGAGTGGTGCAATTACTGGTGAAAAAGTACCCATGTCACAAAACCCACTATATTGGGCATTGATTGGCACCCTTGTTGACTGTTTTGGTAGTATGAACAAGGAACTAATGTCCATGGAGATGGGTAAAAGGGACATGTCCCAAAGAATCGCTGACAGTAGAGAAAGAGTCCCTATTAGGTCTACCTTGCAGCAGTCAAGGAAATTCGCCTTCACTTTCTGACACTCCATCTTGACTGGCTCTGGAGTGATATGAGCAATGTTACCTCTGAGAAGTAGCAGTCCATGAATGCGCTGCTTTGGTCTGTGAGCGTGCCACTTCAGTCCCACCTCCCCCTTTCAGCGCGGCACAGTCCGCTGGTAAGTGTCCCAAAGTAAGTGTCCAGGTGGGAGCAGGCAGGGTTTGGCCACCACCCTTCTCCATGCTAACTGCTGCCCAGAGAGCAGAACAGTGGAGTGCTGTGGCCCAGCCACGGGCTGGGTACAGTCAACTGATAGAACTGAAAGGAAGGCACCGGGGCCGGCATGGGACACTTACCTGAGGTAAGTTCCTCGCTGCTCGTGCAGGGCAGGCACAGGCTCCTCCCTGAGGCGAGGCAGGGGTGGAGATAGGGGCTGGCATGGGCTCCACCAGCTCTGGGGACTGCTCCATGGGCTCTGCTGGTTCTGGGGAACTGCTCTGCTCCCCCACATTGCCTTGGGGAGTGAGGAGGCACATGGCGTCAGGACTGTGGAGTGGAGCAGTTCCCCAGAGCCAGCAGAGCCTGCGGAGCAATTTCCTGGAGCCGGCAGAGCCTCACGCAGGGCAGTCAGTGGCTCCTGCCTGAGGTGAGGCAAGGCAGGGCTGGGGGCCGGTGTGGACTCTGCCAGCTCTGTCCACTCCCCAGCCCTGATGCCATGTGCCTCCTCACTCCCCGAGGTGATGCAGGGGAGCACAGCAGTTCCCTGGAGCCAGCATAACCCACAGAGCAGTTCCCTGGAGCCCACACCAGCCCCCAGCCCCAGCGTTGTCTCTGTCCCTGTCCACACCTCACCTTGGGGAGGAGCTGTTGCCTGCCCTGCATGAAGAGTGAGGAGCTTACCTTCGATAAGTGTCCCGTGCCGGCCCTGGTGCCTCTGCCAGACTCTGTGCCCAGCTCCTCTCCAGGCAGGTGTGCGGCCTTTAAAAGTTTGTGTGTGGCAAGATTTTTACTTGTGCGCAGCTTAAAGGGAACACTGGATATGAGCAGCCCACATTAACCAAGAGCCACTATGACATGCATGCATTAAAAAAAAAAGAAGAAACTTTGATAACATTTTCTGTGAAGGGGCACAGGTAATAAATTGAAGAGCCATCCATCTGTGCCTTAGGAGCCTCAATCTGAGTGTCACTTTTTCCTGATTTAAACACTGTTATTGGAGTTGGCGGGGAGGGAGGCATACACAGTGGTGGCTAAGTACAGATGTTCAAAAAGCCGAAAGCAGAATCGGTCTAAGCCGTGTAGTTTAGATCAGTTGCTAACAGAACACACATTTGCCCTTCGGTGGGTGGTGCAAATCTTAGACTGGGTTCTGCAATTTTTAAACCAGTCTGTGTGCATTGAATTTCTGTTCTGTTAAGGATATAGACTGGTTTCCTATGACTTACACCAGTAAAAGTGTAATGTCTGTGCCTGGCCATAGTCAACTCACAGAAGGTTAGTTATATCTACACTTCTTGGGCAAACTATAGGCTTATCCTCAGCTAACTCAGAAACACATGAGCTCCTATACTACTTTGCTACAGCAGCATACGGGAAGCACAGAAGGACAGACAAGTAGCTGGGAAGTAGCAAGCAGGCAAGTAGAAGAATAGCTCTTCTGGTAATCACATCTACTACCTTTCTCTCTTGGCCTTAATTATGGACAGAAGAATTAGAAAGTGGGGTGGAAAAGAGCTAGTGGTAGACTTCCCACGTAATGTCTTTTATTCCCACCACAGTGTTTTCAGTAGGAGTAAGCTGGCATGCGGCCAGGAGGCAAGCTAAAGGTTTTGTCATGTGGGTGTTCAGTGGGTTTTGACAAAAGTGCTGGCCTGGGAGAAATTTGAGGTAGCTGTGTAGAAAAGACCCAAAATAGGGATTGCTCCCACAAAGTGAAGAGTGTAAGACTGACACTGATAGAAAGAGGTGAATGAAAAAGAGACAGGAGAGTGGTTCATGACATTTGCATGAATGAAGAATCTTCAAGTGAAAGGACTGTAATGCAATTTTCAACACATCAGAAACAACCATTCCCACTCCTCTCTGCATGACAACATCAAGGATTTTCATCTCTGCAGTGCTACTTTTCAGCCAGCAGGGAAAAATGGAGAAGTGAATATCCATGAGGTCCAGAGACCCTGAAATTACTCCAAGTATGTGATTCAAGTCAGTCAGTTACTTTCATGAGGAGGAAGTCTTGGCACACATAGGCAGGTGAAATGAATCGTTGTAATGATTTTCCATTACAAAAAATTGCATCAAAATAGACATCCCTGCAAAACATTTTGAGCTTGAGGAGTCAGCATTTTCCAATGGAAAAACTACTCCACAGGAAGACTGAGGTACTATCTGGACCCTCTGCAGCTATGTAACACCACTATTCTCATCCCTTTGCCACCCCTGTATCAAATGCCCTACATAGACGCTCTGCCAACGGACCTTCCTCAGTCATGTGACTTTAGGGCCCTCAGACTATCTAGCTCTGTAACTCTACGTAAAAGCACAGAGCAGTGGTGAAGGACTCACCCCTGTAGTTTCCTGTGAAAATCAGATGTGTCAGGTCAGTGAGACCTGACCATTGCCTAAGATCTGCTAAGAAGCTTTTGCTGATATTCAGCCTAAATTTTCCCTCTTCCCATGATTTAGTTACACACAGTTATATCTTCTACTGCCACGTAGAGTCTTGTTCTTTTATCTCCTAAAAATATTTATAGATAGCTTGGTTTCCCTCCCTCACCTCTCTTTATCATTTTTAGCAATGTTTCAGCTATGTGGTGACCTTCGGGGTTTTGATCTCCTGGCAGCTTAACCTGAGATAAGCATTCTAGTTTTCAGATAAACTGAACTTTGCTATTTTTGTGTTTCTGACAGAGTGAGTGACCCAAACCATAAGCAAAGGCAATGGAAGTAAGGGTTCCTGTTCTGTTGGTCCTTCTAGCAGAGAAAACAGAAAGCCTGCTGCTCAGACTTTTCAAAACATTAAACCTGCAGTGACTGTCTTCAGTTTTGTTAGTACAGCTCAGAATATAGCATCTACTTGCTCTTTAAAAAGCATAAAAAATAGGATGTGAGCTATTTCTATTTAAAGAACTTTTCCAGCTTCCTTCTCACTACTTATTTAGATAAGATGGTTTCATTATAAAAAATGGTTGTGCAAAGAAATTTCTCCTTATGTCAAGTTACTCATGGTAGTAAACAATAGAGGATCAGGACCTCATTTGCCAAGCTAAATCTGACAGACAAATAATAAAGAAAATTAGGTTTAATAGTTGCCTATTTCATAAACTTAAAAATAAATTTGCTCTAAGAAGAAACATTTTAATCAGTAGCTGCTGGTGCCAGTCACCTATAATTTAAAAAGTCGGCATACTATCTTTAGTATAGAACAAGACAGACTAGATCATATATTTTTTAAAAGGTCCCCCTGACTACAAATACAAAAAATAAAAATACTATACGCTTTCCAATTTTCTGTCAGGTAATTATACTATTTTCCGACCTTCTTTTAACACCAAAGATCGCAACATCTTCAAAACTACAATTTCTATAACCCATTTCCTACATCTATTCTCTGTGGTTCTAACAATGTCTTTCATAAGTCAGTATTGTACATTCTCTCTGTTTAATCAACCAGGAAGTAATGCTAATTTGAAACTGAGCTGATTTAGTAAAAGAAGCTAAATAAATGCAGGAAAATACAAGATAAGATGTAAAGACTTACTCTTTTTGACTTTCATATGGTTGCCCTTCTCCCATATGGTGCTACCATAGATCTGTTCCAGTTTTATTTTCTCAGTATCCAAGGATTGTCCGTTTCTCCTTGCAGTTGTGATTCTTGGATCTGTAAAACAATATTTGACATCAATTTAATTCATAATATTTTTCCTCATTATTAATGTTATCTTTAAGAGTCCTACTTTCAAGTGAAATGTTAGCTTAAAAAAAACCAAACTTTAGTCTCAAGGTGTGTATATTTTTGTCTGCATTCACAGAGTTAAATCTCCAGAGCTAGGGACAGACATACAAAAAGCCTGAGCCTGAATTGATTAAATCTTTTCAGGTTAGTCCAACCTGGCTAGGCTGAATCACTTTGTAACTGCACCGACATCCCAGACATGCAGTCACATGCCTGCAGTAGCTCAGGTTAGAAGCGGGGGGATGCTACAGCAGCCCTCCCTTCTCTTCCACACACTGAACTAAGGGGGGAGGGTGTGGCCAGGCTCTGGCAGAATGCTCTGATTAGCCCAGCAGGGAATTAACAACAGTGTTTATCACCCAATTAAGAAAATAACACAGGGACATTACCAGCTACCTGTTGATACTGCCTGTTGATTCTACCCATTGATTCAGCACAGACCGTAGACAACATGGGGTCTGCTAGCTAATGCACAGACACCTCTCCTCAAGGCAGAGGGAAGGGTGGAATTCCTGTTTAGCAGGGAGTGGTGATGGGAAGAGGGGTTAGCAGCTTGCAGTCTCTGCCAGAGCTGCAGCCAGAGGGCAGAAGGGAGGGCCCATCTCTGCTGTGGAGCAGATAGCCCCACCCAGCCCAGAGAGCTTGCTGGGATGCTGGGGGAGTCTGATCTATCTTAAACCAGCAAGGGGTCTGGGACAGGCATTGCATCAACTGGTTCGAGCCAAATCAGTTGGCACCAGAATGAGCGCACACCGAAAATCTATCAAAGACAACAACAGAACACCACCTGTCTCCAATCTCTCAGGCCTGATCCTCAAACGGAATTTACAAACCACTTTTCACAGGTGAGCCTATGAACTGCACTTTATCAGCCTCTTAGGTATAGAAACTCACGGACTCAATATAGACATTGGAATTCTGACACGCTCCAACCTGCCGGACATCTGACTCCCCAGGTACCTCTCCATTTTTACCCGCTACATCCCCCTACCCCCTGCCAACCCCAGCCTGTCCCTCATGCCCTGGTGCCTCTATTTCCATATTCACTGACTGGCTTTCTTGTCTGCATTGCATGCCTGCCTCTGGCTTCTTTACTATTCCTTCCATCCAGGAACAGCACACACACCAACATGCAGTTAAGCTGAGCTCATCTGGAGCCTCACAATTCCGCTGCAACCAGCAAGCATCAGGCCTGTCAAAGATGTGATGGGTCTGGGCTTTCCCCAGCCAGGACTGTGTGTATGCGTGTGATGGCTGGAGGTTATGGCACCTCCTACCTGCCTTTCACCAGGGGCATCCTTGGTCTTGGCATTTCCTGGGGCTGCTACACCCACCAGGCTTCCCGACCCTGGCAGGGTGCAGTCTTAGTGGTCATGCCGAGGACCTGGGGCCTCCTCCTTCCCCATAGCCCCATCCCATACCTCCAAGTTCATCCTGGCATGGAAGCTCAGCAGGGACATGTTCTTCCCCTGTTGGCTGGTGATGCAGCGAGTCCCCCCTCCAACTCTGAGAGTGGGGCATTAACTGGTTTAAAAAAATAAAATAGAAATAGCTGCGGACAGAGTGAGGAGAGTGGCATTCACTCCATTTGTACCTGGAGCTTGGGGAACCCCAGCAGCAGGAGGTTCACCTTGAGGAACACAGCTGCTCCACCAATCCAAGCAGGTGTAGTGGAGTGTCACTACATCCCCAGTAATGCTGAACATGCTCTTGCTCAGAACAATGCTCAATAGACAAGACAGGTGATCACGGGCAACCATGGCTAGATCTGGCCACATCTGGCTGCAGCTTGCCCAGTAGGCCAAGGGGTTGTACAGCAGCTGCTCCATGTCCTCAGCTATATAGGCAGCTACCAAGGCCTGAGTGCTACCTGCCTATTGGTGGGGTCTGGTGCCTCTGGACCCTACCATGGAATCCATGCCCTTGGCCCACATTGGCAGCACTGGTGGAGGAGGGAACTGGCTGGTGGATGGTGTGCTAACATAGAACAGTGGATCTGCCTCTTCCATGTCCTCCCCACCTCTGCTGTTCTGCCTCCTTGATTCCCTTCATCAGAACCTCCATCCACTGATTCAGGGTTTGGCTACTGCATACACTGCCCTTCACCCTCAGGTCACACATGGCAGCCAGCATGTGGACCATACTGGGCCCTAAGGGATTAAGCCATTTCCTGATGCCCTCCTTCAGCTGCCTCACCAGTACCTGCACATCTGGTGATGGTGGCTTGGCCTAGCTAGGAATATTGATCCCCTGGAAACTCTCCATTTCACCTTGAAGTTCCCTCACTACAGGGATCACCTGGCTAAGGAGAGCATCACCAGCACTGAGAATCTTGGTGGCCTCAAGGAAGGGCTTGAGGACTACCAAGATCTGGGAGATGGTATCCCACTCAGCTCTGTTCAGGGGGCTGCTGATCCCAATCTTCCTGAGCAAGCCCATCTCATGGATGGGCCTTCTGTTGCTCCACCAGCTTCTCGAGCATCAGGTATGTGGAGTTCCACTGAGTCTCCACATCCTGAATGATTTTGTGCTGCAGGATGTTTAGCTCTGCTCGTTTGTCCCGCAGCATCGTGCCCCCCTTGATGCTGCAGTGGAAGGTGCAGTGCCACCTTCCTGCATTTGGAAATAAGCTTGCTGGTGGTGCTGGTGCCATCACCGGCAGCCCTGTTCCCCTCCAAGGCATCCCGGACAACAAGGTACAATCTGTATGCCACAAAATGGATGCCAACAAAGTTGACATCAGGGACCACCTTGGCCATATTGGCCTCATGCCCGTGACCATGAACCCACAGGTGAGCTCACCCTGCCCAATGGGCCACCTGAACCAAGTGGTTCATAGCCTCCATGATTTCCATTGCTGTGCGAGACTCATCCAGCACCTCATCTTGAAGGAGAGCCCACCAATGGCCTGACTGGTTGCACCAGTGCTCTTTGAGGGAGAGGTATGCATGATCTCCTCCCCGGCTGCTCCAGATGTCTGAGGTGAAGGGTAAGGCCACCTGCGGACCTGCCTTGTGCAGCTCCTCCCTCAGATACTCCCTGCATGCCTCATTCAGGGAGGGCACTACTTTCCTACTGAAGTTGGTGCGTGCAGGCATTTGGTATGATAGGGCCACAAGTGCCATAAGCTGCCTGAACCCTGGCCTCCCAACTAAGGAGAAGGGCTAGCCATCCACAGCAAGCATCTCCCCAGTGCTCTGGGTGATCTCACTCGCCCTTGCAATGTGCCCCACTTTCTGTCCACCTTTTCCCCACTGTTCCAGGGTGGCCTGCCTCTGCTTTGGCAGAATGGGAGCTTTGTAGTGAGGGGGGAACTTCCCTTTTGGCATGCTCCCACTGCTGCCAGCATGAGGAGTAAGGGCAAGGGGGTGATGCCTGTGGAGATGCATCAGCATCCCTGTGGTGCTCACGTGTTTTGTTCCCTTGCCCCAGCTGGCTTTGGCTTAGCAGTGCAGGCAGATAGCCTATGTGTGATCATCTGCCAGCTCAAAATGATCCCAGACTACACTACCTGCCCACTTCTGGGGTGTGGGTGCATGTGTGGATGCTGCAATTTCCCCCTCCTCAGCAGGCAGAGGCACAGCAACAGGAAGACAGCTGAGCCACTTGCCTCTGCAACCTCTACCTCAGCCTCCTCTGAAGTGTCTTCTGAGGAAAGAGACCTGACTCTAGGGAAAACTTGAGGGGTGTGGAGTACAAACTCAGATGATTCCCCCTTTTCCCCCAGAATTTCCCTTGCTAGGGCACTCAGATCCAGATCCAGCTCTTCCTCTAGCACTGGAAGGCTCAGTATGGGAAGTGAAATGGGGGTGGAGGAGGCTGCCATGCTGGTGCTGCTGCTTGTTGTCAGGGTGGTGGTAGGGGATATGGCTGCTGCTCTTTGAGAGGATGCAGACTCAGGCACAGGCAGTGATACTGCTCCCCTCTCCTTGGTGCCTGTACTAGTGGAAGCCTCATGCCTGCTTGTTGTAGCAAAGAGGCTGTCTCAGTGTGGGGGAAAGGAACTTACCTCTCCTTCTACCGCCTCTTCTGCCCCTCCCTGAAGGCTTGCCAGCTGCTTTCCAGCACACTTCATGGTGTATTTCATAGTGTCTTGTCTTTATAAAAATATATAAATGTATATGTGTCTTCCTATATAAATCCTATAATATGCAATGTAATTATGAAATTGAAAAGAATAAATCAATGAATATAATAATAAAATTAAAGGGTTGTGAAAGAAAGCAAAAGGTATTGTGGAATCACACTTGCTAGGCTAGCAAGTAGGAAATCAATAATAGTAGTAGCCTTTGTTGTCTAACACTCCTGAGTTGCTAGAAAATAGCTCAGTAACCGTTAGACCTGAAGGTAGAAAGCAGGCCAGTTCAAACAATGCTGTCTTTTATGCTGTTTTTCCACCCCTCCCCCAGAGCACTGGGATTGGAAGGAACCTCAGGTAAGGATGACAGTCACTGGCCAGCTCACAGTCAATATCAGAGCAGTCCTTTCCCCCTCTTCCCCATCCTTCTCCTTTCTTCCCATTTCCCTACAGGCAAGCCCAGCTTCAACTTCAAAACTCAGAAAGTTTAGAAACTTCTGTAATGTTTCGACTGCCCTTGTTTCATTTTGAGGTTGTTTCAAACCCCTTCGTTTCATTTTGATTTTGCTGTTTCGAGCTTGAAACGAGTTGAAACAGAACAGCTGGTAACATTTCACACAGCCCTACTAGATAATATACGGAGGTCCCTTCCAGCCCTACTTCTGCATGATTTTCATCATTTCTGTGCAGAAAGGGTTTGGTTCTTCTATTACATTGAGAGATCTCTACAAAAAGAAACCCATTTCCCACTTGGCATTAACTGACATATGAGAAAAGATGGAGACCGTCTTCAGTGCAAGGGGAGTTGAATACCTGAGTAAAAAGGACTTTAATGGGAATACAGAGAACAGCTGGGTCTTGAGATGGAAACAAAATGGGAAGTGGCATGTTTCAATCTATCAGGCTGAGAGCAGGTAATATCCCATTAACTAAGCTTGTGCTGTTGCTCTTACAACTCACCTGCCAGCATGACTGCTTTGGATACTCTGGTTTTCATTTTCCTCTGCATTTTAGGGCTGATGTAGTACACTAGCTTGTTACCACTGCTATTTGTAATGCTGTTTCATAGCACAATAGCATATTTTAAACATGACAGCATTTTTGAGCTGTTCCAAAGGAGCTAAGTGGCTTTTAAGATGACTGCTCTAGAAAGAATTCTCTGGCTTAACAGCATCTGGAAAAGGGCAAGAGAAATATACACATTGCATTCTAGTTAAGGAAATGACAAGCTCCTGTGCTGTAATATTTAACCATAGTCTCGAGTTGGGACCATTTATGAGCTGTTGCATACAGCTGTAATCACACACAGGCTCAGAAAGGCTTTCCACAAGACTCTCATTTGTTTTCACATTCGTTTTGTAAATGAGCTTGTAATGTGGTGCAAATGGTTGTGAATGGACATTAAATGAGGCTTGTATGTGAGCTTATCCTTTGCAAATATACATCCCATTACAAAACCAAATAATCAGAAGTTAAGCTAAATAGCAGCAGCAATGAAAAAGGAGCTGTATATGCTCCTGCTTTACAGATCCAGAGTTCTGAAATGTGGGTTTCCTGTTTAAACTGTTTTCCCTCTGGCCTCAACTTCTTTCTCCATACTAAGCTTACAATATATTTTGTATTGCCAAAGATACTTTGAACAGAAGACACTATGCTCCAACAATCAGTTTTTCCACAGGAAGCCATTCCAAGAACCTGTCCCACACTACAGTATTCATATGTAGTTCTTGTTTGACACTAGACAGTCTATTTCAAAGGGATATATGCAGCTGGTGCACTAGCTGCTATTTGCAAGCTAAGGAAAGTTCTATTGCCTCTCCACAGTATAGGATAGTTATCTGGGTTTCTTGCCTGTGACTGTTGCTAAGCAGTAGCATTTTTCTTTGCAGGGTGTAATGGAGTGCATCAGAAAACAGCCTGTAGGATGCAAAGCAGAAATTCAGGTTAACAAACCATTTCTAACACACTCATGAGGCCCAAAGCTATCCCAGCTGAAGTGAATGGCAAGAAACACCCATTGACTTTAATGGGAAGGGGATGACTTAGCCATCCAGGCAATTAGAGGAGCACATAATTCTGACCTTTTTTGTGAAGCTTTGTGAAGAGCACTTTGAGTATATGCAGTTTGAGCAGTTTTTGAGCATTCCAAGGGCAATTCCACACTGAGGTTGAGTTTTAAAGTTTGGGCATCTTACAACTGATGCTCTCCTTACACCCAGCTATTTCATACTATAAAGTAGCAAGAATCTGGCCCTAACTGGCCAACTAAGAATTCCCACATCTTAGCTGAAAGAAAGCTTGCAACTTCCAACCTCCCACAGGCGAGAAGGGGCAGGGCAGAGCATCTCTGCTCTCTTCTTCTTCTTTTCTGGAAGAGGGACTCCATGCTGCTCTAACTTATGGTAGCAAGAGAGAGTTAGCCATGTTAGTCTGAAATTAGGCAGAAGGCAAGGCAGCATGACTCCTTATAGACTGAAGGCAGGGCAGCATCTGATGAAGTGAGCTCTTGCTCACAAAAAGCTGTGCATCTCTGACTCAGTCTATGGGGTGTATTTTTACCTTACCTTCTTCCTGACTTTGGACTAATACAGGTAACTACTTCTCTCATTTTATAGACTAACTCATTCAGAGGCATGGGCTTTTGTAAGCTACAGCTTACTTTGACAGATGCTATGAATCGACTTAAAGAGAACACAGGTACTAAATAGAAAGGAATAAGGTCATTGAAATACAAAGGATAGGGAAAAGGGAAGTAAAGGAGGGGGCAGTGTTGAGAGAAGAGGAACTGAAGATCAAAGGGAATACATAAAGTGGTTAAACTGTTGAGGTCATAGAGATTATAAAAAGGTCATTGAAATAATGGGATAAAAATCCAGAGTCTTTACTGAGACCATTATTTAACACAATCCAGTCTGTGGATGATTCTTGTTCACCAATTTCACGTTCAAGTTGTTTTTTTAAATTTTGTTTTTTTAAGAACAGTTACTCTGACGGAATGACTGGGGAAGTTAATACGTCTTTTGTATTCTTTTGGCTTTTGTATCCTTCTGGAATTGATGTCAGATCAGTGTCCATTTGTTCTTTCAGGTAGGGAATGTCCAATCTAGACAGCAGAGGAGCACTGTAAGTAGGTGATGGCATTATGCCAGTGGTAGAAGGGCAGGTAGAGGAACATATGTTATAATAATGTTATAGTTTCATAGTTTGTAGGGTTGGAAGGAACCTGAGCAGATCATCGAGCCCGACCCCCTGCTATGGCAGGAAAGAGTACTGGGGTCAAACGACCCCAGCAAGGTGTTCATCTAGCCTCCTCTTAAAGACCCCAGGGTAGGAGCCAGCACCACTTCTCTTGGAAGTTGGTTCCAGATCCTAGCCGCCCTGACTGTGAAGTAGCACCTCCTGATATCTAGCCTAAATCCATGTTATAATCCATGTTGTTTAGTTCAGTAATTATGTGACCTGTGTTGATGAGGGGTGATAATAGGAGTTAGGTAGTCTGTTGCTGGAGAGACATTGTTTGCTATCTGTAAGCCTGGACAGGTGTAGATATTCAGGATAAATTAGGTTTAGTTGCTTATAGTGTAGCATTTTAGTAGGCCTTAAGTATTGTATTGGGAAGTATTAAGTATTAGCATAAGAGAAGTAGTATAAGATATAAACCAGAACTAAGTCCCCCAGTGTGAATATATGATGATGTTGTTGCCAATGTACCTGAGGTATACCAGGGGAATGAGAGGTCAGCTGCAGAGGATGTGGGCTTCATGGTCTGTCATAAATATATTTGCATATTGGGACCAGCACAGAGCTATCTTGGGCCAGGCCAAGTAGTGCTGCACCCTGTGAGAGACACGGGCAAAGGGAGCCTGTGGACCCAGAGCAACCTATTAGTAGTCGGGGAGTCCAGACAAGGGCAATCAGAAGTGGTGCTCCAAGACACATTATACTAAGTCTATTACCCTAGTAAGGGGGCTCAGCCCACACCAAGGCATTGGTGACCTGCCTGGCCAATGAACCTGAGTGATTTGAGTTTAGTGCTTTTGAGTTTCCTTCTAGTCCTTTAAAGAAGAGGCACAGGCACTGCCCCACATGAGTCCAATCCTCATGCAGCACCAGGAAGGGAGAGAACCAAGTAGAAATTTGACTCACAATCAAGATCCGACAGCAACGCCCGAGTGGAAAGCGGTGGGGTGTACGGGAGGAGGAAACCCACAGAAGCACAACACAGACCTGACTGCACTAAGTCCACCAAATGACCACAGGTACCACCTCCCTATAATTAAATACTCAGCTTATAGGAACAGCAAGTTGTGGTAGGCAAGACGAGGAAAGTGCACTGCTACCAGGTGAAAAAAAACAAACAAAAAACATGTGCACCTCCCAGCAGCAGTTTTCTGGACATGAACCTGTCACGGGAGAGTTTTAAGGTGGGATTTGAGGGAGACTAAGAAGATAGCTTTGCAGATGTTTATAAGGGGCAAACAGAAGGGACAGCATAAGAAAAAGCATGAAGACAACAAGGGAGAGCCGGAGAAGGTAGTCAAAGGCTCAGTCCTGAGTGAGAGATCATAAGAAGGGTGTGGACAGGCATAAATGGGCTTTGGAAGTGAAAGCAAGTAGTTTATGTTTGGTGTGATAGACAAGCAGCAGCCAGGGGTTGGGTCTGGGGTGGGGGCTCTCCCAACTGTGCCTGCTGAAGCAATTCCATTTTATAAAAAGAACTGCATTCCTTGGGCTACAGGGAGGATATCATGCATACGATTTTTTCATGAAAAACTGTGGAAAGTATTGGGCCCAAGGAAATGGGAAAATGTCTGAAATCTCAAACTTCCATGAGTCTGAAAAACAATTGTTCTCTCACCACCTCTCCTCTTTATAGTCTTCAAGAGAAAAAGAAAGCTTACTGTTATGTTTTACCATTGGACTGGGATTTGCAAGTTCTGGGTTGAAGACCTGGTTCTGCCATAGGCACTGTGAGTCCCTGAGTTTCTTTGAGTTTTTCTCCACTTGTAAAAATGGAAATTAAGTTTTCTTTATCTACCATCTGTCTTGTCTATTTAGTTTGAGACCTTCTCCTGTTGTGTGCCTGTACATTAGGGCCATGAACATGAGGAGGCTTTCTGGAAACTACTGTAGTGCAAATAGTAGCGTCGCATGATCTGTACTGAATTTTAAGTAACAGTACCAAGAAACTTGGAGTTGGGAAATACAGCAATCTACTGAGCCAGCCATATTGAAGATGAACCAGTTCTTTTCAAATTTCTTAATTATTATAGTTTTCTTTTTCAGTTAAAGAAAAACTTGGGAGAGTTGGAGAACTAACAGAAAACCCATTTCTTTGCAACATCTCCGATTGTGGTATTGTTGACGTGTAGTGGGTGCACGCAGGCATACGTAAACCCCCTGAGCGTGGCAGTGCACCCCACCGTGACAGTGCTGGCAGTGTCTGAGGGTGATTGCAGACCACTGGTCAGTGCTCACCACCCCCCACCCCTGCTACTGATAGTGCTGCGGTTGCCTGTGGCAGCTCCCCAGTTGCCTCCACCATGCTCCCACCACCAACAGTGCCACCGTCACCTGTGGGAGTTCACCTTGCTCTCCCAGCCTCCGGGGGCACATGGTGTTCATGGTCTGTGGTCTGGAATGAATCAGAGAAAAGTCATGCTACTTGTGGCCCGCAACAGGGTTTCTACCTGAGAACTTGACTCAAGACAGCACTTAGGCATGTGCTTAAGTCACTTGGATTCCAGACTTATTCAGAAGTGTGAAGGCCTTCCCGAGTAGGAATGCTTTCCTGGATCAGCATGAGGGGTGGTGACATGAAAAGGAGCTTAGCAGCAGATTTTGCTCTTTCTGAACGTGAGCAAAATGTGGCTTTATCTGCCATCATCTAATGCTTGCTACTGACTATAGCATACCTCCTAGCTGAAGCTATTTTCCTAATTTGTAGAGTTGGTGAGTTATCTGGGTCCAGTTTGGAATGGTGTCTCAACTACTGTGGAAGGATTTTTCCCCTCTATTTTTACAAATGATGTAATAATCTAAATAACTCATCTATACTAATACAGGTCAGACATCAATGATAATAATAAGATGTATAATGGAGGCATGGTAGACAGATGTTCAAGTTAAAGTTGAGATAGCACATCTACAAAACAAGTGCCTGCTTTAAATTACTTTAAAATTTAGGAATATTTTTTTCCAGGCTCAAATATGACATGATTAGTGTCAGTTGATGGATTTTTTTGGTTGAATGTTAATATGTTCTGTTTTGGTTGATTGTAAAATAGAATAACATTTTTTTCTTCTTTCCAGATTCTCATTTGTTCTTGGATAACTCAAGAACAGCTTTTGTTGTTCAAAATCAAATTTAGTAAGTGATTAGTCCTTAATAAAGGCTGGAGCTTTGCAGATGCAAGATGCTGAATTTAAAAACTGCAGTGCATCAGTTTGGTAATGTCCAGATCAACATGAAAATAAAAAAGCCAGTCGACTTTGATTATTTAGCTTGATGTTTAATTAATGTTTTTCAAGACGTTTTTTCAAATGATTTTGCTAAATCAATTAGAGCAGTTGCCATTAGTGATCACTTTAGTCCAGGTGGTAAGAAAGTTCTCTCAGTATAATACTATTTTTCCCATGTTCATAATTTTCAAAAGACACTCAATTTTTGATCTGACACTTGATTTTTGGCAACTTGTCTGAAGGTGGACTTTTTAAAAAATAACTCTGGGGAAAGAGTGAGATAGGGAATATTAGCTTCTTCTCTGCGTACATCCAAGAGTAAAATCTATTAATATCTTTTGAATAGTCTAGTCATTCACTCTGAAAAGAGCTATAGCAAAAGTGGCTGATACTTGAAATCTGAAACTTGGCTTAGAATATGTGCCCTGATCCAAAGCCTAGTGAGATTAATGGAAAGATTCCAATTACCTTCAGCCATGGCTCAGGACTACAGTCTCTAATGTGGTAGTTGCCTTTTCATGTTTGAAACATAAAAATTATTTCTGATTCAAAGACATGATGTTTTAACAATGTCTTTGTTGTTCATGTCCAGACATTGGTATGTTATATGTTTACATGTTCTGAGCCTGCATGTTCATTCTCTGTGCAGAAGTAGTATGTATTATTACTGCATGTAATATTACTGAAATAGACATTTAGTGACAGAGATATTGGTTTGCAGAAAGGAAATAAGCTATAGTGGCATCACTGTCTATATCAGAGATTGTACCAATTTACTTCTACTTGTAAAACAGCTATATAACTCTAAACCAATGGTGCCCAACCTTTTCGCCCTTTTCTTGCTTATTATTATGGTTGTGAAATATATACCATAAAACATATACAAGACATGACATTGCAGCTATACATATTGATGCTATTATGGAAACCCTATTTTTTTGCTGACTCACTGATTTAAACCAAGCAGCCTTAATGTTCAATTAAAATAGGTCTCTCTACGTATTACAAGTATGCATGAAATAAACAGAGTTTAGATTTAGGAAGCCCTAAAATATTAATTTACTTCTTGATAAATACACTTACTAAAGCACCTAGGAAATAGAGAAGATTGAGTCTTTCATGATAAACCATTGTGCTACGTCCAGTAAGCAAATATCAAAAGCAGTTCAAATGAGGCATCTTAGTTCAAACATTTCTCTGTGGAAAAGGTATAACTTAAACTGATCAATATTAAGGAAAAGGACACAGGTATTATAAAGAGGCCCCTATGTAAGTTCCAGTAATGTTATTAGGCACAGATTTTTTTTACTGGACAAACTGTATAGTTGGGAGGAACATAGATAAGCTTTCAGGTATCAAATGCCCTTCCCCAGGTCTCTGAGAAAAAAAAGCAGACACAGCTTGAGCTAAATTGTAGATAGAACAAAGGCCTGTTCCTTTAACATTTTTTCCTGAACCATCACAGCTACATCACCCCAATGCTACCACAGTAATGCTACCATAATAAGCATCTCTAACTTGATACTGAAACACCTCAAGTATAACAACTATATCACACCCTCCTCCCCCTTGTTAACATATACTATAGAATCATTAATACTCAATGATGGTCATTTCAGATTTTCACAACAAGAGTAAAGGAGACCATCTTTTTATTATTTTTGTCTTAGAAAATTGTCATTCTTCAGTAGCATTTTACACATTTGTAACGCAAGTGATACAGTTTACGATTTTGGAAGAGAGTAATTGCAAGTGATCAAACTGAGATAAATTCTAGCTTTTACCTTCATCATTTTTTGATTACAGAAAAATAATAGAGCAATCTTCTGTGGCAAAGAACTTAGAAAAACCACAACAGTTCAGAGTGTTTTGACACTATGAATTCTTATTTGAAATCTCTGGGTTTATCTTGTGAAACATATGTAGGTGGTTGAACATATAACAGTGCTAATATTGTATGGTACCCACGACACCCTTGAAAGGATCTCACAACGTCCTGCTTGGGAATCACTGCAATAGACTAACTTTGGATTTAAATGGGGTTTGAAAGAAGGATGCCTGCTCTAGTTAGGAAAGTAATGAAACATTGTTTTAAGTTTTTAGTTTTAATATAAATATACAGGTTTGTAGCTACCTGGATGGAATTTGAAAGAAAGAGCATGTAACAGGTAGCCAGGGACTCCTGTTAGTTCAAATGAGGAGCTGTAGCAGGGATGTCCACAGGTAGGGGAAGACTGCACATTATGGGCTGGCTGCAGGGGAGTAGGCAGCCAGGGACCCATAAGCTGCAAGGACTGATTGCAGGGCTAGCTGCCTAGCAGTAGGGAAGTAGGGCAGAGCCCTGGTTAGGCAGCAAAGGCACTGGCAGTAAGCTGTCCTGGAGGCTGAGGGACACACCTGTGGCCAGTCAGGGGAGAGCACCTGTTCGGAAGAGGAGAAGCCAGGGGATATAGGCCTGAGCTCTGGAGGCAGAGTGGCAATGCAGCCCTGAGGGAAGAGAGCTTCTGCCAACTCAGGCTGGTGAGGACAGACAGCTGCAAGCCATGGCAGGTATTCATGAGGCTGAGGGAGCCAGGAAGTGGGAATGTGGCTTGGGAATAGGATGATGGCCCAGGAGGAAAGTGTTTGAGTTTAAAGTGGTTTCTTGGGGTTTTTTTCTAGTTTATGCTGGAGGACTAGATATGGTTGGATGGGTGGAAAAAGGAGGCCATATGGGTGTTTTAGTGGCACACTAAGTTTTGAGCACAAGACAAAAATCAGGCTGAGGCCAAGAAGGCCAGGGCCTGAACTTGAGAGTAGGGGGACAAAAGTGGCCTGAGGCCAAGAAGGCTGGAGCCTGAGCCTAGAGAGGGCAATGCAGGCAGCCAGGGCCAACAAGAGGCTGGGACTGAAAGGCCAGGCCAGAGCCACTGGGCTGAGGCTACCAATCAACAGCCAGAGTGACCTGTATGGTAAGGCTGAGAAGGCCAAAGCCTATACAAGGGAGCAACTGGCAATAGAGTGATATCTGCGAGGCAAGGGAGTGGCTGTAGGGGCAGAAGGAGGTCACAAATAGCCTTTAAGGCAACTGGTGTCCTAGGGCATGGACAGGGTGGGGAGGACCCCATTTACTGATTGAGGGGCAGGACTGGGATCATCAGGGTCTGGGAGGGATCCACTAGCCAAAACAGGGTAGGGTTCACTCAGGGACCCTGGGGCAGCCTTCTTTCTCCAACCAAAAACAATTCCTTCAAGGCATGGCAAACAAGAGGAAAAGGGAGGGTGCCTGAGGAGTCAGAGTGAGGCAGGAGCTATGCAGCCACCAGGGGCATCAAGGCTGCCCCTGGGGTGCAATTCTGTCACACAGCACAAGTTGCAGATGGCAGAGATAGATCCAGCAGTGCTGGGGGGGGGGGGAGAGAAGGGGTCAGTCATAGCCCCCTTCAGCTGTGCACCACTTGTAGACTGCACTCTGAGCTCACTAGCTTGTCGGGAATTCCTGCCAGAGCCTGTGTTGGTACAGCTCTAACCCGGGGAGAGGGCAGGATGTGAGTGCTGCCATGTTCACCCCACTTTCCCCTGCCACTAAATTCAGTGGCAGGCAAGAGAATTTGAGGGAGGTAAAGCAGCAGCAGCAGCAGCAGTGTTCATTCCCTGGGTTTCAGGGCCACACTAAATAGTCAGTGAGCTCACCGTGCATATGCTGCACAGCTAAAGATGGGTTTGGCCACATTCACCACCCTACACCCTGGATCCGTCCATGGCAGGAAGAAACACTTTGTCAGAGGCATCAGGAAGTTGAGCTGTGCATGTAAAATTGCAGTTGCAACATCTATGTAAAAGTAAACTGATTCTTTATTAAGATAACTTTTTACAAGCATGGAATATTTTCACATTATTACTGAAGCCACAGCATGTGGAACAAAGGTAATGGAATTTCACTCACTTAAGAAGAACAGCATCAGAAGACAGTTTTGCCTGATTGTTGCAGCCACAAGGGAATAGCATGTCACCTGTTTTTCAGATTTAAATAGTATTGTATTTCCCTCTGATCTTTTAAGTAAACATTGTTCATGCAACATAATGCACACTCTCCAACTGTACAACAAAACAGCACATGAAACAAATTTCTTGATAGATTTAAGTGTTATTGCTTTTCACATCAACTGTAGTTTTGTTTCCTAGAGAAAAAGAAGTCCTCTTGATGAGCATTTGACAGATAATCTATATTCCAGTTCTACCTTGTCTAAGAACTCTAGAGATCATTTTATCTTGTACTTGTCAAAAAAATCCACAAGTAAATTTCATATAAAATGTGAAATCTCCTCTTTACCTCTCTCTTTGCAAGAGTTAAAACATTATAGGTTGAAATCTCAATTTCTACAAAAATAAATTTAAAAAATAATTGTAAACTGTTTTGGACAATGATCATGACTATATCCATAAATCAAAATATGACTTCTCTAAATAATTTTACTACTACTACTAAATGTTATCACTAAAATAGTCAGAAATGAACAGATTAATTTGCTATAGCTCTGATCCTGCAAAGATTTCTGCATGCATTTAACTTTAAGACGCAAGTTGTCCCAATTAAATGACTGGACTACTCTCCTGCTTAAAGTTAAGCACATGCAGATATTTTATGCAGCACAGCCATAAAATACCCTATTAAAAATATTCAGCAATGTGCAACAGCTAAAAAGCAAAGGAGAGAAGGACACTTCCACTGCCCTACCACTGCAACATCAGGAAATTAGGTTAAAATTAGAGGTGCACTTCTGCCCTCTACACTGACACATACATGTACATCAGTCCAATATCAGGTTGGCACCGATATAAGAAAGCTGACTGTATTGGGAAAAAACAAAAGTCGGCTTTTTTTTTTTTTTTTTTTGACTGATGTGGCCGATAATTTGACCAATAAATGCCCTGTGAATGTGCGCAGTCACAGCGCAGCACGTAGGTGGTGAGGAGCACATCCCAGCAGCTTGGAGAGATGCATACAGCTGGTAAGTCTGTTGTGGTGGAAGGGAGAGGGGCAGGCAAAGGGCATGGGGCAGGCAGATTGAGGCCCCTACAGTGAGGGAGGAGTCAGGTTGGGGCTGGGGCTGCCAAGCCAGGGCAGGGCAGGGTGTGGGACAGAGCAACAGCTTGTCTGGGTGGACACAGGGAGGGGAGGCCAGTATGTCCACCTGAGGAGGGCATGGGTGGTGTGTGCCCCTGGATCTACATGAAGCAGAGAGGCTGCCACTGTGGGCTGGGGCTGTGCTGGGCTCTTCCCAGTGGAGGCTGGGCAGTGGCACTGGGAGGGAGGTTGGGGTGGGGGGCTATGGCAAATTTTGGGGTGGCTGCAGCACCCCCGTGATCCCGTCAGTGCTGCTACTGCCTGCCCCAAGTGCAGCCTGCCTCAGCCCCACAACAGGAAGAGCCTGGCGGAGCCCTGACCCCAGTCCACAGTAGCAGCCCACCCCATGAAGATCCAGAGGCACATACCCCACCATGCCCTCCCAGGGTGCACACAGTGGCAGGAACTGCCCCTTCTCCCTGTGCTGCTCTGGGCAAGCTGTGGCTCCATCCTGTACTTTACACCAGCTGGGCAGCACCTGCCCCAGCCCCACTCCCTCCCTCATCACAGGGGCCTTGATCTGCCTGCCTCCACATCCCTTCCCCTTTCACTTGCCAGCCAGATACTGCTCTTCAAGCTGCTGGGCTGTGTATAGGAAAGCAGAATCAGCCAATATGCCTGCTTAAAAATTGGCTGTCAGCCCCCCAAAAATCTCTATTGGTGCACTCCTAGTTAAAATATGATCCGTGATGACCATGCCCTGTGCTATAGAGGATGGCAAAAAATCCTAATGGCCTGAACATCCTGTGGATCAGTTTGACCCTGAGCACATGAGCAAATCCATCCGGATGGGTACTTGACACCTTCCAATTACTCACAGGAGCACCAACACACCCCAGCTAAAGTCCCCTAAGGACCAACATTTGATTACTCAGAGAACGATAACTTCTCCCATTCCCAGATTACTGTACACCCTACTCTTTGCAGGCCTCTACACATACTTTCTCCCTGCCACCGGGGCCTTTTTTTTGCCCTGCTACTGGGTCCAATTCTATGCCCCCTCTCTGGAGCTTGAGGTCTTACACCTCTTGAAGTCATGAGCTCACATGTCCACAAATGTGCCTTGCTGCACTGCCTGTCCCTGCTCCAAAATTACCCCCTGGGTAGTAGGAGTTAGTGTTATAAGGTTTTCTTGGATGAGGGTAGAAGGTTCTTCCTGGTCCCTTCAAGTAACAGGCAGAAATGCTGAAGCATGAAATTTCCAGACACCTCCCACAGAAATTAAACTTTCTTTTCCATCCCTTCATCAGAATATCAAATTCTCAAACCCACATATGACACACACATACTACTGTACCAAGTGCACTAGTAGCCTATCATATACTATACTTTCCATAAACTTATTGCTCCATCTTGAAGTAATTCAGAGGGGTTTTTCAGAAGACTTTTCCAAAACTTCACTCCTCTGATTATTAAAAGCCTTCCAATGTCTAGTCTAAATTTGTTCATGACCAGCTTGTAGTCACAGTTGATCCTGTGCCAATTTATATTCTTTAATTGAAGCAGCTCTTCTCCCTCCCTCCTCAATGCAAGTGGATTTGTAAAAAAGGAGTCATAATGCCCTTCAAACTTAAAATTTTGCTAAGTGAAGAAAGCCATGCCCATACAGTAGGCTTTCCATTCCAACTCCCTTGGTAGCCCTCCCTACCTTTACCTGTTCCAGAAACAGGTTTCTAGCTCCTTGGTGTAGCTATCTGCTTATTTGAATGTCCTCTCTACTGCCTCTGTGTACTGTCTGTCAGGGTCTCTGTTTTACATTGATATTTGCCTTTTAAGTTTTTTTTTTTTTGGTTCCTTTATTTTTTCTTCTGTTTTATAAATTACTAGCCAATTGCCCATCATGAATGACAGAGTATTTACATGACCTTCCCTCCTCCCCCCACTGACCCTTTGGAGCCAGCCATGTATATAGTACCTCCAGCACCACCACCTCCTCCTCCGGCACAGCAGCTCCCTCCTCACCGCTGTCCGGTGGAACAGCAGGGCTTCCTTCCACCTGAGGGGCTGGTAGCAGCTCCCTACCTCCCACCCACCCACCTCCTCCCACAGAGCAGTGGGGCTTCCCTTCACCTGAGGCAGGGGCAGCAGCTCCCTCCCCCCCCACACCTGCCTCCACCTCCTCCTGCAGAGCAGTGGGGCTTCCCTCTGCCTGAGGTGGTGGCTTCTCCTTCCCCCCACCCAACCTCCACCTCCTCTCGTGGTGCAGTGGGGCTCCTGCCTCCCTGCCTGAGGTGGCAGCAGCTCCATCCCTGCCTGAGGAGGCAGAGCCCTCACAGCCAATCACCGCCAGCCCTCTCAGCAGTGCATGGGCAGTTGCCCAGAAGTGTTACGGACAGACAGACACACGGATAGACCGACTAAGCCCTTTACTGTATTAGAATTCTGTTCTTTGATTGTAAGCCACCCTGAGCCTCTGCTGGGAAGGACAGCATATAAATCAAATAAACAAGTAGTATTGTGCTCAGATTCCTAGTTGGTGCCAAAGCATTTGAATTCTACCCCTGTTGACTGTGGCCCATTTTTGGAGCACTGTACAATGAGTAGGCCATAACTTGTAAAATTCATCTTTAATTGCCTGACCACAGTCCTCCTTTAGGGCTGGTTCCTCACATGAGATTTTCTTTTCTTTTCAAATGCCTGTTCCTGAGGCTCTGACCTTTCCCACCCAGCATCACTGTGTGTTAACTCTCTCCAGGGTTTGCAGACTTCTGACAGATGTATGAAAAGATCACAACCTTTTGCTAATGTAGCTATGCCAGCAAAATCTCTAGTGTTTGAGGCAGCTGTGCTGACAGAAGAGGATGTTTGCCAGCTTACCTTATGTTGTTCAGGGACATGGCATAGCTTCACTGGCAGAAAACCCCTTCTCTTGGCATACACCGTGTTTTTTGCTCAGGGGCTCTACTGACTCAGCTATGCCAAGATAGCTGTAGCAGCAGAGGGTCTGTAGCACAAACTCTTACATTGCTACTTATCAGTGTTGCCGGAATGGCTGCACAATCTAGCTGGAATCAAATTGGTCATTGATACAGCTGCACATTTGCAAATACAGTAGTCAAAGAACTGGCAGTTGTCTCCTGCAGTGTAGGTAAATTGTGTGTTTTTGGTTCTGCTAAAGTTAAACTGCAAATATCCTCCTCTTCATTGAAGGATTGATGTCCTCAATCAATATGTACTGCAGCCTCTTTTATGAGGGTAGCTATGCCAGCAGAACAAAAAGTATTTCTGCTTCACACACCCCTTACGCTATTACCCATTGACTTGGCTTTTTTTTTTTCCTCTTTACCTTATACATTGCTTTTTACAGTATATAAATTGGACCATGGAGCCCTCATTCTGTCTCTGTTTTTTCTTGAGTTCCTTCAGCCTCACCATGCTGACCTTTTCTTTAGTAGTACCTCTCTTTTCCCCCCTCCCCCTATCATTTGTCTGGTCAATTCAACCACCCTTGTGTATTTGAAGATATTTCTTTGAAGCAGAACTTCTCAAACTAAGGGTCACAACTAAAATTAGCATTGCTGCAGTGACAAGTGGGGAATCACAAGCCCCTGTAGTTCCCCTGAGCACCCTCATACAGCCCTGGTTTAGGTCTTGATAAGTAGTAAGAGGAAGCACACTGACAGTTACCATGTAACAGCTGAGGTGCTGTGACAGGGAGCCATTGAGAGGCCGGTCAAACATTGGCCTGCCCACCTGTCTAGGGCAGTCTGCCCTCATTCACCTTCCACATCTTGCTGTAACATTAAATTATAGTAAAGTGCATGAGGCTGCCCACTTAATGCTCCAATGCCTGGGGCATTGTACAAGGCTCTGACCTTCCCTACACCATGTCCCATGCCTTCCAGATAGCATCACCAATTGGTCACAGCTACAGCCCAAGGCCAGGCTAAACTCTGCCCCTTGCTGAGCCTCTAGCATTCAACTCTCACACGACCTTTCACACGGCAAACTCTCACTGGGCTTCATTCATACTGCTCCTCACTGGGCAACTCTCATAGATTTCATAGACATTAGGGCTGGAAGGGACCTCGGGAGATCGAGTCCAGCCCCCTGCCCAAAGGGCAGGAAGTCAGCTGGGGTCATAGGATCCCAGCAAGATAAGCATCCAATTTACTCTTGAAGGTGTTCAACGTAGACGCTTGAACCACCTCCGCTGGCAGACTGTTCCAGACCTTGGGGGCTCGGACAGTAAAGAAATTCTTCCTTATGTCCAGCCTGAAATGGTCTTGCAGGAGTTTGTGACCGTTCGACCTCGTCATCCCTTGGGGTGCTCTGGTGAACAAACATTCCCCCAGATCTTGGTGGTCACCCCTGATAAACTTATAGGTGGCCATCAGATCACCCCTGAGCCTGCGCTTTTCCAGGCTAAAGAGTCCCATGGCTCTCAGCCTGTCATTGTAAGATCTGTTTTCCTGACCTCCGATCATGCGCGTGGCTCTCCTCTGGACTCTCTCAAGCTTCTCCACATCCTTTTTGAATTGTGGAGCCCAAAACTGGATGCAGTACTCCAGCTGCGGCCTCACCAAGGCCAAGTACAAGGGGAGAATGATGTCCCGGGATTTGCTCGAGAAGCATCTATGGATGCACGCCAGCATTTTGGTCGCTTTACTAGCCGCAGCATCGCATTGTAGGCTCATGTTCATCTTGTGGTCAATGATGACCCCCAAGTCTCTTTCTTCTCTAGTGCTATCCAATGTAGCACTGCCGAGCCTATAAGGGTGCTGCAGGTTTTTCCTCCCAAGGTGGAGAACCTTGCATTTTTCAGTGTTAAACACCATGAGGTTCTCGTCTGCCCATTTGCTGAGCTTGTCCAGGTCAGCCTGGATCACCCGCCTATCTTCTGGCATGGATGCTTTGCCCCAAAGTTTGGTGTCATCGGCGAACTTGGCCAGTCCACTCCTGACTCCAATGTCCACATCACTAATGAAGATGTTGAACAGTATGGGTCCCAGGACAGAGCCCTGAGGGACCCCACTGGTCACAGGGCACCACAATGAGTGACTGCCATCAATCACAACCCTCTGGGTCCGACCACGAAGCCAAATTTCCCAGCCAGCGGATCGTGGTGGAGCCAAGGCCACAACTGGGCAGTTTGGCCAAGAGGTGATCATGGGATACCAGATCAAAAGCTTTTTTGAAGTCAAGATATATGACATCAACCTCTTCTCCCTTGTCCAAGTGATAGGTCCCTTGGTCATAGAAGGAAATGAGATTGGTCAAACAAGACCTACCTGCAACAAACCCATGCTGGCTATCCCTTAGGATGTTAGCCTGGGCCAGTCCATCAAGGATGGCCTCCTTAATAAACTTTTCTAAGATCTTCCCCAGGATAGAAGTCAGGCTAATGGGCCTGTAGTTAGCTGGATCCACTCTCCTCCCTTTCTTGAAGATCGGCACCACATTGGCCTTCTTCCAGTCTTCGGGCACTACACCAGAGTGCCAGGAGTTTTCAAAGATCCGTGCCAGGGGCTGGGCTATGACGCTCGCCAGCTCCCTGAGTACTGGGGTACAGATTGTCAGGGCCAGCTGACTTGAAGGTATCCAGCTTCTCAAGGTGTTCCTTCACGAGGTCAGCATTTATGGAGGGTAGGGGATCCCCCTCACCCAGATTTCTCTGTCCCATGGATGCCCATGCCTGCTATGTGACTGATGAAAGACTGACGCAAAAATACCTATTTAATAAATTGGCTTTTTCCTGGGCGTCAGTTGTCAGTTGCCCCATCTGGTTTAGCAGGGGTCCAATGTTGCCCTTGCTTTTCCTCCGGCTCCCCACGTATCTGAAAAAGGACTTTTTGTTGTCCTTGATGCCTGAAGCTAGTTGGAGTTCAGTTGCAGCCTTGGCTTTCCTGGTTTGGTCCCTGCAGGACCAGACCAGTGCGGAGTAATCCTCCTTGGAGGTGAATCCCGTCCTCCATCCTTTGTAGGCTTTCCTTTTTAGCCACAGGTGGTCCGCGAGGTCCCTGGAGAGCCAGAGGGGCTGCTGTGCCTTCTTGCTGCCTTTCCTCCGTGTTGGAATAGATTTAGCTTGTGCATTGAGGATTGCTTCCTTGAGAAGCAGCCACTCTTCTTGAACTCCCATCTCCCTGGGGTCATGGTCCCTGAGGGCCTGACTGACTAGCCTCTTGAGCTTGTCAAAGTCGGCTTTTCTGAAGTCAAGGACTTCTGTGTTGCTGACTGACTTGCCAGCTTTACAGCGGATGGTGAAGGTGATCAGCTCATGGTCGCTGTCACCCAGCTTCCCATCGATCACTAGGTCACTGATTAGGTTGTCCCCTGTAGCCAGTACCAGGTCGAGCAGCGCTTTGCCTCTCGTTGGCCCATAGACTTCTTGAGTCAGGTAGAGGTCATCCACGCACGAGAGAAAGCTTTGCGACCGCTCGGATTTTGCTGAGTGATCTTCCCACGAGATGTCCGGGTAATTGAAGTCACCCATGACAACCAAGGTCCTGGAGCAAGCGGCCTCAGTCAGTTCCTGGGCGAACTCCTGGTCAAGCTCAGGACTTCGAGTGGGAGGTCTGTAGTAGACTCCCACCATTGTGTCCCCTGTGCTCTCAACCCACTACAGATCCATGCAGCCCCTTCAAGCCCCACTTGGGCCCTACTCTAAGCAGCCCTTCAGGCTTTCCTCCTCGCACTCTGGCTGGCCCACATGCAGTCCTTCAGACCCTACGGCCTTATGCCTTACACTGGGCTGAACTCAGCCACTAGCCCCTTTCCGAGCAACTTGCTCATGTTGTCACTTTTCTGGGGGCTGGCCCATGTGTAGCCCTTCAGATTGCATGAGCAACCCTACTCTACATGCCCCCTGGTGCAGCCCTTTAGGCCTCCCTGTGCAGACCCTACACTACTCCTTTCACACACAGCCCTTCAAGCATTACTGTATACCCTACTCTTTGCAGGCCTCTACACATACTTTCTCCCTGTCACCAGGGCCTTTTTTTCGCCCTGTTACTGGGTCCCACTCTATGCCCCCTCTCTGGAGCTTGAGGTCTTACACCTCTTGAGGTCATGAGCTCACATATCCACAAATGTGCCTGGCTGCACTGCCTGTCCCTGCTCCAAAATTACCCCCTGGGTAGTAGGAATTAGTGTTATAAGGTTTTCCTACCCACCTTTCACTGGAGAGGCAGCTGGCCTGGAATTTCTGGGGAACTACCATGGGCAGTCCCACCAGGCCATCCATCCCCAGCAGGGTTTAGTTTTCAGTCATGCCCCAGGACCAGGAGCCTCCTGCCATCCCATAGCTCCTGCCCTTACCTCCAAGGATGCTCCGAGCAGCTGCTGAGCTGGGTGGTGTTCCCCGGGCTGCCAGCAGCAGACTGCTGACATCCCTGGGGGCCTGAGTTAAGATAGAGGCTGCTCAGCCTCCTCCTCCAATCACATGGCCCTCTTGCAGCCATGTAACTGCCTCATCAGGGCTGGCCTACACTTGCCGGCTGCCCTGCTGTCACTGTAAGCTCTTAAAGTGGCAGGCACGAAATGTGT
Source organism: Crocodylus siamensis (assembly GCF_052110815.1). Classification (NCBI taxonomy): domain Eukaryota; kingdom Metazoa; phylum Chordata; order Crocodylia; family Crocodylidae; genus Crocodylus; species Crocodylus siamensis. The sequence continues at coordinate 140,699,573 of NC_143397.1, forward strand.
CTGTGGCACAGCACCTGAAGTCAGAGGCAGCTGTGACACCCAGGGAAGTACAAGCTGCTAGACTGGTGATCGTAGTGGTGTGATCAGCCACCACTGCAGTCGCAGCTATTTTTGTGCCTCCGCCACCCCCACACATAGAAAGATAGTACCCAGGGTTACCCTCTCTTCCCAGTTATGCTACTGCATTATGTTCACACCTTATGTTAACTGTGGCCACAGGAATGTTTACCATAGAGAAGATGAGGTGTGGTAGACTCTGTTGCAGACTCACCTGGAGTAATGTGTCCAGCTTTGGGTACCACACTTCAAAACACAGACAAATTAGGAGGCATCCAGCAGAAAGCAACAGAACTGATTAGAGGTCTAGGAAACATGCTTGATGAAGGAAAGTTGCAAGAACTGGGATTAGTCTAAAGAAGAGGAGGTTGAGGGAAGGTCTTATAACAATGCTTCATGGATCTGAAGACTATTATAAAGAAGAGGGTGACAGATGATTCTCTAGTAGCAGGAGACAGGACAACAGTAAAAATCTTAAGTAGTAAGAGAAATTTAGGTTGGAATTAAGAAGAATTTTCTAACTATGAGGCTATTTGAACACTGGAATAGGTTACCTAGAAAGGTTATGGACTCTTCATCCACATAAGTTTTTAGAAGTAGATTAGATAAGCACTCGGATGAGAATTTTGGCAAGGATGATCCTGCCCAGGTGCTTAGACTAGGTGACCTCCTGAGGTCCCTTCCAGCCTGGTTTTTCTATGATTCTAGGTCCACACTCTGTAAGTTGCGAGTATGGGAATGGTTACCACAGAGAAGTTGAGGCACAGTAAGTCCCTACTCCCTATTAATTGCAGGATTCACTGCACTTCTCTCTGTGGTAATTGTCACTAGGCTCACAATTACCCCACAGTGGGTGCACTTACACATGCAATTAGCACAGCTGAATTCATTGCTCCTAGGCACAGCATTTAAATGTGTGCCCAGGACCACAGCACTTTGAACTGAGGCAGTGCAGCTCCAGGTATGTTCAGGGGGTCAGCCTGCCAATGTAGAGCTGCTCCACCATGGCTCAGCTGGGGCATGAGGGTGCTACAGGGTGGGGCTAGCTAGCAGGCATCTGCACTGTAGCACCCTCATGCCCCAGCCAACCCCCAGTCACCATTTACATGTGCATTGCAGCACACTAAACTCCATCATTGAATAGTACTTGTGTCAGGCAGTACTATCCTATGGCAGAGTTAATTAGTCTACTATGGCCAATAGCACCATATGTGTAGACAGAGGTGCTTTACTGTGGAGCTAATCAGTCAGCTCTGCAGTAAAGTGCACAGCTAGATGCATTCAGTGAGGCTAAAATGAGACACCTTGCTCTTGAATGAAACCAGGGTAAGTTGTCCAGTTTAGCTTTCACTTACCATGGACCAATTGCAGGCACACAGTTATCTCATGACAGCTGTTCCCTGAAAAGTCTCCCCTCTCTGTTAACTCTCTTTCATTCAATCATTTGTCTGTGCCCTCAGACTCTTGTTGGGGTCTGTTTTTTCTCCTCACTAATTAGGTGGGAAATTACCACACCTCAGATGCACTGTCACAACTCAACATATGTCTGCAACATCCCCATGGTAATTGAAAGCTACAACAGGCAATTTATCCCTATATCATTTAGGGCTAAGGTGCCCCAGTTTAGATCTCTGTGGGGCAGGCACACAGACAAATATTGTGGAACACCTGAGGTGAGGCAATTCTCCACACCCTCTCTGTTGCAGACACACAGATACTGGTGGAAGAGGTGCAGGATGAAATTAATAGTCCTCTAGAGCAGGATTTTTCAACCCAAAAATGGGTCACAAGTATATATGCAAGGGCTGTGAACAAACCTTAAAAATGAATCAACAAGCTTAAAAAATGGATTCCCCTTTAAAGGAGAAAAAAAAGGAGTGGGAAACCATGCGTTTTCCCTTGCAGGCTGAGAGTGAAGGGCACTGGGTCGGGACTGGCCATAGTCGTTTACAAATGGGTCCTGGCACAAAAAAGGTTGATAACCACTGATCTAGATCAGAGTATCCCTGTTGTACTGCAAGTGGTGCTTCACAAGGGAAGCTGAGGGCTGGCGAGTAGTTGGTGTCACACACACTGTGCGCAAGTAAATTAATGTATGTGATGGCATGACATTGGCTTCTAGCTGGGTCTTACCAAAAAAGGCTTGGAAATTGCTGCTTTAGGATTAGATGGATCTCTCTCAATGATCACCTACAAGCTGGAATAATGTGACTAAAAAATTAACCATTTTTAAAATCACAGAATCTTAAGCATCTCTAAACTCAAACAGAGTGCCAGACTTCTCAACTCCATTCATGTGTGTATCTGTCCCCTCTTCTGCTTCTTGGTTTTAGGTAAAACAAACAAACAAAAAAAAAAAAAAGTGTGCTGAGGGAGGGAGGGGTGCTTTTTTTTTTTTTTTTTTTTTTTTTTTTTACACATTTTCTTTTCAGGAAATATAACATCCCCACCAGTTCAAGTCTTCCCAGTCTTTCTGCTTTCTCTCTCTCCAGGTGCGCTTTGTCCGTCTCTTAATCATTTTTTCCTCTCTGTAGGTTTCCCTTTACTTGTTGTTGTCACCAAGTTCCATGTACAATATAACAGCATAAGATGGTTCCATGCTAAAAAACAAACCAAACGTCTTCATTACAAAAACCATTTACAGAGATGCCATAACTACAACTAGGAATCCAGCCACTTCCATACAGACTAACTTCTTAGCTAATCCATCTTCCAAACAACTCCCTCACAGTGCTTCTTTCAAGTGATGCCATCATGTGACCTAGGGTACCAAACACCCCTGTGCTCCAGGTATATTGCCACACTGCTGTTCCAGAAGAACATCAGCAGTAGAGTTTCATCATTCCAAACTAACTTGTAGATTTCTTTTCTATTTCTCTTTAAAAAAGGTAGGTGACTCTTTGTGACTGCTGATTTCAAAATTTTGTTTTAACAATTTAAAAAAGGGAAATACTTGAACCCCACTCCCAAATGCCAAGACTTGCTTGGCTGGCTAATTTATAGTGCTAAGAAATTAATCATGGGGCTTGAGAGGTGCTTGCAATAGTGTCATGTCCATCAGTGTCTTTTTTTTTTTTTTAAATATTCACACAAAAGTAATTTATTACCCTACTTCAAGGTATTGCCTTTCTATTTGATTAGTTATCTGGTACCCAGATAAACAGATAAGAGACACCTAGAACAAAGGTTTATGTTCAAGTGGAATGAACATTGGGATCACTGCAAGGTTTTGCTATTATCTACCTAGTAACATATATAATTAAAAACTTCCATTCATATCTGTCATATTTCTTTTTAATAAATTAGATAAATCAGCCAGTTTATCATGCCATTTCTTTAAGGAAAGGGATTGACAAGAGACACCTTTGAATACAGACTCAGTAGAGAAGTACTATAGGGAGAAAAGCCTGCTGTATTTATGGCAGGAAAAGTGCAGAGGGGGGCAGAAAGAACTTTTTTACATCCAAAAGCAACACCCAGATGCTCCTCAGGCAGCTCTGGGGTTCAAACAACAGACCTCTGAAAGAGCAGGGGAAGCATTCTGGGTATTGATATGTAAATGTTCACTGTGGTATACGGCACATAGGACTGGTGAAAGAAAGCAGAATGCAGAGCATATTTATTTATAGACCAACACCCAGAATGGTCTAATTCACAGAAGCATTACTTTTTGTTTGAGCTCTGAAACAAGCAGAAAGATTTGAGTGTTGCTCTCAGATGCTCAAAGTTCTTTCTTTATATTTTATGACACCAAAAGAGATCTGAAGAACTGATTCAACAGCAGATGGGTACATACCTTAGGGGCTGGCACTGGTCATAAGTCTTTTTCTGCATACCAAAGTCATACCCGGCTTACAGGGACCCTCCTACACTAGATTAAAGAATGCCTTATATCAATCATTTTAACTTAGCTCAGAGTGTTCACACAAGGGAGTTTGTGCAGATTTAGTTAAGTCTATTTTAGAACTGACTTAGTTAAAACAATGGAATGTGAGTATTTAGTGAAGGTCTTCAAGCAAAGACAAAAACATGGAGAAAAAGTAAATGCCAAGTGCAGGACACTCTTGCTGAATAGCACTAGAGTGAAAGAAAACAGCATCCTCTACTCAGCACCATAGTCCTCATTCTCATTTATACAAAGGTCCCTTTACATTGCACTGATGAAGCTGCTTGGACAATGGATATTTGCAGTTAGCTGATTTTTCCACCCCACCCCCACTTCAAAACCAAGAGAAAATTAGTTGTTAGTCAGCCTAAAAGGATTTTGTTTTTTAATTCACCACGCTCAAAATTAATTTTGGATCTCAAACAAAGCATTTTGTTTAAATTTAAAAACTTTAAACTTTTTTGCAAAAAACTGGAAGGAATATACCTAGCAGATAGCGCAAGTCAGCTGCATCTCTTCTTGTGAATCATCCACAGAAGTATTTACAAAATTCTAGTCTCAGGACAGGTCAGCAACTCTATACCATACCTGCTGAAGACAAAGGGATCGCTGAGTGATAGTGAAATGCAGAATTGGTCCCCAGAATGTATACCATGCTGCGCAATGAGGAAACAATCCTGCCTGACATTCAGGTTTCAGACAGTTTGCAGGGACAGCAGCTGGAAAAGCCATCTTTCCACACGCAAAGTAAGCACAGCTTACTGATAGGCCCTACACTCAATCGGGTTAACCATGGGGTTACCTAACGAGTCAGGAGCAAGGAGGTCATACAAAACTAAACAAACCCCACAGGAAAAATAAGAATTCTCTCCATTGCAACTCCTTGCCTTTGAACCCTCTTTGGTAATAAGCAGCCGTAGGGCATTTATAGATGTACTCAGGATGCTTGGGCACTTTTAATTAGTCGCACTAATTAAAAGTGCCCGAGCATCATGTATATCAGTGTCCCTGCGGTGAAAAATGGCAGTTGGGTGCTCTGAACTAAAGCTCATTCAACAAACTTTAGTTTAAAGTGCCATGCCATCATTTTTCAGTGCAGGGATGCTGCTACATGTGATGCTGCAGTGCATTAATTTCCAATTAATTCCGCTGGATTTACAGGACATTGGAGCAGCCTTGCTGCATGTCTGTAGGAGCCCTTAGAGACTAACTGGCAACAGCCTAACATCTGATGAAGTAGACTGGTCACCTACAAAAGCTCATGCCTCTCTAAACTAGTTAGTTTCTAAGGGTCTTGTTACACAATAATTTTAGGTGGCTCTGAAGCCCTGGATTGACCACATATTAATACCTTTAAGTGGCTTAAAGCACTTGTTATATGGCTGTGTCACAGAGTGGGGCCTAGGAACGGCTGTGATCCCACTAGCGCCCCCTACCATGTCAATTAGGCGATCCAGCACCCTCTCGTCTCGCCGGCCACATCTTGTCGTTATATGGTTCTGGAAGGGAGGCTGCCTTTGATCCCCTAATAAGCGGTGTTATGCTGAACTATCCCCTGTTCCGTATGAGGTGACTCCGTGCACCCCAGCCTTATGGGCAATGCGTGCCTCCTACCTCCCCTTTAGCACGCCCCAAGCCTTGCAGCTCTTCCAGATGTTATCAGGTCCTTTTCTTTTCTGCGCCCTGCCCAGCGCCCCTGGGCTTGTCACGCAACCAGCGCCCCTTCATCTGTTAGCCCTCTCGGGCTGACTGACAGTACTCTTTCCAGTTGGGCTCAGGCAGCCGGAGCCTTACCTGGCCCGTTTGACCCTTCAGAGTCCCCACCACTGTGGAGCCCCTCTGGGATCTTTTTCAGTCCACACCCCTACTGGGGTTTCTATCAATAGTATATGCCCACACTTGGGGCTTTGCTTAAAACCTGTCCCCACCAGGGCTTCTCTCTGTACTCGCCCCCTCATGGGGCTTCCCTCAAGTATGTGCCTGCTCCTGGGGCTTCTCTCTGCCCCCTCCAGGCTCTCTATAATCATGGACTCACCCTCTCCAGGCTCATCTCTCTAGTAGCACCCACCCTAGGCTTCTTCTTGTGTGGCTCTCCCCTTGGAGCCTAACATGAGCCCCTCGGGCTTCTCACTGGTGCTCCCTGCAGTGGGGCTCAGGTGGCCTTAACTGCGCCTGGCCCCCAAAATCCTCTTTGCCCTTCTCAGGGCTGGGGTCTTATACCCCAATTACAGTGCCGTCACTGGCACTGTGCCCCTCTTCAGGGCTGGGGTAGTACACCCCACAATGCAGCACCACACTCTGATGCTGGGAGCACCCCCACTCTACTGGGGCACTCTTAAATGAGGCCTCCTCCATCCCCTACAGCCTCTCCTGGTCCTCCCGTATAACAGTAACTAAATAGAACCATAAGCCAAACGGCTGAAACACAACAATAAGCCTCCTGGCTATAACATAAGATCTAAGCCCACCTGGCTCTCTCGTAAAGACTGTCCAGTCAGAGTCCTCTCCACCCTCACCATGCTGTAGCCACTTGGGTGGTCAGGCTGCTCTGCTCTGCTCTGCTCTGCTCTGCTCTGCTCTGCTCTGCTCTGGAGCTCCTGCACCTCAGGCTGCCAGAAGGGAACTGCTAACTAAAGCTCTGGCCTGGGCTGTTTATAAGGGTCCAGCCCTGCCCCCTTCTGGCCATGTGACCAGTCTGGTTGCTCCAGCAACCACCACCTGTGCCGTCTCAGGGAGCTTCAGCAGCCCTTATTCCTTCATAGGAACAGGGCACCTGCGTGACCCTGTGACAGGCTCAAAGTTATGCCGCTCCAGGGCAGGATTATCTTCGGTTCAGTGGAACCTCAGCAAGGTTATATAAGAAGGTGTGGTTACTCCCCACAGTTGTGCTGCTCAAGTTGAAGTCCTCCACCATCCTGGGCTGCAACGGCCCCTCCCCTCCATGGTGTTTCTGTGTGTAGCTGAAGATGGTGACAGATCAAGGCTGGTTGGGGCCAGTGGGGAATGAGGGTGGGGGTGAGGCATAAAAAGCTGGAGCTGGTGCACCGGGATGCTGTTGCAGGGTGGGAAGAGTGTGGCCCAGCACAAGAGGAACAGGAATGCTTCATGAGATGGCACCGAGGAGGTAGAAGTCATCACACAAGTGGGGGCTCTGGTGCTGGCTTGCTGCCCATCCTGATGAGGCACTGAAGGCTCCATTGCTGCCCAGCCAGGGAGCATTACATCATGCCACCCTGCTGGTTTCCTCGCATGGCACCATGCCACGTCTGGTGGGAGTATTTAGCAGCCCTGATGGTTCTGGCAGGAGAAGGAGGATGGAAAGGCATTGCCTCATTGCAGCAAGCCACCAGTATGCTGCCAACAATTATGCCAGGCTCCAAAGGAGGCAGGTGGCATTTGACTGTTACATGTTTCCATCCCCAACCCCACACCCCATCTCTCACACTCCTGCCCACAGAGCAGGAATAAAAGCCTGTCCTAGCTCACCAGCCCTGCTCATGAGGCCTCTAGTGTTAAGGCACAGTTGCGCAGGTGGGAGACAGAGAAGGATTTTAGCCTTAAGGTGTGACTGCTCCAACCTCCAAGCTAGGACTAAGCCAATCAACATTTGTACAGCTCAGTGCAAGGTGTAACAAGGCACTAAGGTGCCATCCAGCCCTGCCTTCTGCCTGACTTGAGACTAACACAGTTAACAATCTCCCTCTCCTCTTTGGTAAGTGACCCCCCTGCTGTTACCTGTCAGCTCCATGTTCTTGGGGAACCCTGACACAGGACACAGACTGTCTGACTCACAAAGAATCGCCCCCCAACCTAAGCAAAAACTGATTAAGATGCAGTGAGAAACACACCTAAAACCCTCCAGATAAGGGTAACAAAAGTGAAACAGCTGCCCTAGGTCTCATTTGCATCTGAGATGGAGAACAGAAAGCCTGAAGTAGAGACTCCAGTGAATTCTGGGATCAGCAAAGCAGAGGAGCACTGCATGATGGGGAAGCTGTGTTCCAAATGCTAATCAACCCATGCACCCAGCTCAGCATTTATCAGACCAGTTCTAATCTGGATTTACAAAGGACTTCCCCCCCCCCCCACACCTCTAAGCAAAAAGTAAGTTTATTAGGGCATCTCGGCCGTACGTTCCCCGGTCCCACTATGGGAGGCCTATGTAAACTTAATTGACTACAACTCAGTTGCCGGTTTAGGGAATGCTGAGGCAATAGACCGAGTCAGAGGGGGTATGGGCAACATTTGAACAATGGTACAGGGTTCATCACAGTGTCCAGCCTGTTGGAGCCCTGACCACAAGTGTTGTCATACTTTTCCCGAGACGACTGGTGAAGGTCCTCTCCACAACAGGTTATGATCACTCCAATAATTGCCTTAAGTCTGTTAAAAGACTATAGTAAGATCTGGAAAAAAAGTCATGTTAAGCTGAGGCTTGTTCACAGCAAGCCTGTTCACAAAATCCAAAACCCTCATGCTGCAATCTATTGTTTCGGAAGACACCAAGAGATATCCCCATCAAGTATATAATGTCAAGCTGGCTCCCAAGTAGGTGTTTCCTGAGTATCAATCAAGTTCCTGAAATGTTCCACCCAGATAACCCCTTCTCAATAGAGAGGACAATTTGATTTACACTATTGAGAATGCCTGAAAGAAGCTGAACTGGGGCTATAAAAATCTGCAAAAGAAGCAGCAGTGTGTGCTGACACCACTTCCTTTCTTCTGAAGAGGCTGCAGGAGGAACATCATCTCCCTTCAAGGATCATGCTGAGAACTTTGACCCGTCAGCTTTGCAACCTGAGTGCCTTGGACTGGTGAGATCCCAGCTCTCTCTTTTCTCTTCTCTCTAAGCATAGATTTCTGAACTTGAACTGTATTAGTTAAGCTTGAGCTAAGTTTCCCCAAATACTTAGTGAAACCAGGGTATACTGTGACTGTTTGTGTTTGTTTTTCCTTTGCATGTCTATTACTACTAGTGTCAATATATACATTTCATCTACTTAGCAATAAATAACTTTTATAGTCAAACTGGTAGTAATTGGGTATATTTTGCCTTCTTTACTTCTCTTTCCCCGCCCCCACTTGCTCTGCAGTAACGCTACTCTTACCTAAGCTAAAGATCCCTGTGAAGCCCAGAAATACTGTGGGGTCTGCTCATCAAGAGGCTAAAAGATTGGGACATGCTGAGTTTGAAACCCATTAGGGGATCAGCTTGTACAGGCTGATTCACCCAGTTTGGCTCAGACGTGCCCTAATGAACTGAATGCTGGCCCATGAGGGTGTCATCTGGACACCCAGCCAGATTCAGAAGTATTCTGTTCAACTGTGTGCTTGTGTCTGACTGTAGTTATTGTTGCTCTGATGAACTGATTCTTGGCATATGAGGGTGTCAGTCTGTCCATGCTGATCAACCTGGCCAGGTCAGGCGTGTCACGTTAATCTGTGTGTGTTTGTGTGTATGGACTGACTTGGTGGCTGGAAGAACCCAGCCCCACTGAACCGAGTCCTGCAAGTTAGCTCCATTGGGGGTGAGGGCTTGCAGAAGGGAGAGATGCAGCTCCATATAGAAACACAAGTAGCACATGGATAGAATTACCAAGACCCTACCCCTAATAAATGAGCACACCCCAAAGTAGCAGGCAAATCTGGTAACACTGCACATGCATTTCAGTCATTCCCTAGCTGATTTGCCCAGAGTACAACCTGTGCACCCCAAGAGGACTCCCTGCCAAGTGACTGATCAGAGTTCATCTTGCTCTCCCTGGTTTAAGACTACATTATACAGAACAAACAGCTGACCAGAGATTTTGGTAGCTAGGGACCCAGATTAACCAAGTTCCCTTTTGTGGTCTGGAACCAAGGGGAGTGGGCCACAGAGAGAGAGGGGGTACATTTGCATGAGATGCTTTACTGTACAGTAGACCAATCTACTGCACAGTAATCTACTGTGCAATAAATTAGTCTACTGCATGGTTTGCTACTACCTGGAGATACAGGTAGCATATTAACAGTGCAGTAGTGCATGTGTTGACAGCTGACTGTGAGCAAATTACTCCCAGTCAGCCCAGGCAGCAGGGGGTAGGGGAACTGTCCTCTCCCCCAAGCAGCTGTTTCCCTACCTTGCACCCCAACTGGTAAATCAGGATGTGGGGCTGGGAAACTTTTTTGGGAGAGGGGAAACCAGACCTGATTCCAGTTTCCCCTGCCAGCCCAGGGCTGGCACCCGGGGAAGCCTGAAGCTCCCCTTGGCTGATATAGGGGGACAGACCAGGGCAGAAGTAGCCCTGAACTGAACTGCTCCTGATGGGCACACACATAAATACATTCCCAGGGGAAGCTTACTTCACTAAGATTACAGAGCATTAATTACATCTGTAGACATGCCCAGGGAGAATTTTGCAGGGAGAGAAGTAAATTGCAGGGAACAGGGATAGAGCTGGTTAAAAAACTAAAGTAAAAATTTCCATCAAAATTATTTCTTTTAAAACAAAGAACAGGGTTTTTTTGTTTGTTTGGGTTTTTTTTGTTGGTAGAAAAGACTTTTAGAAAAAACACCCTCCAGAATGCCAAAGCAATCATCAAGACAGGAACTGACCTTTGTCTCAGTAAGAATCCGATTTAAAAATTAAGGTTTTTTTAGAATGATTAAAGATAGATTTATTTTTACCCATATCAACATTTTGAAGATTCACCCTGTAAATGTTTCTTTTCCTCATCCTGGGTGGGAGCAGACACACTGAAGTCTTCCTACAAAAGTAAAATGGCCAAGTATAATATTGTGTCCTCTGAGAGTCATGGGGAATCTGATGCTGCCCCTGGGAAATGATAACATTTAGTTCTGAGAAGTATAGATCCATCCCAAGCATTGTTATATCTAATATTTATTAAGAACAGAAAGAGAGACACCAGACTTCTCACCTAACAATAAAGATTATAGACCTTTGTGCTGCAGAGATAATCATCCCTGTGTAAGTCCTATACTAAAGCAGCTGTAAGCTGTAACAGTCAAGAGAATTAACTCATCACTTGGAATAACATTGACAGTAAATTTAAACCTGAGGTTTTGCAATGTCTGGAGCTGATAATAACCAATCTGCTACTGCCCTGAGCAGCAAAGTCCTGTCCCTACACAGGCAAAAATTCCTGGCTGAAATAAAAGCTTTTATCCATTGTTTAGCTCCCTTTGACCTAATTCACTTTCACCACCCCTAAGGAAGGAAGGTGAAGCGTTGTTGCTGGGACAGCGAGTGTAGATGGCAGGGTCAAAGTCAAGCCTGACATAGCTCCAGTAGTGTTACAGCATAAAGGGATTTGACTCAGGGCATTCAGTGAGAAGCCCCGTATAAACTTAGTCAGGGGACTAGTTAACACCTCTCTCCATAATAATTCACCCCAGAGTCCCTTTAGCCCTCCAGCTGCAACTTGACAACTTCACAGCAGGTTAACTTTAAATGATCAGCAGCCCCTCCTGGTTCAAGTAAACAGAGGAGTGTGAGCTCCCAGTGGGTGAGCCAGCAATCCTTTCTGTACTGCTGGATTAGTTCTTTCATAAACCTGACAAAGGCTTTCTTACTAGTCACAAGCTGTCAGATCTGCTTCCTGGGCCATTTGGGATTGTAGGTAGCACCGTTTGCCATAGTGTTAGAGATGGAGAAGCTGGATCAGCCTACTGCAACAGGGAAGGGGCACTTCTCCAGTCTGCAGTGCCTTTGGCAGGTTCTCTGTTAATTATTGCTGTAGCCTTCTTCACACCCAGGAGCAGAGCTCTAATGTGCCAATTAAAGGCCAATTCCTGCTCTCAGTTTCATAAAGGAAATCAAAACAGGTTACTACAGATTTCCACCTCTGTAAGCGAGAGGAGGATTTGGACCTCAGAATGAAAGGGGTATTTGACCAAGGATATTTCCTTCTATGTACATTTGTTCATTAATGTCTGAACATACTTCCCAATGGAAACAATTCCATGTATGCATAGGTGAACCATCATTCATCCTTATATCATGCTTTCCTACCGAGGATGCTACGTATAGGAAATATTGTGGGTTTAGCGCCTCTCTGGCCTATAAACAGAAGCAAGACAAGTCTAGATCCACTGCTGGCTTCATTGCTAGTCCAGTAGGTCTAGTAGTGCCAACCTAACTTTGACTCTGGTCATTAACAAGCCATTGACTAGAAGCCTCTGAATGCAGAAAAAGCTAATCTCTAGGGTTGTTGGAAATGCAGGTTGAATGGCCTTGTCCAATGTGAATAAGAAAAATTACTGAGCTCTTGCCCTCCTTGGTCCTAGTTCATCCCTGTATTGAAGCTATGCTTAGTGCAGAGACAGGAAACAAAAGAAGTTTTTATATCCCTGCCATACTTCCGCTGTCCTGGATTAGCTTTATTCATGTGTAGGGTAAAACAGGTTAAGGGCTGCACCAGGGTATGCATGCCTGTCTGCCTGCCTATGGCTCCATTCCTACAACCAAGAATAGGTAAAGTGCAGACCATGCTCTGGGTATGTTCTCATTCCCTTTGGACTACCCACAGGATGCTCTCAGCTTATTTGGATGTTGGCAGTATACAGGTATTAGTCAGTTACAGAGAAGCCAGGGAAAGCTACTCCTTCGTGGACCCATTAAAAGGTGGAAGAGCCTCCATACAGTCTTATACATCACAGGGGACACATATATCCATGCAATTATGGTGCCTGAATAAACTGCAGAGCTTATTACTTTGGAGTAAATGGTGCACCCAAGAGCAATTAACTCTGGAACAATAAGCACTGCAGTTTATTCAAGTGCAGCCAATGGAGCTCAGATGGAGCAGCCCCAACTTGCAAGGGACCAAGCCTACCCTGACCAGGCTCAATGTGCTGCAGAGGGGCTGGCTGGTGAATGAAAGATCTTCAGCATGTGGCTAGCTGGCAGACAGCCCCTGCGCTGAAGCACCTTCATGCCCCAGCCAGCCAGGCATCATCCACACATGGACTGCTGCTGAGCTTTTTTACTCCACAGTAGGATAGCACTTGTATTTACAAGTACTATCCTGCTACAATGTAAACTATTTTACTCCAGCCTAATAGTGGCGCACTTCTAGATGCCAAGATGTTTACTAGGGCTGTGCGAAACAGCACCATTCCAATTCAGCTTCAGTTTGATTCATTTGATAGAACAGCGTTTCATTTCGAGTTTTGTTTTGTTTCAAAACTACTGTTCCATTTCGTTTTGTCAAAACTATTTTGCTGTTTCGATGTTTCACTCATAGTTATTGTGGAGAAACATAAAATGCAGCAGGCAGACAGATCGGGGGCTCTCTGGCACCCCCTGGAGGGCTGTGGGGGCTGTGATGGAGTCCTCTCAGGGGTGTGAGTCCCCAACCTGCCTGCCAGATGAGAGAAGCCGGGTGCTGCCACCTGAGACGGGCACTGGGAAGATCAGCACTGCCACTGGTCCCAGGCAGCAGCACCCAGCTACTGTCACCTGGCAGGCAGATTGAGGTCTTGCGCCTCTGGGAGGACTCCAGCACAGCCCCTGCAGCACTCCTGGGGGTGCCAGCAGTCCCCTGATCTGCCTGCCAGCTGACAAGAGACAGGTGCTGCCACCTAAGGCCAGGATAGGTCAGCTGGTGTGGGGACCAGCCACCCCAATCCTGAGGTGGGGGACGGTCATCGCACCAGGTGATCTGCTCTGTGCCTGCACCTTTCTCCAGCCGGCCCTGGTACAGGGCTGTGGCAGATCAGCTTGTGTAGGGACCCTCCCCAACCCGGATCGGCATGCCTGCCTCCCCCTGCCCCCCCCCCGGCCACTCCCTGCGGCTTGCAGCCCAGTGCAGGGGGCTCTGCCCCCCGCACCGAGCTCAGATCCCAGCAGCTCACAGCCCCGTGGAACTCAGCCTGGAATAGAGAGGTGGAGCACAGCCCCAGCTCTGCCCTCCTCCCATTACCAGGCTGAGCTCCACAGGCTTGGCAGAGCCCATAAGAGTGCAGCCCACCAGTGGGAGGTGAGGAGAGCCAGGGCTGTGCTCTCTGTCAGGCTGAGCCACATGGGGCTGTGGAGCGCAGCCCTGGCTCCCCCCTGCCTCCCACCACGTGGCTACTGCTTTGAAACTCAAAACATTTCAACTGGCCTCATTTCATTTCGAGGCTGTTTGAAGCCCTCTGTTTCATTTCAATTTTGCTGTTTTGAGCTCAAAACAAGCCCAAACAGTGTTGAAACAAAACAGCCAGTGAGATTTTGCACAGCCCTAATGTTTACTGCACAGTTAATTAGTCAACTGAGCAGTAAACCTCTCATGTAGGGACCCAAGGACCCCTAATTTTGCTTCTAATGAGGCCAGGTCAGGCAAGCCAACTTTCCCTTTGTGAGTAGTAAGAGGTGGTTAGCCATGCTAGCCTGAAGCTTTTACCTTTGTAGAGAACAGCCTACTCTATCAGATGCTATCCTACTAGCATCTGGTGAAGCAGGCTGTCCTCTACGGAAGTGCAGGCCTCTCTGAACAAGTCAGTCTCTAAGGTGCCACCCTGCCTTGCATTTTTTCCCCTCTCTGTGTTCCTTATCCTCTTCTATATAAGGAAAGATAAGACAAGAGTATTCTTTTGACTCAGTTCTGGTGTAAAAGCCTAGCAAAGTTCTGTGCAACAGATTCAGCATTCAAGTGCATAGTTCAATTAACTGCATAACACTGTGTGAATGCCAATGTTTTGTCTGTTGCTTACATTCCAATACTGGTTATTTATATATCAGTTAAGTGAATAAACTTAACTGCATAGCAGATTTCAGCCTTACTGTCTACTTTGTAACTTTATTATACTCTGGTTAAGAGGGGAATACTAATTGGCACCTGAAGTGGCAAAGGGGAAGCAGCTGTCAAAGCACCAGTATTAGACACCTTGACATTGACAGAAGTTCGGCAGTTTCATAGCTGCTCTCTCTTGCCATTTTCAAGGCTTGTAGTAACAAGCCTAAAACTGAGTATTAGAAAATGAGGGGAACTAGTCAGCTTCAGGGTTGCTAATATTACAGCACCGACAGTACTGTGCACTTGCTAAGCATTGTTCACATTGTTTGGATAAGCACATAGTGCATAGCCCTTTTTCAGCTTTGTGTTTAACAGAATACAAGGCATTAAGAATACTGTCATTGCTACTGGTGCTTCAGGAAGAGACAGGAAGCTGAAGAAGGATCATCCAGTGGTTGCAAGCCTTTGCCTACAATTTAGGTTCAGTTACCTTCTGCAATCACATTTCTGTGTAATCTTGGCTTTAATGCTTTCTGTGGCTCAGTCTATCATGTCTAAAACGTTAGAGACTGTGGAGGCATTGATGTTGTAATCATAGGGCCCATGTAAATAGCTATGAAGTGGTAGATTGTTTTTAAAGAGAGTTTAAGCTAAGGCCAACTCTGATAGCAATAAATCACATTTGCCATTCCCACTTTGAAATGCATAATCTAGTAGTGTAACTAGAGGTGGGAGAAACTGGCACAAGCCCTAGGTGCCAACTTAGAAGGGGCACAATATTGGCAGTTGTCACTGCTGCCCAGAGTACAAATACTACTTGTTATGCTTTGGGCATAATCTAGTATGAAAACAAAGATGAACTAGATAGTGGTCACCTAAGAACACTTACACAGAACCTGAATTGTAGATATGTCCCACTTGATAGCAAATAGCTTACCAGATGGTTACAATGTCAATGTCAATCTAAGGGCAAACTTAATGTCAATTTGAGAAAATGGTGATAACATGGGGCAATATCCCTTCTGGTTATTCTCCTCCTTTGGAAAATGAATTGCCTTCAGCATATAAAAAGGTAGGACAGAGGGCAGGCAGGTTTACCTGCATTTTTTTTTTTCTCGTTTCATTTGAGAAGACTATTTGTTATATGAACATACATTCATGCTTTTTCCCCAGCAAAGATTCATGTTCCTGAGTCACTGTATCAG
Organism: Crocodylus siamensis; assembly: GCF_052110815.1. NCBI lineage: Eukaryota > Metazoa > Chordata > Crocodylia > Crocodylidae > Crocodylus > Crocodylus siamensis. Next base: position 140,715,440 of record NC_143397.1, read on the forward strand.
TTTTCTGAAGAGTTGTCCTTTTTCAGACAATACATTTTTCTGGAGCAATAAGGGAGACAGGAGTGTAGTTTCATACACAGTGCATTAGTCAATTGCTTTACCTGCTACATCAGCCATGTTGTTGTGGACAGAAAGCCCAAATGACAGACATGACCCAGGCGGCTGCCAGAACTAACAAAGCTTTCTTCAGAAAACAGATTTTTCATAACAACACTGCAGCACGCTGGCAGTCCTGAAGGATTACAGCATTGCTTCCGATTTTACTTAACCCTTACAAGCCAAGTACAACACCATCAAGACTGCCAGACAACGTAGTCAGTGGTGGATTAAAAAAAATATAGGCAATACTCTTCATTCAGAGACACAGTCCTATATATTTATTTTACCATTGTTATTGTAAATATTTTTCTAGTCAATTGTCTCTCCAGCCATTTGAAAATTGACAGTGTAGCCGTAACTCATAATGTATTGCTATATTATTTGTTGTTATTTAAAATTAACCAATTCCTGGCTCCAATCTGTTAATCTTTTAAGTCTTTTTTTAAATGGGGGATGGGGGGAGGTGTTTTCTTTTTACTTTCAATTTTTTTTAAACAGTACAAGAAAAGTCATACAAATAGGCGATATCCAGACATTGTCAGAAACCAATATAGCATCAGTATCTTTAAGGAACAGTACTGTGGGAAGAGAGCTGGTACAAAATATTTCTATATTTACTTGGTTTAGTCAATGGACCAGCTCCTTAGCTATTGTAATTTATTACCATTTAACATGTATAGAAAATTAGGGTACATTAAACATATTGCATGGTAGAAGGTCTTTACTGCATATCAGCTGTCACGTTAAGAAAAATAATTTTATGTCTATAGGACTCATGAAACACGCTGAACTGAAACCCCGCAATCCCCAAATGGTATGCCCGGCCTGCAGTTACACCTGTGGTTGCAGGACAGGTTGAAACATCACATCTGTGGGCTGGATCCAGACCATAGGCTGTAGGTTGCCAACCCTTGCCTTAAAGTATGAGCAGCATGGCAAAGTCCATGCTCATGCATTTGGGCTGGATACATACTACTGTCTGTCATAGCCACTCAGTTCTTTAGAGAAACAATTTAATTTTAAGGAGGACCATGGAGATGAATTTGTCTGTGCCAACACCTAGCTTTTTCTAGACTTGAATTGTCAAACATTGTAATACAGGGGTGGCCAACTTGTGGCAGGGGGTCACAAGTGGCACAGGAAACCTCTACATGTGTCATACAGAGGACTGGGCAACACAGTGGCAGATAGAGCAAGAAGTAGAAAGCAGGGCAGCAGATCAGGCAGGGAGTACAAGGAAGTATGGGGAAAGAAGCAGGAAGCAGAGCAGAAGATCAGGCAGAGAACACAGGATGTGAGAAAAAAAAAAAAAGCACAGCAGCAGATCAGGTAGGGTAAGGGGATCTGTGTGAGACCTGAAGAAGATATGGGGTAATTTGTGACATCTGCTGGAAAGGTTGGTCCACACTGTTGTAATATGTACTGTATTTCCTCAAATACAAGACAACCCTTCACAGGCAAGGCCAGTTCCCAGACTATTGCATGTGGCAGCACAGTTTGGGGAGTGTCACGGGGCAGGGGCCTAGGGCAAGCCATGATCCCCCTTGCGCCCCCTTACCGTGTCACATGGGCAACTAGCACCCTCTTGTCTCGCCCGCCATGTCTTTGATGTTATGGTTCTGTAAGGGAGGCTGCCTATGATTCCCTTGTCCATGGTAATATGCTGGCACTATTCCCCATCCCTTATAGGTGACTCAGTGCACCCCAGCCTTGAGGGGCACCAAACCTCCAAGCCTCCCCTTTAGCATGTCCCAAGCCTCGCAGCTGTACTGGACGTTCTCATGTCATACCCTCGCCCCTCCTGGGCTTCTGTTCCCCTCTCACCCTCTCCTGGGCCTATTCGCCCACCCCTGGGCTTCTGTTCAGCTCTGTTGAGCTCTTATCAGTCCGGCCCCAATCCACACGTCGGCCCCTCTCTGGGCTTATGCCGTGCGCCTGCCCCTCTCCGGGATGTATACCGCATGCCCGCCTTTCTCCGGGGCTTAGCGTCGGTAGGAGACTGATTGCTTCTGGGGCCTGTGCCACATTTCCTGCGCTCCCTGTGCCCCCTCTGGGGCCTATGCGGCGCTGTCCGTGCTTCTTGCCCGCACTCAGGCTTCCCGTGGTTGGGGCTGAGGCGGCCTTAGCCTTACTTGACCCCCCCAGACCCGCCTTCTTGGGCCTAGCTCGTGTTCCTCCCGCGCTTGGGGCTCAGGTGGCCCATAGCCGTGCCTGGCCCCCTAACCTTTTTCAGGGTTGTTCGCCCCACTTGGCAAAACACCGCCCTCACGGGCTGGGGTCTCTACACCCCACACCTCTCCAGCACTCGCTCACTGTGCCAACTATGGCGGCAATCGCTGTGCCACCCTGGCACCGCTTGCTGCGCCCACTGGGCATCAGGAACCCCCAGATTATAGGGGAGCTCCTGTGAGGTCTCCTCACACCCCTACAACCTCACCCGGTCCTCCGGTATAACAATAACTAAACCCAGATCCAAACGGCTGTAACATAACCACAGGGAGCCTTCTGGCTCACAACATAAACTCCGTGCCACACTGGCTCTTAGCCATACCTCCCTTAGGGTTCTCTCTTCCCCTGCATCATTGCAGCCGGTCTGCGTGGTCAGGCAACAACAATCCTCCTGCTCCTGCTCCTGCTCCTGCTCCTGCTCCTGCTCCTGCTCCTGCTCCTGCTCCTGCTCCTGCTCCTGCTCCTGCTCCTGCTCCTGCTCCTGCTCCTGCTCCTGCTCCTGCTCCTGCTCCTCCTGCAGCTGTCTGAAGGGAAGTACCTCCCAGGCTCTGGCCTGGGCTGTTTATAAAGGCCTGGCCCTGCCCCCTTCAGGTCATGTGACCCACCTGGTTGCTCCGGCAACCCACACCTGCGCTGCCTTAGGGAGCTTCAGCAGCCCATATTCCTAGTCAGTAGCAGGTGCCCTAGTGCCCTGCTACAGGGATAAGGTGAGCAGCCAACAGTGGCAAAAAGACAGGTTAGGGACTAGTTAGAAAAACTGGATGTGTACAAGTCCATGGGGCTGAACAGGATACACATGAGGGTGCTGAGGGAGTTGGCCAACGTGATTGCAGAGCTTCAGGCTATCATCTTTGAAAACTCATGGCAATTGAGAGAGGTCCTGGATGATTAGAAAAGGGCAAATACAGTGCCCATTAGAGCTGTGTGAAGCTCTGGTTGGTGATTCAATTGGGAGGAGATTCAGCCCCATCTGGTGGCCGAATTTCTGAATCCAAAACGAATCAGGGGACTAATCTAAAGGACTGAATCAATTCAAAGCTCTCTGAATCTTCGGAAAAGATTCGGAGAGCTTTGATGATTCTGATAGTCCCTGGTGGCTGCAGCAGACTCCAAACTGGTAGGTACTAGGGGCAGGGGAGAGGGGCTAGGGGAGGGGACCATAGGGGGACTCCTGCCAGCCCCCCTGTCCCCCACCCGCTCTCCCAGCCCCCCCCATGGCTGCCCCACCCACCCCAGCTCCCAGTGCTTTAAAGAAAAGCCCCAGTGCTCACCAGGTGCTGCCGGGAATTGATCCCCACTGCACCCCACTGCCCCACACTGCATGGGGGGCTCTTCTGGGTTTGCCAGGGAGCATGCTGGGGGCCCCACATGCCCCCCAGGATTAGCAATCAGCCACAGGGGGACCCTGAGTGCTCCCCCCAGACCCAGGAGACACCAGTCACCAAGCCAGGGGGGGCGCAGGCCCCCCCCGACAAGTTCTCTGGTGGACCCAGAAATGGACTGAGAGTGCTTCTGGTCCACTTCTGGGTCTGCTGCCAAGCACATTGGGGAGCCCCCCCATGCTTCTGTGGGATACTTCATGCACACCAGCATCACAGCACTCATGAGCTCCTGCTACCTAGAAGTATGTAGAAAAAACTAAAAACTAAAAGGGGGAATCCGCCCTTGAGAGCTCAGAGGTGGAAAGGGATCTTGGAGTCATTATTGACTCCAAGATGAACATAAGCCACCAATGCCAGACCGTAGCCAGCAAAGCCAACCGCACCTTGTCATGCATCTAAAGAGCATCTCAAGCAGGTCCCAGAGAGGTGATACTCCCCCTCTACGCAACATTGGTCAGGTCACAATTAGAGTACTGCGTCCAGTTCCGGGCGCCACAAGAAGGATGTGGCCTGCCTTGAGAGGGTTCAGAGAAGGGCCACCAGCTTGATTGGAGGGCAACAGGGCAGGCCCTATGAGGAGAGGCTGAGGGCCCTATGAGGAGAGGCTGTCTTGTCACAAGACAAGACAGTAAAGGTATACGGGTGTATGTGTGTGTTACAATTAAAAAAAACAATAACTATCCTTGTGCTAGTTTCCTGCTTTGCAGCCTTTTGGCTAAAATCAAACAAGACTAGGGGCATCCAAACCCCAAGGCCTCTGGACCTCGGGTTTGTATGTAGGATGCCTGCCTGGATTTGAGGAGTATCCAAAGACCCAGACCAATGGGTCTGGGAGGAAAGATGCTTTCTGGGTGGTAGAACCACATAGACTTGACAACTGAGCTATGCTCAGTTGAATTTTGGAACTTGACTCTTGGGCTTTTCTCAATTATATTTTAACTGGTTTGGCTGTGAACAAAATAAAAAACAAAACAAAGCAAACAAACTATACCTATCCTTGTGGTAGGTTCCTATCAGCATGTTTGCCTGATATGGGCCATGTACTTTATAGTTATGCTCAATGTTGGCTGCATTTAATCAAGTTCACAGTTTGTTTCCATTACTGAGCGCATGCTGCTTTTTGCAGCAGTTCAATGACAGGTAATGTATTTAATACAATTACCTTGTATGCAAATATAAGATATGGGGCTTCCCCCACCGCCCCCGTTGACTGGGGGAAAAAGTGTCTTATATTTGAATAAATATGGTATTAATTCTCAGATAACCTGTATTATTTAACACAACTGTAAATGCTAACAAATACATTGCAAACATTTGTTGTAAGAGTAGTGGAGGGCAAACAATGATCCGGGAGAGGCGTTTGTGTTTCTTAACATCTGTAAAGTATTTGCCTTTGCATTTACAATCAACAAAATTAAAAAAAAACAGCCTACAATGTTTCCAAACCCAAACATTCCAAAATCATGCATGGGATTTTTTTATTGGGCTTCTGATTCATGTTTCCAAGTTTTCCACCTCAAACCTGAGATAGAAAAATGTATTATCTTTTAAAATGAGATAATTCTTGCCTGATCATATCATTTCAGCACTTAGATCTTTAGGAAAGGCACCAGGTAGCATGAGTCTTGCAATAAAATTATGAGAGTTGGCAACACCAAGTCTGCCATCTGGTCCCTGTGATGCAGAATAACTGAAGTCCAGCTGCTTGTGCTGAGCTCCAGTGAATAGTTACATATATTTAGGGTCTTTTGCTTTTAAACAAAATAGCAAGGGACAATTCTTGTTCAATGAAGATCAGTGAATGTCTTTTCTAGTTGAGGGATAGGCCTGCATGACAGTATTTTATTTTTTCTTCTCCTTTTTTTCCATGCTCATTCTTATGGTTATAGAATGCAGCAGTTATAATTATACTTACACATATAGTTAACGAATCACACAGCATATTATGAACGCAAACCATTTAAAACAACGATCAGCACCAAATAGCTTGCATGCTATCCATAGCCTGAAATGTGTTCCCACATATTAGAAAAAAACAACAAATTAATAAAAAAAATACAACTCTGTGACTTACATGGAAGCAGATGTTTCAGAAATTTTATGGATTATTCACCCCCAAAAGCCCCTTGCAAGAAAGATTTCCTAATTCATTCTGTCATCTGAAGAGAAGTTTTAATATTTAATCAAGCTGCATGACTCCACTGGAAAGTTCTGTTACAAAGCTTTGCCAGGGCCAACAGGAAGTTTTAGAGCAGTAGTTTGTGTTGGGCTCAAGGCAACACTCATTAGTTGGTGCTGGTGTTGGTGCTGGTGAGGTAACTTTTATAGTTACATTTTTACCATTGAAAAAACAATCATATATATGTCAATCTCATCAGTGTAAGCATGGAAGAAAAAATACCACCTCCTTATATGTAGGCATATCTCACAATATAGTACCATTCATTTATAGAGATGTCATCTCTACAGGTCATTACAATTTTCAAATTGTTATTGAGGGAGGAAACAACAACAAAACAGCAGACCATCTTTTGAAGATAGCAGAGTGTCAGGTCCTGAAGATATATCAGTCTCCTACTATGGTTTCTTGGGATTTCGAAATAATCGTCTTCATTTCTCTGACATGGCCATTAGTTTTTCCTTTTTTAAAACGAATGCATCCTTTCTTAGGGCATCAGAAAAGGACCAGCTGTTGATTTTTGTATCAGCAAGGACCAGTTCAGTTCCTTGATGACTGTGCAGAATTACCCCACCAAGGAGAAGTGTTTGGGATTTCTTCCAAGTTGGTTTTACCAGGGGCATAGCCACACCTTGTTCCTTTCCTGGACAGGCACACAATTCTCCATTGTCCTGTCATGTTTTTCTTTGGACACTCACTTCCAGTTCACTGTCTCTCCATTTGCTAAAATGATAGCCTCAGGTCACAGATATACAACTCTGGATTACTTACATAGGGGTCTTACCAGTACTTGCTGCCTGACCATCAAATCACAGACAAGCATAGATTTGCAGAATTTAAATATATACTCAGAGACAGAGTAATGAAAAGTTGAGTCCTGCTTGGTGTGATAGGTTCTACACACTGGTTATGCAGGAAGCCATTTAAATTGCAGAAACCATTTGCCAAATCTAATCAATTTGTAGGAGTCACTGCTTCAAGCAGCTTAAGCATGGCAGCCAGTTTTTATTGTAAAAGTGTATCCCTATCTATTCACACCCCATTATGACTTGTTCCATTCTAATTCAGAGCATCAGCAGACAATTGATCATCAAGTCAGTCCCTGTGTCCATGATATATGGCAGAGCCTACCTAATAGCTGCAAGAGGCATGTTTAAGGAAAGAAAAGCACCAAGCCTAAGAGCTAGTAGTATTACCTGACCTCCCTCAAATATGGCAGCTTCTTGGCTACCAAACAAGGACCAAACACCTGACTTAGAGTGTATATCCAAAGACAACAAGAGGTGTATGTGTATCTCAATGTGTTGATTTTCACATATAGTCTTCACTAAGACTGTAGGCATGGAACCAGTGGTAGTGTTTATTCTCTCTTCTCCCCAATTACTTGTCTTGGTCATTTGGAGTTGTCAACAACAACCAAGAAGCAGATTTCTTCTACTTTTCACTGCAGATACAGCTTGGTGACATGAACTGTAACACCACATACAGTGCATGTATAACTATCTTTCATCCTTCAGTGACTGTGGCTAGGGACAGACATTCAAAAAGCCTGAGCCCGGATTGATTCAATCTTTGCAGGTTAGTCTAACTTCACTAGGCTAAGACAGTTTGTAATCACACAGATACCCTCTCTGGACTGAGGAAATTCAGGTACATGCCTGCAGTGGCTCAGGCTAGAAGCTGGGGGGGGCAGCGCTATAGCTGCCCTCCCTTCCCTTCCAGAGTGCTGAGCTGAGGGGGGGATGTGGCTAGGCCCTGGCAGGATGCTCTGATTTGGGAGGGGTCTATCCCCCCCCCAGTCATTGATAACAGCATTTATCAGCTGTTATCAGCATTTAGCACTCCATCAAAAAACAAAGCCTCACTCATTAGTTCAAGCTCTTCTTAAACAGCTTTTTCCAAAGGAGGGAATGCAGGGACATTACCAGCTGACCTGTTGATTTGCTCCAGAAAGCCCTAGGTGATCACTGTCCTGTCTGCCTTTATCCTGTCTGCCTTACACAGACGCCTCTCGGCATTAGCTAGGATACTACACGCTGACTATGCTCTGTGCTATTGGAGGGAGGGAGGGAGTGGGGATTCTTGCTCGAGCAGTGAGCAATGCGGGGAGCACGGGGAAGCTAGACAGACACTGCTGTGCCTGCAAGTCTCTGCTGGAGCTCCAGCCAGGGAGCAGAGCGGAGGGGCCAGCACAGATCTCTGGAGCAGAGAGCCCCACCCAGTTGAGAGAGCATGCCAGGATGCTGGGGGAGTCTGGTTTAACTTAAACAAGCAAGAGGTCTGGGACAGACATTTCATAAACCAGTTTCACTCAAATCAGTTAAGTCTGATATTACATTCAACCTGATTTATCTCAAATAGATTTCAGCCATTTTCAAACTGGTTTATATGCACTCAATGTCTGTTCTGCTACAGGTTTAAATCAGTTTATGATCACTTAAACTGATTTGTGTGTAATGTTTGTCCCTAGCCTGTGCCACCACTTAGATTGAGGAGGCCTCATATACTACGAGCAAATATCTGTTCCCAGAGATGGATCCAGAGGGGGTGCATAATTAACACATTAATCTCACAATAAATTGCAAATGTTATACTTAATTTAATACGGCATATCTTTGTAACTGGTTTTGCATTGTGCTTTAATTTGAACATGTGGTTTGCATCATGCTTTAATTTGAGTGTGCAGGAGCTTACGAGCACTTAAACCTACCCTTTGCAGCCTGATGCGGGGCTACAGGGTGTGGCTTTCAGCTTCCTGGAGTATGAGTAGGCCATCAGCTGATGTGCTCCCTACACACCTGCACCCATAGTCACCTGGTGCAGCTGGATGTTGAGCTACACTACACTATAACTTGCCAACAGGTGGGGAGCCCACAAGCTCTCTGCACATTGCCATTTGAAAGGGTGTGCTGCTGATGCAGGAAGCACAACATCAGGGACCAGTCGTGAAGCCTGGCTCCCCATGCACATAGTCACTTAACTGAGATTTGATTAATTTTATCCCAGATTTCAAAAATTGCATGTCCTGCCATGCATGACAGGATGCACAATTTTGGGGATCTAGGATAAAGTTAATCAAATCTCAACTGCATGACTAACCTAACATATGCCAGGGGCTTAAGAACTGAAGCTAGAGAGCTTGTGTCCTCAAGACAGGAGGGTACACTATATCTACAGTTCCATATTAAAAATAACAAAATGCAAAGCCACCTGAAGCCTTGGGTCTGATTCTTTTCTTGTGTCATTTTGCACTTGCATGAGATGGGTTTGTAAAGAGAATCAAACCCCAGGAGTGCTTCAGGGGCATAAGATGCAACTATACTATAAGAAAAATACTCTAAAAGTATTCAGGATTTTTCTCAAAGGCTACATTGTCAAATTTACTCAGCTTATAAGGTCAAAAGCAAAAGCAAAAGACCACTGCCTTTTGTAATAGCTATCTCTGTGAATTTAGTTGGTGTCCACAAATCATTCTGGGTCCTATCTGGCCCATACTTCATTACAAGCAGAAGAAATTCTGGGAGTAGAATTAAGCTGACAAATCCACTGATGCCTGAAGCAGAATAGAAAGGAGCTCCTCCTCTAATCACTTTTGTTCCACAAATAAAGAATTTAGTCCACTATCCCTTTTATTACCATAATTTCATCTCCACTGTAAATAAGGGTGCGGAGAGATGACAAATTATTCCAAATTAAAACGGGTGGAAGGAAAGACTCAGCCAGTTAAGTAGCAACAGTTTCATGTGTCTTTTCTATTCCACAGTAAACAAAAGCTAAACAGGGGTAATTTAGTAAGCTTTCTTTCTTGCTTGTTTGCTTTCTTGATAGACTGCTGGAATTTAGGTTCTACTTATTGTGGGAAAGCATGGACACACAAAACAATTACTACACCAGGGGTCGGCAAAATTTTTGGCCAGAGTGCCAAAACACCCTGACCTTAACTTGTAAGATGTTGGTGTGCTAGGGGCAGGTGGCAGGGGAGCCACAAGGGGGACTGATCCTTGTTTTGGCAGCACAGCCCCAGTCCCTTCTACATGTCTGCCCAAGAAGTGTGTGTGCACCCACCACCAGCAGCGAGCTGTGCTGGGGCTCCACATGTCACCTTCCTTGCTGCCTACTACAAGCAGCCTGGGCTCTGTTGTGGGCAGCAGGGGCCTGCCTAAGCTGTAGCAGGTGGTTAGGAGGCTTCAAGCTGCTGCACTGAGGTCTGTGGATCCCTGGCAGGCAGTGAGGAACCTGTAAGCAGCTGCAGTGAGGCCTGTGGAGCCGTGGCCCAGCTCATTGCTGGCAATGAATGCACGAACACCTCTGGGAAGACAGTGGGGGGAAGCTGGAAGGGACCCAATCCTTGTTGTGGCAGCACAGCACCAGCCCCTTCTCTGCCATCCACCCCAAGGTGCATGAGCCAAGCAAAATGCCTTTTCATGCTGTACTGGCATGCATGCCAGGGGTTGCTAACTGCTATTACCTGTCAGCTCTGTGTTCCTGGGCAACCTTGGCACAGTACCCAGCCTGTCTGACTCACAAAAGACTCTGCCCCTGCACCTCTGCCTGAACCAGAACTGATCAAAAGAAGGACTTACAAAAGGCAATGAAGATACAATGAGAGATGCACCTAAACCCCTCCGGATAAGGCAACTTCCCTAGTCTCATTTGCATGAGAGATGGGAAAAGGAGGCACCTCCATTAGCATTCAGAATGGAGAACAGAGATTCCAAGGCAAGGACCACATTGAACTCTGCAACCAGAGAAGCAAGAGAGCACTGCATGATGGGGGAATCCCTCCTCCAAATGCTAATCAACCCAAGTCTGCACCCACGCAGCTCATCATTTATCAGACCAATTCTAGTGATGACTCCTTTATTGGTACCCAAAACACTGAATCTGCCTGTTTGTATTGTGAGATCCCTCAGGGTAACACTGCCCATAGCCAGGGATGATCAGCTCCGTGTGTCCAGCATAACAAAACAACTCTGGTATACTACCTTGAACCATCATTTACCCATAAACAAACCTAGTGTTCTCCATTAAGCCATTGTTATTTTCCTACAAAAACCCCTACCCAAGCTCAAGTTTCTGTTCTGGTGCTTGGATCCAAAAGCTGCACCAGTTCCACTGGGACTTCACCTCTTTTCCTGCCTTGAATACCTCCACTGATTGTGCTGGGGGCTCTGCTTGTCTCAAGCACGCTGGACCCTAAGTTCAGCAACTTGCCTACAGGCTGCAACAAACACCTGAGAACCTTGACCAGTTCAAGCTTCCCTGAGTGGTGAGATCCCAACTCTCCCTCTCTCTCTCCCTCCCTCTCTCTCCTACTCCAGGCGTAGCTTTCTAAACCTGACTTTTGCTGATCAAACTTTAGCAAGCCCACTTTCTAAACCTCAGACTTAGTTTAATCCCTCTCTCTCTGAAAGGCAACATGTAAAGGGGTCACGTGCCCCCCCCCCAAGCGTGAGCATTTTGGCTGGTAGTGGGGCATGGAGAGCGCTCGTGCTCCCTCTGAAATTGGCTCTGCTGGTGGGACGCTGGTGGCAGAAGTGCCAGCAGTGGAAGTGTCAGCACTTCTGCCACTGCTGTGCCCTTGGTGATCAGCTGCTGGGGGACCCCTCCTCCCCCGGTCATGGCAATCGGCCTCTGTGGGGACTGCCCACCTCAGTCATGCCCCACTGGTGCCCCCCCCAGACTCAGGAGGCACCAGTCACCCATGCTGTTTCTCTTACCCCAGGCAAAGCATTTTAAACCTGACTTCTTCTGATCAAACTTGAGCTAAACTTCCCCAAATACCCAGTTGAAACTGTAATATTGTAACAGCTTTGTTTGTTTGTCTCTCCTTGTATGGCTATTACTACTAGTGTCATTATAAGTTTTATATACTTGGCAATAAAATAACTTTTATGGTCAAGTTGGTTGCCATACTCTCTCTGAACCTCATTTACTCTTCCTTCTCCTCAACCTCTCCATTTGCTCTGCAGCAACGCTTCTTTTACCTAAGCCAAAGATCCTTGTAAAGCCCCAAAATCCTGTGAGGTTTGCTCATTAAGGGAGTTACTACCAGGGCAATTGGGACAAGAAATTGGGAAGCGCTGAGCCAGGGCATATAGGGGTGTCAGCCTGTTAATACTGATCAACCTGGTCTGGCTCAGACTTGCTCTACTCCGGTGCTGAGTCCAGAGCACATGAGGGTGTCAGCTGGAAATGCTGAGTAACCCTGCCCACTCAGATGTGCCCTATGAGTGACAGTGAGAGTGTGTGTTTTCGATCAATTTGGTGGCTAGAAGAACCCAGTCCCACTGAAATTAAACTCTGCAAGGTAGCTCCAAGGGGGATGAGGACTTGCAGAAGGGACAGATAAGCTCCATATAGAAACACAAGTGGCACAAGCAGCACATTGACAGAATTACAGAGACCCCAGAAACATAACTCTAATAAATGAGCGCACCCCAAAGGGACAGGCAAATCTGGTAACACTGCTGACCCCTGCAGTACACTATTTTCCCCCTCATATGGTACAATATGTTAGTCTATATTTTAAGTAAGGACCTCTCAAGTTGACTTTTGTCTACTGCTTGGTTCACTGGCTGGAGGAGGAAGGACTCTTCAGATTTCTCCATTAGTGAGAAAATGGATTTCTTCATTAGTGAGAAAATAGAAATTTTATACCTTTCAGCTCAAATTAAAGGGATGAGGAGAGCTTTCTGTACTGATAATCTTTCTAACCTAAAAGATCACAGGTCAAATGTCAAAATTAGGTAGGAAATGGGGCAAGTTTATAGGTATAATTTTTGGGAGCACCTAAAAAGAGAGGCAATCTATTGCCACCAATGTAGAACAAGGACAAATTGTGCTACCCTGAAATGCACTGGAAGATCCTAACAAACACAAATGCATCTCAGGTATCTACTTGGCTTTGTATTCCATTACAATATTACATTACAGCATAGCGTCACATTAAAATAAGGTGGAATAGGTAAGATTAATTATAATTGGGTGTGGTTAGTTCAGTACTTTCAAGAGTCAATCAGGTCCTAAGAGTTAAGTCAGTCAGGAATACTTTACAAAAGCAAGGAATAAGATGAAGTCCTTGGAAAAGTATCCTGAAGATAAAGATTTGCTGCAGAGGCATCGTTCATCAGTGACACAGGTACCCAAGATTATTTTGCTTCAGAAAGTAACATTTAAAGTTGCCTTTGAAGGTATGACTAAGATGAGAGCTTTAAAAAATGAAGTACTGTGAATATACTGCATTTGCATGCAACTAATTCCTCCCTCATGGAGGGGTTGTACAGGACACTTCAGTTAATTCTTGTAATGTGCTTTGAAACATGCTAAATGCAAAAAGTGTTAAGTATTATTATTGCCATAGAGATATTCTGTCCAAAATGTAATGGTAATGGAACAAGCTCTTTACAGAGAAAGAAGTCTCTGGTATGAATGTTGAATGGAAGTAGGCTATTAACCTACAGTGTTTCAACTGAAACTACAGTAACTGGGCAGGAGAGAAGCCCTGAAAATTAAGCAAAGAGCCAAACATCCTTTGACACCCTTGTTTACAGTCTTTCATAAGATAGATATGAAATCTAACATTCAGCATATTTTATCTTCATAAAGATATTAAGAAAAATGTATCTCTCTCAAAAGACTTTTCCATCACATCATTATGAGACACTCCAGGGTCTCTCAGCTGCTCAGTGGATAGTTAATTCAATATTGTGAATCTGCAAGTCTAGCAAGCTGTAACAGAAGTTTTTGTATAACATTAAGTCTCCATTATGAGAGGTCTTATTTTCAATCCAAATGCTATTTAATTTTATTTAAGCTATTACAATAATATAATATAATGGGTGTTACATTGTGCTTGAAGTAGTAAGGAAGGCTTGAATTTAATCGCCAAGTCATAATTATTGTCTTTAAGGTGTGCTGCCTACGTGCAGAGAGAATTTACAGAGAAGCTGTCTCTTTCAGCCCCATGATTTAAAATATGGCTCTAGCCCTTCAAAATGGAAGGCATTTTGAGATCTACAGCCATTTCCTTCAAGCATCTAAATTACCCCGGACATATTGATACATTTTTGCAAGTAAAAAAACCCAACAGATTTTAAGTTTTTTTCTTTGTATTCAAAATCAAGTGAGCCTGTGGTCTGCCACGTCTGCCTTCTCAGAGTTCTTCTTGGAGTTTTTCAGGCAAACTATGTCAAAGCAAAAAGCAATTGCTTTTTATTGCTTTGCTTTTGTAAAAATGTCCACTGAAATCAAATGAATGTAGATGGCTGACATATGACTGGAGACACTACTAGCAATTTTGAGACCTTTGGCACAGGTGCCTACTGTTGTAGAGCAGGGTACAGGACAGGACTGAGTGCCCTTCACTTTTTTTGGGCAGCCATTATGGCACTCTCATGTAAATTGACACCCAGGGCTGGTATGCAACTTGCTCTGCCCTAAATATGCTACTGCATGCAACAGGAGTATAGATTTTTATAGCATGGGCTTGTGAATGTGACTTAGGCCAGAAAAGAGTGGCTGGTTTCTTTCAAAATCCCCATGAATCAACAAATTTATTAAAGTTTTAGGACAACTAGAGTACACAATACTAGATTTCAACATAACCACCATCCATCATGATACAGGGCTCATTCTGATCTTCCAACTCCTTGAAAATGTTTCCCAGTTGCTAAAGTTACTACACTAATTGCATTGGTGATCTTAGCCCTAAGTTTCACCAAAGAACATGGTTTTGACAAGTAAACTACATTTTTAACATATCCCCATAAAAATAAGTCCAATGTCGACAGGTCAGGTAATTGGTCCACCTCTGCCTATCCACTTCTCTGGGGAAACGTCATTTAGGAACTGTTGTACATTCAGACCGTAGTGGCATGGAGCTCCATTTTATTTAAGAATAAATTTGTTATTACTTACCAAGTCTAACATCATGTACTCTAGTTGTCCTAAAACTTCAATAAATTTGCTTTTAAATGCTGTTTACAGATTGATTCTATCATACCTACAACCTAAGTTATTAAAGCTTAAAAGTGCACGAGGACTTTATGAAGACCCTGTATAGTGTCAGAAGTAAGGCTGGCTGAAATGTAGGGTTTCCCACTTGCAGGCAATGTATTTCTTCTCCCTCCCCCACTTTCTTCCAAGTTTAATTTAAATCTGAAACAAATAGAAATTAAAAAAAATTGCCATGGACCAGAAAGTCAGAGAAATAGTTGTTTGGAAACACCAAAATATGTATTTCCAAAATGAAATACGCTCCTCAGATCCTACAAAGAGACAAAGTATAAATCGACAAGAGCAGCAATGAAGCTGATGAGCATGCAGTGCACTGAGGAACTTCAGGGGCTTCAAGGATCTGCAGCTCCCTGACAGCCCTTCTGTGCAGTCTGCCTTGGAGCCAAAGACCCCAGGAGCTAATTCCTGGACTTGCACGCTTCAAGTCCCACCTCTGCAAGCAGGGAGCCTGGAAAATCCCAGAGCTCTGGCTCCAGCCTATCTTTTCAGGGCCCCCTGCTAGAGAGCCAACAGCTGCACCCCAGTTAAAAGTAGAGGCTTCCAGGGCTTTCAGCTTCATTACAGAGAGCCTGGAACCTCGGGCATGACAAGCTGCCCTGGAACTGAAGACCCCAGAACCACTGAATTCCTGGTGCCAGGGCAATGTCAGAAGCTTGCCTAGCATTCTGGGAGTGGGTGAATCTGAGAGGTTACCAGTGAAACATTTGGAGCTCAATGAATATTCATTTTCTGACAAAACATTTTGCTGGAAAATTTCCGCCCAGTTCTAGTCAGAAATAAATTGACTGTCCAGAAAACAGCCACCTGAATGAGAGAGACAGAGACCGAGAGACAGGGAGAGAGAAACTGGAAACAGGGACTGAGAAATTTGAAATACTATTTGACCTCTTCCAAATTGTTCTGAAAGCAAGTAGTGTTTCAGGGGGGGAAAAATCAATGGTAGTAAATGATTTCTAGCACAGGCAATGGAGATCTATGAAACATCTCAATAAGAGTATGAAGGGAGCTGCTAAACAGTGCCCTTTAAAAAAAAATCAAGAATATTTTTTTCATATAAGAATATTTTTGGGGAAAGACATATTTCCTTTATAAGAAACCAGGTGCCTGATAAGACCACCTGATATGACCATCATGTTACAGTCATATACAATTAAGTGAAGTCATGTAAGCTAAAAGGACTAATTAGACAAAGTGGTCATGGTAACGGATAACCAGATCAAAGCAAAACTACTGCAAGAAGTAGTCGTGGCTTTACAGGAAATAGCTAATATTTGCAAGACTAGTAAGAATTGTGCCTTCCAAACCAAAAGCAACAGTAAGCAATGAAAATACTCCAATTATCTAATTATAAAAGTAAAACCCAGTGTAAACAAATTATACCTTTATTTTCAATAGTGGAAGCACTTACATGCAGGATTGACAATAAAATAATGTTCTGGGGTTGACAATCTGCAGACTTTTTACTGACAAACAAACTTTTTTTTTTAACTGATATTGGTTTTACATAATGTAAATATAAACCTTCTGCCAGGCTCTGGAAGGAAGTGACAAGTGCAGGGTTCAAATTAAAGGGTTTAAAACCAACCAAAGTAAAAGTTGTTGGTAAGAAGTTTAAAGATTTTATTTATTTGTTTATTACTAACAAAGTGCTCTTGTGCTGGCATCCCTGCTTGACTGAAGCAATAGTTTTACATTGCTGGTGATGCTTCCTGCCCCCATACCCAGGTCTCCTACTCAGCCCCCTCACTCTTCTGACACATCTGACTGCACCCTGTAGGGTGTATCCTTCACCCCGTCCCCTAACCTTATCCGCACCAGCTCAGCTCCCCACTTCTTGGCACAGACCCACACGTACTGCCTTCTCCCTTCCTGGCCTGCAGCTCCATCCTGCCACTGCACTCTAGATCTTTGAGGTGAGCCACTGTTAGATGCAGGGGACAGCCAAAGATATACATGGCTAGGTAGGATGGAGGGGTCCATGCAGGTTCCTGTGAGTCACAAAGCCCTGACAAGAGCTCCCTGCAGAGTGCTCAGACACCAGGTGGCCCTCCTGTGTGCTGTCTGTCAAGCTCATAGTTACTTAGCATTTTTAGGGATGGCTCCAGCTTTTTTATGGACTTCATGAACAGGCATTTTTGTGCTATTTTTAATGGGCTGCCTATAAGTTTATGGACACTTGACAACACTGCTTTCAGGATACAAAGATTTCAATAAGGCCTAAGTTCTCATTGTGCTCTTCCATGAGAACAATCAAACTAATTGCATTTAGGCCTCAAAATACAAAAGCAATTTCTGTTCTGGCTGTAAGCCAAAATTTTTACAGGTTCAGTCTGATACAGAATACACAAAGCAACACACCTTCAACTCCTCTTTCAAAAGATATCTGTTTAAACTATATCAGGAGGGAGGGCAATTTGAAATTACTTTAATTTGGAGCAAAAATGATAACCTGCACAATGTGATGTACAACAAAGTTCTATGGCATGACAAAGGTGAAATGCTCAAAATGGAAGAGTAATAAATGTTAAACTAAAGTTAATGAGATCTTTTCTTTAGGACCCAAGAAGTTAGATCAGGCTCAAAATAGGTTAAAACAATTATGCAAATAGCAAGATTCAAAACCACTGAAGTGTAACACATTCAGGAGAATGCTGCCTTTGAAAATAAGGGTATGCAAGTGTGAAATCAGCAGTCAATACAGGAAGCAAAATGCAAAAACCAATCAGTCTCATGAAGTTCCTTATTCACTTTAATTTCACAAGCACCAGACAGCAGAGAGAGGAAACAAACCTACACATGTCCTTAATTTACTTAATTATTTCTAGTGCACCTGCTTGACAGTACCTAGGCACAACATTTTCTATTTGTCAGTCAAGAGTTCATTAATTTGAATGTTATTTCCCCTTTTTAAAGCTTTGAAATATGGCAAGATTTGCTGAACAGTAAAATTGAGTAGGCTTGTTTTGACACATTAGATATTTTTGGAACTGCTAAGAAATTTCAGGTGATTGTAAATATTTCTTCCTGGAGCATTTTAACAATTAAAACATTCTGGGGAAGGATAATCAGCAATTGAAAGGAGAGTGCTTTAGGCAAAAGAAAATTAGCAGCCACACTGGTTCATACACCTTAACACTCCCACAGAAGTTATTTGGCTTTCATCCTTGTGACAATAACTTCAGTGGACCAAACTCTTTTAGCAGCATAAATAATCCTACTCTGGACATCCTAAAGGTTTGTCTGAAGTAGGTTAAAACTAATCTCTCCTTTCCTGAACCTTACAGAAGGCAAATATCACTTTTAACAGCATCTTCCTTACAGCTGTTCTTAAAGAACAAAGCTTAGATTAAAAAAAAGTCCTCCTCAAGATGTGGACAGTGTTTGGGTTTGGTTTTCTGATGTGGTCATCAATAGAGCTGGGCCTTTGTAATGAAACCTGAATTGGCATCTAGATCTAAATCCCTCCAAAGTTTACCAGATTTTGATGTGAAGTTCTAGTTCAGGCTCAGTTCTGATAGGACAGAGGGGTAGATGGACATAGAGTATCCCAGCATTAAAGCTCCAATTTAATAAACTTCTTTAACAAGTACATTTTGCATGCAACATGCACCTTTTCCACCAAAAACCAGCTCTACAAAATTGGGGAGATGTGTCTTAAGCAGGGAAGCTGATTTTCTTTGCCAGTACAGAAGCATGGAGGAACAGAAATGTGGAGATACTGTAATGGCTACTCCATCTTTTCAGGCCAGCAACAGGGGACGAGTCCAGTATTAACCCCTTTGTAGCCGCTGCTGAATTGGCAATAGCTTTTAGCTGAGCAGCTAACAGATGTTGCCAACTCAGCACCTTCTTTGAAAGAATTAGCATATAGGTTTTGCCTGAAACTGCCAATGAGTTGACTGAGGGCAAGTAAGCTGCTGCATGCAGTCCATTCTCATCCACAACTGGATTTTTTGTTAACGTTCTACCTTCCAAAAACAAGGGGCGTGTCTTTTTGGGGGGCATGTGGTATGTGAAAAAATACAGTAAGTGCTTAATTGTAATGGAACATAGGCACCTAAATACCTAATATACCTAAATATAAGTTGGGCTGATAAAAACTAGCTTTTCCTGCTTACATTTTTTTAAAATGTGGCTTCAGTCAAAAATCAGACTGCAAATGCTGTTTGAAGTTTCCACCAAATCAGAATTTCCCAAACCTAGAACTCAGTAAAATTGGCATTCTTGTCAAGGCTATTGTTCAGTGTCCCAAAGACAGACCTAGAGACCCAGGCTCCCACAGTTTTTAAGACTGTTGATCCCCAGGGAGATGTGCCAGGATTTCAGGCAAAGTTACCTTGGATTTAGCAGGAGTTCACTTCAGAATTTTTGAAAATCCCAAATCTTAAACATAAGGATCCTAAAAATAAGTAATCCAAGTTTATACATTTTTTTTCAAAAGTTCTTCTGCTTGAATAAACTAGATGACATTGTCAGCCATGTTACTTCACTATCACTATGCTCCTGTCAGCTATTTCGAAACTGATACCTTTTCTAGATTTGAACTTGCTTTGTGTTATAAAAGCCAATACAGCAGGTTTTTTAGCTACTTACCCTGTCTTAAGTAATCTAACCAATTTTTCTTAAACTGGGATATACTCATTACAGTATGTAGCCTATATGCAATCTACAAACAGTACACTCTTTAATGAAAAATGCAAGGTTTATTGCTTTTTCTTCTCCCCGCTTTCCTTAGGATTTTAACCAGTATTCTGAGAAACCACCACATAATCTGTTAACGTAAGCACTGGGGGAGAAATTCCTTTGTTAAGGTTTATTTTTTATTTAAAGAAATCATCTGGCAAGAAAAGTTTCTGTTTTAAAAAAGTGAAAAAGTACTAGACTTGTAGAAAAATCTGTCACTTGCCACTTCTCACTGCTTTCTGATATGGTTGACAGATACCAGAGATCAGACTCAGGCCTTCCTACAGACAAGAAAGGGAGTCCAGCCACTGAGCTAAATACAAGACAAAACTAACAATGACTCTTGCATGAAAAAATTCTTGCTCTAGTTCTTGTTTCCAAGTCACAATCTGGCTCTCACTTCATTTTGTGCATTTTTGTCTGCATGATTCATAGTGCAGCAGGAGTTCTTCAGCCTTTGTCCTCATTAACTGTGTCCAAATGAGCATAGGCTCTCAAAGGAGAGAGGGAGTGGGTAGCTATGCTTGGGAGCTGTATGACTTGTGGAACTGGTAAAGGGGAATTGCTTGTTGGATCCAGCTCTGGACAGTACTAATACCATGACTGTCAAACATAGTGATTCTCAACCAGGGTGCTGTGGCACTCTGGAGTGCCTTGAGATCCTTTCAAGGATGCTGTGGGTTTTCAAACAATGTTAGTATGCTTAGGAGTGCAAACATGATTCACAAGAAACCCAGGTATTTCAACTAGGAATTAATAATGGACTATTATTTTATTATTTTTCTGTAGTCAAAAAATGAATGAAACCTAAGAAGGGGGGGTGCTCAAATCTAAAAACGGTGAAGAGCCACTGATTTAGCAGTTCAGTGGGTGAGTCCATGCCAAACTATTCTTTATGGGAAGGTTCCTGTTAAGGCTGTGCAAAACAGCACTGTTCCTTTTTGATGGAACAGCATTTTGTTTTGAATTTAATTTCAATGCAAAACTGCTGTTCCGTTTCATTGAAACAGTTTTGCTGTTTCAATGTTTCACCCAAGGCTATAATGAGGAAGCTCAAAACAGCCTTTAACTTTGTCATTTTTGGTCTGATTTTGATTAAACTTGCAGCAATGGTAGGCCCTTCTGAGGGCATGAAGCCTGCCAAGTATCAAGGAGATAGGTGCAGGGGTTTCAGGGAAACTGCACCTTGAGGTCTTGAAAGCAAAAAACTCATGTCACATGTATGTGTTAAGCCACAGCGGAGTGAAAACTGCAGGCCTGTTAGGCCCTGCTGCAGCCACGAAGCCTGCCAGCTGTCAAGGAGATCGGTGCAGGAGGAGTCTGGGATCTGGGGCCTTGCAACTCTAGCTGCTGACAGACAACACTTGACATGGTTGGGTGACAGTCTGTGTGTTAAGGTGCGCCCTCACTCAGCTGACACCAAGGCAGAAAGCAGGGCAGTTCAAACAATGCTGCCTTTTATGCAGTTTTTCCATCCCTCCCCCAGAGCACTGGGATTGGAAGGGACCTCAGGGAAGGATGCCAGTCACTGGCCAGCCACACAGTCAATATGAGAGCAGTCCTTCCCCCCTCTCCCTCCTCCCTCTCCTGACTTTAGTTTCTGTCTCCATGCAGGCAAGCCCAGCTTGAGCTTTGAAATGTTTCGAAAATGTCAAAACATTTTGACTTGCCTTGTTTCGTTCTGAGGCTGTTTTGAAGCTCTCTGTTTCATTTCAATTTTGCGGTTTCAAGCTCAAAACGAGTCAAAACAGCATTGAAACAAAACTGCCAGTGAAATTTTGCACAGCCCTAGTACCTGCATCTCAAAACCCACATATACAGTCAGCACTCATCTCTATCCTAGCGGAGAAGCCAGGGATTAAATGGATGTAAAGGATGACTGTTGCTGTCCCACTGATACATAAGAGATTTCCGTTTCATCCATTTGGCACATCCCATTAACACTAAATTCACTTTAAAGTGCTTCTCTTTATTTATCTTTAAACAACATAGGTACTAATGTCTGAATAGTTCTCAAAAGATCTAAGTGCTTCATCAAGCAATACATGCCCAAAAATCAGGCAAATACCACCAGTGATTATGTGCTTTCAACTCTTCAGCTGAATTTGTCAAGGAATGTTTTTTGCTTACTTGTTTCACCCCTGCCCACAGTTCCTTATTTGTGTTTGAACTTGTTCTAGTCAACTGACTAATGGTTTCAGATGTCTTTGTTTTAAGGTAGCAAACCAGAAATTTTAACAGGCCCAATTTTCAGGGGTTTTTTCTATAGTTCCTGCAAGTCATGCCAAAGTTAAGTGATACAGGTTGGGAATCCAAAACCAGAAGCAGCCAAAAGGTTGAATTCCTATCCATTTGTGTGCCTGCTCACTTAGCTTACAACCTAATGTGCAATTGCATGTGCCAGTGGTTATACATTTATATTTTAAATGCTTCTTTGAAAGTATGAAGACCATTGTACATGAAACTAGAGGCTAACTGGAAGAATTTGGCTTTGTATGGTTGGATTTTGTATTAGATTTATGCTTTATTTACAACAGGATAGTGACTTTCTACTTACCCTGTTCATGTGTATAACTTGGGTCTTCAAACTTTCCTGTTCAGGAAGAAGTTGCTTCTACCAGTAGCAAATGCAAATATGAAACACTGCAAGTTTCTACTAAAGACAACATCACAAAGATTGTGCTAAATCGTCCAATGAAAAAAAATGCTATCAACCTTGTGGTAAGTAGAGTAATGCAAATTGTGAAAACTAGTTGACATATACCCCAAATTCTATCTCAAGTTTCATGCATGCTATCCATTAGAATTATCTGGGCAAGACAATAAATATAACCTTCAGTTTACACAAACCATTTTTACAATTATGAATACCAAAAAGTCACATGACTAAAAATACAGCGAGCTAATGAACACTTTCAAGACCAGGGCTTTTGAAGCAGACTGAGTTTGATGAGAGGGAACTTCAAAAGCACCTTCATTTTTGCCAGTATAACTGATGAGCAGCTCAAATGAAGTCAGCATAAGACAAATGTAAATAAGATGGAACTATGGCCCCTACAGTCTATTATCACACTTGTCTCCATTTTATAATAAGGAAGTCCTTTTCTTTGACTCTTGCTATGGAGTTAACTTTCTATAATGCTTGCCAGAATCACGTAATCTCTTTTCCATCCTCCTTTTACACAGATGTACAGAGAAATTAAGCAAGCGCTTGAAGAAGCTGCCAAGGACGACTCTGTTATAACTGTTGTAACAGGTATCACATTTGATGGGTGCCTCAGTCAGAGTGCTCATAATGGGGGCAAAATCATCCCCTCAACAGATGTGGGTGACAGGGATGAGAACTCAGCAGAGTGGAAAAAATGCAAAAAGGGATTCTGTCTCCTTGGCATCCTTCCAGGTTGCCCACACAGCAACAGCTCCATTAGAGCTTCAAAATAAATGGCATCTCTGGGCAATAAACAGGCAGACAGTTCCTGGGGTGAATAACTCTCCAGACTCTGACATGCCAGGAGTATATTTAGGTGTAGGCAAGAGGGGTACCTTCCCAGGCACCAAGTTAAAACGGGTGCTGGAATTGCACCCCCATCTCTATGGGATCTGCATCCTACCAACACATCCATGCCAAGAAGTTCAAAATAGGCCCCAGGTGCTGATGTTTTTAGAACTTCAGCTGAGGTAGGCAGAATGTGTGTGGTGGTGGCAGCAGCAGCTCAGTTGGGACTGTGTAAGAGAGTCCTGGCATAGGTAACACTGCTGCCCTCCACCCTCACTCTTGAAACCCAGACCTCCCACCCCTTCTCAGAACTTGTGGCTCTCCTGAACCTGCAGGTCTCATCCCCCACTCTTGAAACTGGTGTGCCCCTTATGTTTGCTTTCAGTCCTGGACCCCCTGCCCCTGGAAACTGCAGCCTCCAGAACCCACGGTTCCCCCAACTTCCACTGTGAGAATTGCACGCAAATCCCCCCCAGCAGCATTTGCCCTGGATACCAACTGTTATGCCATTGTGAATAAAATTAAATAAAACAAATACACAATTTTTCACAACTTGGGCTCCCCTGCAGCAAAAGTCCCCTCCAACGCAGATTTACACCTGCTGCATGCTGTGAATTTGGGGCACAGAGTTGTGACCAAGGACTCGGTATATGTCAGCTGTTCTACGCAAACCTGAAAGATTGTTGTCTGCTTTTAAATGAGCCGCTACAAAATTCTCCACCACCTGACTGTGGTTTTCTATTGCAGCATATGTAGGAACTAGCATAAGATCTTTGCTGCCATCTAGCCTACAGCCATTAGAATAGTGTTTCCCAAATTAAGGGGTCATAAATCCTAAACGGGATCAGGACTTTTCTGAGTGGGGTTGTAAGTTCCATATACTTTCTATTATTCCAGATGGGCTCCAATTGCAATTAGGACTAGCTCATGATGGAATTATACTCCAAAAAATTGGGAAATACCACCTTAGATGGTTGTGGATGCCATTTTCAAAGGAGACTAATCAATCCTTTAATTCTGCATTATAGCAAAAGCCTGGGAATGCTGCTTATATTAATGCTAGAGAATTTCATCAGGGTTAGCACTATAAGAAACACCTCAAGGAAATGGTCATTTGGGACCAAATTCTTATGTCACGGCAGTGTAAAATCCAAAATAATTCCATGCAAATTCAGTAAAGATTTACTCCGATGTCAGTGACGCTAGAGTCTGACTCATTGTTTCTGCAATAAAGGGCAACTTACAGGGTGTGCCTACAAGTGCAAAGGAGTGCCTACATGTGCAAATGATGCGGAATAATAAACTCCAGTGGTTATTGCACCAGAGTTTATTGCTCCTGGGCTTGCTGTTTGCATGTACACCTGAGACCTAGAGCTGAGTTGAAGCAGCTCCAGCTGGCAAGGGTCCCAGGGGGCTAGCATGCCAGCCCTGGGCTGCTCTGACTCCGGTTCAACATACTGAGAAGGGGCTAGCTGGGGCATGAGAGTACTCCAGTGTAAGGCTAGCTGGCAGGCAGCCCCCGCACTGAAACACCCTCATGCTCTAGCCAGCCCCATCAGCATCTGCATGGGTGCTATAATAGAGTAAAAAACAAACAAACTGTGCAGTGGGGCAGTATTTGTACTTATAAGTACTACCCTACTGCAGAGTTTTAGTTTAATCCAGCCTAATAGTTCTGGATGTGTAAATGCAAGACATTTACTGTGGAGATAATTAACCTACTCCATAGTAACCATCTCATGTAGAAGCACCCACAAAGGGCAGGACTATGCTTCTATTAACTGTAATGGGCTTGGAATCAAGTCCCAAATGGCACCATTTAGAGTCTACTATTCTCACTGATATCTCTTTGGAATCAACCACACAATTATGTTCCTTACAAATTTTGTTCTTACTTAATTCCTAACAAATAAACAAAATGGGGATGGCTATCAGCTTGGTGACTCTGCTCTAGAGTAAGTGCTAAATGTATGAATACACATCTTGAACTAAAACAGCATATAGCCCACATGAGTCTGGGGTGTACTCTGTGAGCACACTGTCGTATCAGTTTATACCAGGAAGAGTTCTAAAGGGACCTACTTTGAAATGTAGCTGCTCAACAGTTCTTAAATATAAAGACATAAACTTTTCACTTAAACTCCATCTTCAAATGCACATAGCTTCATTTATCAATCTGAATTCCTGTGTTTATCAATCTAAATGTCTGTTGCTGTGGCATCTCAGCATCTCTGCATATGTTGGTGAAGTTCCTTTGTTTTTGCAGGAAGTGGTGATTACTACTCTAGTGGAAATGACCTCAACAATTTCACAGAAAATTTGGAGCAGATAATAAAAAACAATGGCGAGTGGATAAAGTAAGAGTGCTCATTTACTAAAAGCTCATTCAGTTTTTAATGGACTGAGCCAAATCCCATTACAAGCAGTGGAAAGACCTGGTGAGAATCTTTCCAGTGACTTTAATAGCCATAAGGTCCCAATCTAACAGAGCTCTACTTACAAGGGCCCTTGACTGCATGACAGTAAGGATGCAAGCTTATCATTATTTTGACATGATCGGGGCTAAACTGCAGCATAAATCTCTCAAGATGGTTTCTGTTTCGGTTCAGTTACAGTAAGAGAGACCTCACAAATCTGAGCGGTCTATGAAATCTGATGAAGATGGGACTTGGGAGGTTTCGCATCAGTTCTTTGTTCTGCCATAAACATGCTGTTCGAAAGAGCAAATTAGCCTCTCTAGGAACAGACAAGGTTAGGGAAGCAAGGGTCCCAGCTACAGCAGGAGCTCAGGAGCAGACAAGTCAGGAGGGTGAGGTCTGTAAGGGACTGGAATGGAGAGAGTCACCCTGTAGGGAACCACAAGCCATGGGGTATCCAGGAACATGAGACAGGGATCCAGACCACAGTCACTAGCCAGAGGGTTTAGAACAAGTATCTTTAGCTATACAGGACTGGAAGCTAAGCCGGGAGCTGGCTGTCAGAGCACAGGGATCTAGACTGGAGTCTGGAACACAAGGGGCCAAGGAGCCAGCAAGGCAGGTTAGAAGCGCAGGGATCCAGGTTGAGGTCTGAAACAAGGATTCTGTGGGCAGGAACCAATGAGCTGGAACAAAGATAAAACCAGGAACCCAGCAAGTAGGACCCAGGGAACAGAGATCTGGGAACAAACATGCAGGACTTTGGATGCTAGGAACAAATAGGCAGGACCCAGGAACTGGGAAACTAGGAATCAAAGATATAGTATTATCAGGTACTAGGAAACTAAGGAGTCAGAAGCCCAAAGCTAGACAGAGGTATCTGTCCTGATCAATAGCCCCCTGAGCTCTGGAAGAGCTATTGCTTATAAGCAGGCAGCCAGATCCATACAGGCAGCTCTGACCAGCTGAGGACTAATTAGGATGCTGGCAGCCAGGCCCACCCAATAGCCAGGGTCAGCAGGTTACCCTGACCAGCACATTTCTTAAAATAGCTGTTCCCTTGCCTTCCTTGCTACCTTCAAATCCAGTGTTCTGAGAATGTGCCTATTGTACCAGGCCTTCCACAAAATACAATCCATTTAGCCCAATAGGTCAGTGATTAGAAAGAGGAAAACCTGTTTTCCAGTTCCCACTGCTTTGAAGCAGATCCTAGAATCCAGGTCTCCCCACCTCCCAGGCTACTGGGTATTCTAAGGCAATTCTCACTCCCTCCTGTTTTTGGAGCTGCAGTACTTTGAATAAATAAATGAAAATTTGTTAGACCACAGAAAGAAAAAGTGAAGGACTGGTATAAAGACATTTTTGAAACACTCGGTTCAGCTTAAAAAAAAAAAGAGAGAGAGAGACCTATCTCTACTTCCATCACCTATTCCCCACACAGCTGAGAATTAATTATTATTTAATTACACTATCACAAAAAATTTCATTCCCATAAGAATTTTCTTAGATTAAGGAGTGCAATTACTTCCAGATAGACCTAGTTGAGTGCAATGTGCAAAGGCAGGGGGAAAATCCAGCCCTAATTAGAATGTGGATCTCTTTACACACATTGGATTCGGATGTCATTTTAGTTTTAGCAAGTTGTTGCACCATAAGAAACACCAATAGAAACTTTGCTTGACTAAGTAGTGATTACGAAAAGCAGCAGTATGGGGGGGGGGAGAAGTGGGGGAATCGGCGCTAAAATTTCTACCAACAGCTTAAAACCTCCTTTTTTATATATTTACCAGCTGAATATTGGACTAAAGCTATAAAATTCTTAGTCTATCTTTTACAAGCACACCTCCAAAAATTTGATTTAGAA
This sequence comes from Crocodylus siamensis, assembly GCF_052110815.1. NCBI lineage: Eukaryota > Metazoa > Chordata > Crocodylia > Crocodylidae > Crocodylus > Crocodylus siamensis. The sequence goes on from NC_143397.1 coordinate 140,742,807, forward strand.
AGAAAGAGTCAGTCACTTGAGGTTTGATGTGATAGAAGCAGAGGGGGATTCAAAACACTGTGGTAAGGCCTAAAACCTTGTTCCCATTGAAATCGTTAAGAGGTTTACTTCAGCAAGAGCAAAGTTAGGACAACACTAAGAACTCTGTTGTAAATCCTAGTAGTAATTAATTAATGCTGGCATACAGAGTCAACTGATCTTTTGGTATATATTTTAAAGAGTATTTAGAGTTCATGATACCAGAAAAAAAATGTACTCCTTTTTTCTGCAGGAATTTTGTCAACCATTTTATTGATTTTCCTAAGCCACTGGTTGCAGTGGTGAATGGTCCAGCTCTTGGAATCTCTGTGACTCTTCTTGGGCTGTTTGACATTGTCTATGCTACTAACAGGGTAAGTCATTTCTGGCTGAATTGCACAGTTTTCAGATGTGATTTGAGCAGAATCACAGACAGTGATGAATTTTCTAAAGCTTCAGTAAGGGAAAATGCTTTTCTCATTTCCATAACTTGAAAGTCCTAAAACTCGTAAATCTCCGTTGATGGAGTTTTGTCTGTTGGCCTAAAAAACTCCCAAACCTGAGGATCAAATATGGACCTTCTCACACAGGTGTTAACAGCATCCAACTCTCTGGGTGCTGACAGATGTATAGCTCCCTGCTGTAACTCACGGTGCTTAACAGAAAGTGTCATGAGCTACAGTGACCCTCCTCCCTTCCCCTCAACCAACAGATGTTTGCTGTTTGGTTGGGAAAGTCAAGCCCCACCTTGAAACCAATCCAATAGAGAGATATTGTGTGTCTGAAGCCTCTCCCCCCTAGCCCCTGCCCACACCAGCTCCAGCGCTGTCATCAGGATGGGAGGGGGAGAAGGCAGGGGATGCAGCACAGACTGAGCAAACCCTAGAATGGAGCTCCAAGGGGGGAGACTGGGGCGCCTTCATCTGAACCTTCATTTAGTGAGGGTTAATTAGTTGCACTATTGGGCACTTTTAAGGAGCTCTGCAGCCATGCACTTCTGTCAGGAGATGGCTGTAGAGCACTTTTAACTGGGCAATTGCATGACAAATATCACTTCTATCAGCACTCTACTTGTAGTCTGACTTCAGCAGGACAACTTAAGTGACTGCTCACTTTTGTAAGGGTTTTGCAATCTAGAGCTGGGGGAAAAAGGCTTCCAGAGTTGGCTATCCATGAAGGAAGAGAAATACCTTCAGGAAAAATGTAGTGATTAATAATTTTGCAGAGTACTCAGATATTTCAGTGTTAAATTACAAGTATTTATGATGAAACCATACCTGAAAGATTTTCTCACTTAGATAGATCATGTACCAGTGGTTACTAGATTTTTTTTCTTATTCTAACAGAATAGGAGAATAAAACCTTAAGCCTGACATCTGTTCTAAACTCAAATGCTATGTCTTAAAAAGTAGATAATGACATCCAGGCATCTTTACAAACTGACCAGTTAATTAGCATTTGTACTCAATTTAATTTTTTATGAGGAACCGTTATGCATGGCCTTCACAAATTTAGACAAACAAATACAGGGACATGTGCTTATTTATTTATTTATTTTTAATACCATTTCTCAAGAAGCTGTCTTGACCAGCAGCTGCAGAAGTAGAAAAGGTTGGCTAATAAAAGTTTTCCAGTAATGATATTCAGTTCAATATGAGCAATTTTAACTAAATTTACTTTACGATACAAACTTTTTCATGGAAAATTGCTGCAATTCACAATACTTAGTATGATTTTGAGTTCATCATATGAAAAGGGTAAATCTTTTGTGAAACTAAGCTGAAACCAAAATTTTATGGGTTAAATCCTAACTCCCTTGACCATGATTATGTTTACCAGAACAATAATGCATGTTAAAAATCTGTAAACATAACCTAAATCGTCAGACATACTAATTTAGAAAACACTTGTACCTTCATCCTTTTTCTGCTATTTATCCTCAAGACTTCCCAAAGAATATGATATGCTGTCTCTGTTGCAGTAGCTACAAGTAAATTTCTGCATTCAGCTGCCTGTAAATCCAAGGTAACTTGGATTTCAATCACTTTTATTGTGGACTGGTTCCAGATTCATATGGGTGTGCTGTTACTGAGATTAGATTCCAACACTCTTTGTTCATTTTTGGAAAGTGCCCAAATACGGTAGAAAGTGCCCAAATACAATTCTAATCCAGCCTTCAAGACATTTATTTATACAGACAACTTGGCAACAAGTTTTAACCTAAAACAGACTCTGTACAAGTCATTACTCAACTACCGTGAATCTGAAGTTGCTGTTTCTTTTTTATTTAAAACCATAATTTCAACCATATCCTAGACAGATCAACAAATTCACCATCTCTCCCATTCTCTGCCTCCCTCTCCCGGGCTGTGTTGTTTTTGAGAAATATAAAAACAATTTAGAAGTGAAAATCTACTTTTATAAAGAATACTTAAACAGTATTCATAGTTAAAATTAGAGTTGGAAAGAAGCTCAGGAGGTCATCTAGTCCAAACTCCTGCTCAAAGCAGGATGGTCTCCAACTAGATCGTTCTGCCAAAACTTTGTCTATCCGGGACTTAAAAACCTCCAAGGATGACTATTCCATACTAGGTAGCCTGTTCCAGTGCTTCACTAGGAGGGTAATAAGAATGTTTTTCATAATATTTAACCTAAACTTTCCTTGCTGCAACTTGAGACCATTGCTTCCTGTTCTGTCATCTGCCACCACTGAAAGCAGTCTAGCTCCATCCTCTTTGGAACCCCCTTCAACTACCTGAAAGGAGGTTCCCTGAAGGCTGCTATTAAATCCTCTCTCCATCTTCTCTTCTCCAAGACTAAGCCCAGTTCCCTCAGCCTGTCATTAGAAGTCATGTGCTCCAGGCCCCTGATAATTTCTGTTGCTCTCTGCTGGACTCTCTCCAGTTTATCTCCACCCTTTCTGTAGTGGGGTGGGGGAGACCAAAACTGGGCACTGTACTACAGATGTGGCCTCACCAGTGCTAAAAAGAGGGGAAGAATCACTTCCCTTGATCTGCTAGCAACATTCCTACTTAATGCAGGCCCACTATACTGTTAGCCTTCTTTGCAACAAGGGCACACTGTTGGCTCATATTCAGTTTATTGTCCACCCTAAGACGCAGGTCCTTTTCTGCAGAGCTGTTGCTTAGCCAGTCAATCCCTAGCCTGTACCAGTGCATGAGTCTGTTACATCCCAAGCACAGGACTTCGCACTTGTGCTAATTAAACTTCATGAGATTTCTTTTGGTCCAGTCCTCCAATTTGTCTACATCTCTCTGAATCCTAGCCCTGCTCTCCAGTATATCTACTTCTCCCCACAGCTTGGTTTCATAATTTCATAGTTGTTAGGGTTGGAAGGGATCTCAGTAGATCATCAAATCCAACCCCCTGCCCTGGGCAGGAAAGAGCACTGGGGTCATATGACCCCAGCCAAGTGCTTGTCCAGTCTCTTCTTAAAGATCTCCCAGGTAGGGGGAGCACCATCTCCCTTGGAAGCCCATTCCATACAGTAAGGGAACCCTTACTGTAAAGAAGTTCTTCCTGATGTCCAACCTAAATCTGCTTTCTGTCAGTTTGGGGCCATTGTTCCTGGTTATTCCAAGGTAAACAGAGCACCTCCAATTTGTTGCTGCCTTCCCCCTCCCCCCACTGATGAATATGTAAATGGCTGCAAGATCCCCTCTCAGCCTTCTCTTGCGGAGGCTGAAGAGATCCAGGTTCCTCAGTCTCTCCTCGTAGGGCCTTGCCTGCATGCCCTTAACCATACAAGTGGCCCTCCTCTGGACCCTCTCAAAGTTATCCACATCCCTCTTGAAGTGCAGCACCTAGAACTGGACCCAGTACTCCAAGTGCAGCCTGATCAATGCCACATAGAGGGGCAGTATCACCTCCCTGGACCTGTTTATGATGTACATGCTAATGCGTGATAGGGTGTGGTTAGCTTTACTAATTACCTTATCACATTGACCTCTCATATTCATCTTGGAGTCAACTATGACTCCAAGATCCCTTTCTACTGCTGTGCTTCTGAGAAAGTTATCCCCTAGCCTATAGGTGTGTTGGAGATTCCTTCTCCCTATATGCAGCACTTTGCACTTGTCTTTGTTGAACTTCATCCTATTCTTTTCTGCCCACTTTTCTAACTTGTCCAGGTCCATCTGGATTTGATCCTTCCCCACTAGGTGTGTTTACTTTACCCCATAATTTTGTGTCATCTGAAAAGTTTGACAGAGTGCTCTCCACACCCTCCTCCAAGTTGCTGATGAAGACACTGATGAAGCACAGGTCCAAGGACTGAGTCTTGGGGGACCCCACTGCCCACATCTTTCCAGGTTGATACCAACCCATCCAGCACCTCTCTCTGGGTGCGACGCTTATGCCAGTTTGCCATGTAGTCATCTATGTCACAGTCACTCAGTTTATGATAATAGGATGAGATACAGTATCGAAGGCCTTCTTAAAATCCGAGCAGATGACATCTACCTCAACTCCTTCATCTAAGCATTTCATGACCTGGTCATAAAAAGAAAAAAAGTAAGTTTGGTGTCATCTGCAAACTTACTGCGGGTGCACTCCATCCCCTATTGCATATCATTGATGAATCATTGAACAAAACTGGCCCCAGGACCAAACCCTGGGGCACTGCATTTGATACCAGTTGCCATCTTTGAGCCTGATGATCCAGCCAGTTTTCTTTCCACTTTACAGACTATTCATCCAACCTGTACTTTTTTAGCTTGCCTGTGAGAATGTTGTGGGAGACCATATCAAAAGCCTTGCTAAAGTCAAGGCATATCACATCTGCTGCTCTCCCTGCATCCATACAATCAGTCATCTCATCATAGAAGGCAATCAGGTTGGTTAGGCTCGACTTGCCCTTGGTGAATCCATGTTGACTGTTCCTAATCACCTTCTTCTCCATGTGCTTAGAAATAGATTCCTTGAGCTCCTGCTCTGTGATTTTTCCAGGGACCAAGGTGAGCCTGACCAGTCTGTAGTTCCCTTGAATCTTTTTTCTTTACTTTCTTAAAGATGGGCACTATATTTGCCCTTTTCCAGTAGTCCAGGACCTCTCCTGACTGCCATGAGTTATTAAAAAATAATGGCCAGCAGCTCTGCAATCACATCAGCCAACTCCCTTAGCACTGTCAGGTGCATCACATCTGGTCCCATGGTTTTGTACACCTCTAGTTTCTCTCAACAGTCCCTAGCCTGTTCCTTCATTACTGTTGGCTGCTCACTAGGGCTATGCAATGCTGAATGATTCAATTCGGAAGGAGATTCGGCCAAATTCAGGGACCAAATCTCCAAATCCAAATCGAATCTGGGAACCAATTAAAATCTCTGAATTGATACGATGCATCTGAATCAATTCAGAAAAGCTTTGGAAAAGATTTGGCTGCTTCAGAGATTTGGCCATAGACTAAATAGATAGCTGACACAGCTGCCTCCAGCTGGCAGGTCTGTTGTGGTGGACAGAGGGGGGAGAGAAGGGGTGTGGGGGAGGGAGGGATTGGGGCTGGGACAAGCTGCCCAGCTGGGGTGGGGGATGGGGATGGGCAGGGTAGCTATGGGGGCTTCTTCCGTGGCTTCCCCCACCCAAGGAGAGGTGGGCACAGCTGAAGGAGGCACAGCCAGAGCAGGCACACCCACATCTCCCCAGCCAATCCAAACCACCAAATCTCTCTGAATCAGCACCAAATCTTCCAAAGCAGATGTGGCCAAATTGGTTAGGGACAGTGATTCAAGTCTCCTAATTGAATCACAGTCCTCCAAGTCAGCCAAATCCAAATCCAAATCCAAATCAAATACTTCCCTATTTGCACAGGCTTACTGCTCACCTCCTCCCTAAACAGTGCAATAGTCTGGTAGTTGACCTTGCCTGTGAAGACTGAGGTAAACACAGTATTAAGCATTTCAGCCTTTCCCTCATTGTCTGTCATTAGGTTGCCTTCCCTTTTCAGTAAGGAATCCACACTTTCCCTGATCTTCCTTTTGTTGCTGACGTACTTGTAGAAGCCTTTGTTACCCTTTAGGTCCCCTGCTAGCTACAACTTCAATTGCACTTTGGCTTTCCTGATTTCATCCCTGCAGGTCCAAACAACTCTTATACTCCTCCCTAGTCATTTGTCCAAGTTTGTACTTCTTGTAAGCTTCCTTTTTGTGTTTTAGCTCATTGAAGAGTTCCCTACTAAGTCAAGCTGGTCTTCTGCTATGCTTGCTAGTAGTTTTCCTCCACATGAGGATGGTTCGTTCCTGCACCCTTCATATAGTTTATTTCAAGTACACCAGCAAAAGCTAATAGTACCAAGTTCTTAGAGAAGCCTTTAAAAAACAGTTACAATATCATGCAAAAAGTGCCATAATATTAAGTACTAAAATTAAAATGATGTTATGATGGTGGTGTGGTACACCTATGCATTTTGACTTGCTGGATGTCATATCAAATAGTATAAAGCTTTTAATTAGGTTGCTTGCTAGCAAGATATTCAAATAGCAAACTCATGATAATAATTCAGTCTCCTTTCCTTTACACACATTTATTGTGATGATGTTTACAACATTTCCAGAATGATTAAAAAATAGTATTGGTCTCAGTCTGCTGTCCTGAGGGAAGCAAAGACAAAGCAAATATTAGGAAAAAGATATTGATATCTAGATGCAAGATTCATTGTCTGTTTCAGAGATTGTGGTCAATACAGCTACATAACCTTTTGAGTATCAAATAAAGAGTTCCAGGTGTGAAATTACTTTTGATATTTGGATTATTAAATTAATTTATGAGACAAATTCATGTTGACACTTGTGAATCTGGATGCTAATGCAGTAGAGATTTAAAGTGAAATTTAAGAAACCCTTAAGGCTGAATAAATTTAAAGATATTTGTGAGTTACATGAATATTGTATTTTCTTTATAATGAACTACATTCACAAGGGAGCTTTCTGCAGAATCTAATTCTGCTGTATAATGCAAAATGATAAGTATCTATGGTACATTAAATGTATAACAGGTATGTCTTAATTTATCATCAGCCTTTTTGAGCTATTCATAGATTTCCTTGTCTCCCCCTGCACCTCAGTACTCCATGAATTATCTCAAGAGAATTTGCAAACTGAAATGAAATTTCAGGTGCATTTATTGAAATGTGTCTGGAAGGCAGTGGATTTGCTGTTACAAAGAACCCTGGAAGAGCAGGCATTGCCCATGTGGTGAATAATCAGTATTTTTGTGGCATTAGGTATGTGCAATACCCATTTAAGTCTATGATAATTTTCGGATGTCCAACTCAGAAATTTTCAACCAGGGTGCCTCAAGATCCTTTTAAGGGTGCTGTGCAATATTAGTGCTATTAAGGATACAACTACCCACACATGATTCACAAATTAAACCCAGAGATTTCAAATAAAAATCTAGAGTGTCAAAAACATTCTGACCTGTTGTGTTTTTTCTGTGTTCTTTGTAATAAAATAATTGCTTTATAATAGTCAAACAAATGAGTGAAATCAGTTTTTGAAAGGGGGTACCACTAAATTCAGAAAAGTTATAGAGCAGTGCCTTGAGTCTAAAGGGTTGAGAACCACAAGCTTTACCCATCTCAAGATTAGTCAAGGGCCAGGAAGTCTTCTCTCTTCCAGACAGGTTTTTGGATTAATCTGCTCATGATGTGAGCATTATTTAGTTTGAGGGTTTTTGTTTTTTTAAATAAGGCTTTCAGAAATTATAACTGTTTTTTGAGAAGCTTTAAGAAAAGATATTACTGTTGAAAACAAGGTAGCCTCATATTTTGAGATACAGTTCATATCATATTGTGTGGAAAGAGAGGAATCTAACACTTCTTGCCTCAAGATGCGATACATTTTGATTATCCACTTCAGGGTCAAGAGCAAGAACTACAGCAGAAAGCAGCAGAAGAATCTGGTTGAGAAAAGAGGGGTAATTTTTACTGTGTTTTTCACAGTTTCAATTCCACTGAACAGCAGCAGGTCTAAGTAGTAAGAGAATGAATTGGTCTCTGTGGTGGGAAAAGCTCTTATACTAATGAGGAAGTAAATTCAGCAGGTTTTTATTACTTGGCAAAAGAAAGTTTATAATCCAGATTTTGAAATAGAGGCTTGGCAGCATATTACAGTTGCCCGTCTCTTTTTTTACCTTTGATTTTTTTTCCATTAATAAAACCCCCTGAAGATTTTTTTTAATACTTCTGATTAATTTTCTAATTCAAAATGAAATGTAATAGGGATGGTTCCCTGACTTGTATGGATCAAGAACAATGCTGCTTTAGTCAGAGTTACATCAACACAAAACTGACACGAGTAGTTCCAGAAGGTGAAAATCTAAGCACAACATAAAAAACAAAACTGCTATTATTGATATTATAGTAAAGCACTGTGGCAGGGCAGTAAGGGGTACTACTGTGCTGAGCCACCCACCCCACTGTGCCTGACCATAACCCTGCTTTATGCATCTCCCCTGGGGCACCTACGCCAGGCTGACCCACTTCTTGGAGCATGCCTGGGGCAATTGCTGCCACCACCTGGGCCTGGGTCTTTGTTAGGACTCTGTGCTGCCCAGGCTACACAGGCCCTGTAGACCTTGAAGGTGCTTAACCCACCATGGGATTTTGAGGTGCTTCTATTTGCTTGAAGCATTCACAAGCAGCCTCCAGTACAGGGAGACACTGAAAAGCTGAGCCCGCCTTAGCTAGCTGGGTCAAGGGAGCTATAACAGCTGCCTATACCCTCTCTCCACAGAAACCCACAGCCAGCTCGCTGCATGCAGGTAGCCTTTGATTGTTCAGGGAGAAGGAATGGGGTTGATGTAGACAAAAGAGATTTTAGAGTAAAACGCCTTGAGCAAAACCAAAGGGGTTTGAAGACCTTTTGAATATGGAACTAAAATACATATCCTAGTAGACTAGCTAGATTTCAGGTAAGTTACTCATTTATATATCCAGAGCCTGTTTAGCTGGTTCTGTGTTTTCCCAGTTGTCTCTTCTCCCTCCAGGATGGAGGGGCCCTTAAATTACTTTTCTGACCTCATCACCTGGACCCCAACCATAAACCAATATTTTCAGACCATGGCTGATGCCGGCTGGTCAGTTAAAAAAACATCAGCACCCTCAGGTGAGAGTTTAGGGTTACACAGCACAGAGGACAAGCAGGTTCCCCCCATCCATCATGAATTTCTCCACAAAGTCATGTAGGCTTATAAAATTTCTCTACACAGTCATGTAACCATGTAGGTCAATGAAACGGGTGGTAGGGGCTGTCTGCTTGCAGCAGCGAGACAGACTGGGGTGTAATTTCTCCACAAGCACCAAGGATTGGAGAAAATATACACCATTCACTCATTATATAAAAGATTATTAAACCCACACTTACAGTTTGGACATCTTGACAATAAGAGTGATGCTGAAAATTTAAAGCATTTCAGTGCAGAGCAAAATACAAATCTGATAAAAGACTTACAAGAAGTGACACTAAGGAAAGCCAGGGAGTTTAAAAGCAGCAGAAGAACATAAGTAAAACAGGGTGGATGGAGAGAGTTCACTGGAGAAAAGTCCATACAAAAAATTCTGCAAAAAATGAAAAAGCTGTTGGTAGAGGAAAGGAAGCCTTTCAGGTTGGTACAGAGGGTTGGATTGGGTCTAATGGTCTGAAAATGCTTAAAGAGCATTTACAATCAATATAAGGAAACAATTTTTTTCAACAGTAGGAAAAATAAGGAGGCAGGATAGTCTGGAGGTCACTAATGGGAACTAATGAATCAGTGGGGTATACTGTTCACACATGGGTAGTCTGCACTACATTGAGTCACATGCCCTGGCTTCTTTAACTTAACTATGTAGAGAGGATGTAGGGACTTGGACTCAGGAGAACTGTTTTTTTCAGACTTCCTGGGTAGCCTTAAGTATGCTACTTCTTCACTCTTGACCTTAATTCCATATCTGTAAAATGAGAACAATAGTATTCCCTTTTCCTACTCTTTGGGCTTGGGCAGACAATGTGTTTGTATGAACATTAATGATGTTCACACCAGTGTGTGCAAGAAATGGATAGATGACACAAACCTCTCAAGTGATTTCATTCAATCTAGTGTAGAATTTATCCTTGAAGAAGCAAGAGTATAGCTATGTGAGTGGACAAAAACAGGAGCTCAAGTAAAAATCAGTGCTGCAATGCCAACAGCAGAGGTTTTAATTGTTCATGCATGGTGAATGGCTATTACAATGTACATAACTCACTTTCACCTTCTTTCTTCTAAAAAGCATAGGAAATTGTATATAAACATATTAATTAGAACTAGTTTTATGTTGTATTTCTATATGTTGTATTGTGTAGGTTTTCATCAAGTTTGAGAGACAGGGGCGTCAATAGTAATTAGTCAAACACATACATTCAGCCCATTGATGTTCTCGTGAAAAAAATATTAAAGAAACCTAAGTCTATGCTCTTAGTTGCTTCCTTCTGAAATTCTATCAATGACAACTCTACCTATCTGTTATGAATTCAGAGGTTGTTGCTGAATATGTCTCTGCTTTTCTTTACCTGTTGGCTCTTGGCCAACAGACTGTAACCTCTATGAGACAGAAGCTGTCTTTCTGTTGTGTTTATACGATGCCCACTACAATGGGAGTAGTAAGTAGTATAATTTCACATGTTGTTGTTTTTATATATATATATACAGGCAACATTTCAGACTCCTTTTATCCAACTTGGTCAAACTCCAGAAGGCTGCTCTACTTACACCTTCCCTAAAATAATGGGCACAGCTAAAGTAAGTAAGTAAAGTAAACTGCTGGAAATGGATGATGTTTATGTTACCTTAGCAGGAAATCAGATTCCTCCCCAGCTGCATAAAATAAAAATCATATCTGAGCTGTCCTAGAGGTACAAGCAGGTTTCTGAAGCGAGACAATGGTAAAGAAACTGACTGCATGGACAGGAAATGATACGTTATAGTGACAGTAAAGGGAAAAAAGCAATTCCACTGCAGGGCTTTTTTGTTCATTTGTCCTTGTTTAAGAATAATGAAGGAGCTTACCATAGGAAGGAAGTGGCATTGATTTTGAGGGAGGGGCAGCAACCTTATTTTCTACCATGGAGGAACTGGCACATTTGTACTTGTGTATATATTAAGTAGTTGTCCCCTGAAAAGGGGACATTTTAAGTCTAAAAATATTAGAGCAAGATACTCAGCTTTTTCAACCCCATCTGTGTCCCTGGCCTAGTAAAGTGGTGCTCAACCTTTTGGTCTTTCGGGCTAGATAAGCAGCCTGGGGCTGGTCCATGGGCCAATAGAGCCCCGTGTGCCAGGATTGGGCTCTGGGGGCCCAGCACCACCAACTCTGTGCTCCATGCACTGCGATTGGGCCCCAGTGCCACCCCCAACCCATGCCCCTTGGTAGGTCTGGGCCCCAAGGGCCCAACACTGCTCTTTCCCTCCACCCAAGTGCTTCCTGTGGGTTTAGAAATTTGGCAGCAGGTGAGCGGAGCTGCCGCTCCTCCCCTGCCCCCAGCCAGATTTCTGGTCCTATGAGGTGTCCCACCAGTGAGATGACAACACCATAGGCTGTCTAGTCCACCATAGGCTGTCTAGTACAGCACCACTCCTGGTCTAGTACCTCCACAATACAACTTCACAGAAGATCAACTCATCTAAAACCCCCCAAAACATGTTGAAACTTCTTGAGTTAGGTCCAGGTTTCATGAACAGCAAAGAATGAAAATGTGTACATCCCCCAAAATGTTTGATTCCCTCTCCTTTTCTACTTTCTTTTCCATCTAGACAAACCATGTATCAGTACAGTTTGATAAAGTGGGTTCTTTCAAGGACCTAAATATATTCTTTCTAACATGTATCACCAGTTGTTGGGTCTGGGCAACATGGAATTAGCTCTCCTACACAGATGCTACATTTCTCAACTCGCATGTAGAGCACAAAGGCACTGAAGCAACCTGAGAACTGGACCTATTCTCAGGACAAAAAAAAAAAGACTCACTATCTGTAATAACTATCATCACCTGAAACTTCAAATCTTCAAGGACAAAGTCATCTACAGTTATATATTATTTTCAAGTACATTATAAACTCCCCCCCTGCAAAGCTGGATTTCAGTAATGCCAGTAAACAATTTTACATTTTCATCTGCTAGCCATACAGTAGGATTCACTTCATCAGGATTGTACACCAGGTGGAAAGCCTTTTGTTCCTTCAGTGACTCTCAAAATTAAATTTTCTGAGCAAGAAGAGAAAAAGTTAATCCCTGCTTTTAGTCCTGTGTATGAATGTGGCCTGCAATTTGAAGCAGAAATGAAGCAAAGCAAAAACAAAACTAATTTTCCTTGCTGCCAATGTTACCTGCTCAAATCATGTCTAACTTTGTTTTTAGTGAAAAATGCAGTTCCAAAAAGAAATCTCTCTGATAGTGTAAGCCTGGGTTTATGCCACATAAAGCTATTGCTGTTTCAACTATTTTGGTTCATGTATCGCATTAAAAAGCCAGTGTATTCTGTAATGAATCTCTGAAGGCTATTTACTAAATGTATTTTACATCACAGCCTGGAAAACTATAAACTAAGGACCTATAATTGTGTGTCTGAAGTAATTGTAAGGTTCTTTCAGTCTGATGGTACAAAATATTTGAGCTCTGCCTCTGAGAATATGTTTCGTTTGCTAATTTGTCTTGCTAATTTGTTGCCAAGCCTGCTAGTTTCTATTTTCTGAGATACTCAAAACAGACACTTCATTTTTAGATACTAAGGCCCCTGGCAGACATTTAGCTTTTTTACAGATGCAAGTGCCACAGCACCAGGCACTTTGAAAAGTGGCATGCCCGGTGCTCTGACACATGCAGTTGTATAAGTGGCAAAATGTGCATCAGCACTAAGAAAATGGCAGTGGTGCACTTTTGAACTAACACACATAGAAGGTACTTTAGTTCAAAAGCGCACTGCCACCATTTTCTGCAAGCTAACATGCATTTCACTACTTATACAACTGCATGCAGTGCAACACAGTTCACATTAGCTTGTGTATGGAGCAGGCTCAATTAATCAAGTCTGCTTCGAAGCAGCAGACCTCCAGTGCATCATGGGACACAAAAATTGTATATAAAAGCCCATTATTTCCATCAAACAACAGATAATACTATTTGATGGAAACTGTCATGCTATCCCAGAGGGGAAAAAAGTGCCCTGGGAACTTGCTTTGCCAAGACTTGCCAGCAAGGGGGGCTGGAAAGCTTCTGGCAGGGGTAGTCAGCCCTTCGGCCCTCTTTTCAGCTGTGCTGGAAATGAGACATCAGCTGGGCTCCCCTTGGGTGAAGGAGCTGCTTTCCCAAACCTTGCACAGACTGAAGGTGGAGAGGGCAGGACCAGCAAGGCTTGAATTCTACAGGAACCTTATGAGGTGCTTGTCTGCATGTGCTTGTACTGCTCACAGGTTTCTGAACTCTCCCTCCCACCCTGTCAAACAAATAAAGTATTAGGGCTGTGCAAAATTTCACCAGCAGTTTCGTTTCAACGCTGTTTCTACTCATTTCAAGCTCAAAACAGCGAAACTGAAATGAAATAGAGAGCTTAGAAACAGCCTCAAAACAAAACAAGGCAAGTCGAAATATTTCAAAATGTTCGAAAAGTTTTGAGTTTCGAAGCTCAAGCTGGGCTTGCCTGCAGGGAAACAGCAACTAAAGTCAGGAGAGAGGGAGAAAGAGTGGGGGGAAGGACTGCTCTCATTATTGACTGTGTGGTTGGCCAGTGACTGGCATCCTTCCCTAAGGTCCCTTCCAATCCCAGTGCTCTGGGGGGAGGGATAGAAAAACTGCATAAAGGCAGCATTGGTTGAACTGCCCTGCTTTCTGCCTTGGTGTCAGCTGAGTGAGGGCGCACCTTAACACACACAGAGTGTCACCCACCCATGTCACAAGTGTTGTCTGTCAGCAGCTAGAGGTGCAAGGCCCCAGATCCCAGACTCCCCCTGCACTGATCTCCTTGACAGCTGGCAGGCTTTGTGGCTGCAGCAGGGGATAGCATACCTGCAGGTTTGACCCTGCTGTGGCTTAACACATACATGTGACATGAGTTTTTTGCTTTCAGGACTTTGAGGTGCAGTTTCCCTGAAACCCCTGCCCCTATCTCCTTGACACTCAGCAGGCTTCATGTCCTCAGAAGGGGCTACCATTCCTGCAAGTTTCATCCAAGTCAGGCCAGAAATGACATAGGTATAGGCTGTTTTGAGCTTCCCCATTATAGCCTATCGGCAAAATGTCGAAACAGTGAAACTGTTTCGACAAAACAAAATGGAACAGTGGTTTTCAACTGAAACGAAATTTGAAACAAAATGCTGTTCCAACAAAATGGAACAGTGCCATTTTGCACAGTCCTATGAAGTATGTTGCTTGAGTGCTTGTTTATACCTTGTCTTTCACAAAGAGGTGATAATGGTTTTTTAAGAAGGTGTGTCAGGGGTCTTACTCCTTTTTGTGTGCTGCTTTCCACACAGTAAATGGAAATGGCTACATGATGTGGTCTCACTTTTAAGTCTCATGCAAAACAACAAAGGATTCATCTGTACCACCTCACATTACTGTTTAGCAGTTTTAAAGCATATCCTTCATATTTTCCCTATCTTGTAATATTCCTGTATTCTACAAAATAGTTCTTCTAGTCTGTGATAAGTAGACCCAGAAAGAGCATTCAGGTAAATTAAAGGCAGTTTGTAGAGAAATTCCATAGAATTTAACATATGCTTCACTTCGCAATCATTGGGTGTTTTATAGATGTGATCCAGGAGGTGGGGGGGGGGGGAGTTTTAATTAGTGAGCCACACTAATTAAAATCACCTGGCCACCACATGTATCAGTGTCCCCATGCTGAAAAATGGTGACAGGGCATTTTGAATTAAAATTCATCAAATGAGCTTTAGTTTAAAGCACCTGCCACCATTTTTCAGCATGGGGATGCTGATACACATGATGCTGGAGGCTGCTAGAGCATGTTAATTTTTGTGCTCCAGCAGACTAGATTAATCGAGTCTGCTCCAACACACTGGATTTACAGCACATCAAAGCAGCCTCTCTGCACGTCTATAGACACCCATTTGTTCCCAATTTGGGCTCAGGTGTACCACAGTCAGGAACAAACATATGTGAAGTGCCTACCAAGGCACTTATAATCAAGTAGGGTTACCATACATCTGGGTTTTCCTGGGTATGTCCTCTTTTTGAATCCTTTGATCTCTGTCCCAGTGGTTTGTAAAAACATAGATTTCATAGATTTCATAGACATTAGGGCTGGAAGGGACCTCGGAAGATCATCGAGTCCAGCCCCCTGCCCAAAGGGCAGGAAGTCAGCTGGGGTCATAGGATCCCAGCAAGATAAACATCCAATTTACTCTTGAAGGTGTTCAATGTAGGTGCTTGAACCACCTCCGCTGGCAGACTGTTCCAGACCTTGGGGGCTCGAACAGTAAAGAAATTCTTCCTTATGTCCAGCCTGAAATGGTCTCGCAGTAGTTTATGACCGTTCGACCTCGTCATCCCTTGGGGCGCTCTGGTGAACAAATATTCCCCCAGATCCTGGTGGTCACCCCTGATAAACTTATAGGTGGCCATCAGATCACCCCTGACCCTGCGCATTTCCAGGCTAAAGAGCCCCATGGCTCTCAGCCTGTCGTCGTAAGGTTTGTTTTCCTGACCTCTGATCATGCGCGAGGCTCTTCTTTGGACTCTCTCAAGCTTCTCCACATCCTTTTTGAATTGTGGAGCCCAAAACTGGACGCAATACTCCAGCTGCGGCCTCACCAAGGCTGAGTACAGGGGGAGAATGACATCCTGGGATTCGCTTGAGCAGCATCTATGGATGCAAGCCAGAGTTTTTGTCACTTTAGTAGCCGCAGCATCGCATTGCAGGCTCATGTTCATCTTGTGGTCAGTGATGACCCCCAAGTCTCTTTCTTCCGTAAATGATCAAATGTCTGGAATTTTGGTCTGCTCAGCATCTATGTCTGTCCCAGCAGTTCCCTGCTTGCCCTAGCAAGGAGCTGCTTGGGGTTGGGGAGAGTGGGTTGAGAGTGATTGGAGGCAAGGGGCACCACATGTGTATGTGTGCCCATATGCCCATAGTTGGCACGCAGCCAGGAAGGGTGGTAGGAGCAACCTGGGCAGCTGGATGTAGGTATGGTGAGAGGGGGTTGGAGGGCTAGGGCTTGGGAACTGTCTGGGGGGCTGTGTGGGGCATGTGAATAGCAAGGGGTGAGTGTGTGAGGGGGGGTGGGTGGCTGCAGGTACTGAGGGAAGCAGTCTTGGCACTGGGGCTATAGCAGGGCAGGGGAATGGGGGAGACACCTGTCCCTCCAATGGGGGAAGGGGGCAGGGAGGCCCTTCAGGGGCAGTGGAGAACTGCATGGCCAGGCCAGTGGCAGCAGTGCCCTTGCTTACAGGAGCGGGGTGGCTGGCAGACACTGCAAAGCTGGGAGGAGCAGGGGCTGCAGGTCGGGAGGTCAGGGCTGTGAGGGGCTGTGGCTTGGGAGAGGGGACACTAGGGGGCGCAGGGTACTGAGTCAGAAGGGCAAGACACTGGAAGCACCAGGGGGCTGCAGTTTGGGAGTGAGGGGCATCAACAGGGCCCCAGGGGGGCAGGGTACTGTAAATTGGGAGGGAGGAGCACTGGCAGGGCCAGTGGTCTGCAGGTTGGACGTGAGGGACACTGGCAGGGCTGGTGGGAGGGGGGGGCTGTGGTTTGGGAGAGAGGGGCAACGGCATGGACAGAGGTGGGGCACTGCCATATCACTGCCCCCCTCCACAGTCATGTACACTCCCGCACAGGTGTCCTCTTTTTTGGAACTGGAAATATGGTAACGCTATAATCAAGGTATTCAACACGTGTTTGCTACAACATGACCAAAAATTATACTTACAGTCTCTATGATCTAATATAAATTGGAGCTATATGTAAAAAACAAACAAACTGCGGACATGAATGTAACTGCAAGCATTGTTTCAATTAAATGACATTCTAATGGTCTGTTAAGTATAAATGAAACTTACTGGCTAGTAAATGGTAAATAAATAAAATATTTCCCCTGAGCTACAACGCTACACATACCTTTTCCAGATTGGAAGGTGGGACACATGCCTCTCCCACTCCTCACTTCAGCCCCCACCAGCACATCAAGAGCAGAGCCGAGCGGGGCGGGGGTGGATGCAGGCTTCCTCCTACAGTCTCAGGACTCCCCACCCTGCTGCTCTTCCCCTGGGAGCCCCCATGCCGGCCCACACACTGGCAGCAGTGGGAGGCACAACAACATGCTGCCACCCTGGCTACTGCTAGCTGGGCAGGGGACATGTCACCATGGTGGTGTGGGGCTCCCAGGGGGTGACAGCAGGGCAGGGTGCCCCAAGTCTTCAGCAGGCAGCCTGTATTCACCCCTGCCCTGTGTGCAAATCTTTGTTTCCCCCCCACCCCAAGGGGAGTGCACAGTAACAGGGAGCCACCCCCATATACCCCATACCCCTGGACAAGCTGCTCATGGCTGTCCCGCTCCTGCAGGGAGCTGCTCTCTAGGCTGCCAAGTTTCTTCCTGGCTATGTGCATGCTTTCCACTCCCAGCAGCCCCTTGCAGGCTGGAATGCTGTGTGCCTGCAAGAGGAAACCCAGATCCCCACACAGTGCTGTGAATCTAGGACAAATTCTGTCCCAGAGTCATGCAGCCCAGGACCAGGACCTGGTGATCCCATTCCAGGACTGCGCCACCCAGTTAGGGACAGGTGGTCACCCTAGCTACATGCCATTTATTTAAGGGCTGGGATTTTTTTCAGCATTAAGGGCTGGAATTTTGGTCTGCTCAGCATCCATGTCTGTCCCAGCAGTTCCCTGCTTGCCCTAGCAAGGAGCTGCTTGGGGTTGGGGAGAGTGGGTTGAGAGTGATTGGAGGCAAGGGGCACCACATGTGTATGTGTGCCCATATGCCCATAGTTGGCACGCAGCCAGGAAGGGTGGTAGGAGCAACCTGGGCAGCTGGATGCAGGTATGGTGAGAGGGGGTTGGAGCAGTCTCCTTACTGCTCCAGTTAAATGTGTAGCCATAGCATAGCTCAAACTCATCTCCTTTACAGTGCCATTTATTTCAGTAGGGCTGCATCTGTGTAACTGAGTGGCAAGCTTGGCCCAAACCCAGCAAGACTGTCTTTATAGAAAAAGAAGAGAAAGCTACAACAGGCAAGACTTCAACCACAACTGGCATTTCTCAACCTAGCACACAGTAAATTACTAGTTAGTTAGAACAGGGAACTGGAATTTTATCATTTTCTATTCTGTTTTCCAAATGTTGCATCTGGCACATTTTAATTGCATCTTCATCTTGTTTTCTTCCATTAAGGCAAATGAGATGCTGCTTTTCAACAAGAAGCTTACTGCAAGGGAAGCTTGTGCTCAGGGACTTGTGACTGAGGTTTTCCCTGACGAAGTTTTTCAGAAGGAAGTCTGGAGAAAGCTGAAAGTTTTTGCAAGTCTCCCCAGAAATGTTGGTATTAAACTTATGTTAAACTCTTTGCATATACACTGCACACGGAGGCACCCACCTATGAATTTAGTTTGTTTATTCAGCAAAGCATTAGTCCTTCTCCATTCCCTCTTGGGCTAGGTACAGATGTTTGAGCAGGCTAAGGGGAGGTTATATTGCATTTAAAATAACTGCCCAATCTTACTTAATTTTCCCAAGTGAGGACCTTGCACTTAGATCCCTAGTTAGGTCAAGCTAAATGTGAACTGCCCAGAAGTTCAGGAAGGTTCGATTGGTCTAAAAATGAATGACCCAATCTAATTCAACCCTACCTCAGAGGTAGGGTAACTTAGATCAGGTCCAGCAAGACTGACCTAACTGAACTTCTGTACAGTTCCCAATGCAGTCCTGGCTCTGGGAAAGCCTAGCCACTAGCCCCATCCCAAGAGCTGCAATTTTCCTATCCCCAACATCACCACTGGACTGTTTTTAGCCCCTCCACCCCTTGCTCCACCCCAGACAGACAACCTTCTCCCATCTCACAGACCAGCCAGCCTGTGCCCCCCTGCCCAAGCCTGTCAACCTCCCCCTCACATCCCACAGGCTATTCCTGGTGCTGGTGCTAGGAGCTGAGGAAGTAATTTGGGATGGACAGGAAGGGGGAGGGGGAGGTGGGCTGGCTCGTCAGGGGTTTTTTTCTCTGGGGATAGGGGGTGAAAAGCTAAAAAAGCCCCTGGTCCCCAGGTAGGACAAGAGGCCCACCCATCAGATCAACCCCCAGTCATAGAGCTGCCACCCTCTGGTCTGCCCACCCTTCCCCCTATCCCAACTTACTTCAATCAGCCTCTAGAGATCTTGTGGGAAGGACTGCAGGGGTCTGAGTTGGGGTTGGTAGGAGAGCCTCTCCAATCCTGCCAGCTCCCCTGATCCTGCCAAACCCTCCTGGACTCTGCTAGCCCCTCCCCACCATCCCCCCAACCCCTCTGCAGACCCTACTAATCCCACCAAGCCTCCTGTCAACCCCACTAGCCTTCCCAGTCCCCCAAGCCTCCCCCATGGACCCTGCTTGCCTCCAAGCCCTCCCGCTAGCCCCCTCCATACTGACTGATTTTAGATTGAGTGGCCCTTTTTAACCCAATTTGACCTCCATCTAACCTCCCTGAATGTGTGCATGTACCCTTGAGGTGGCATATGAGTTACTTAAGATTCATAAGAAAAGTCACCTTTCCTCCATCCTGTTCACCTTTATAATTTTCGTCAGATATTCAGTTTCAAAAGTATAAAACCCATTTTCAATACAGCAGTCAACTTTAATGCGCTCTATGACTGAGGTTTTCATAAATAACCAACGCAACAAAATTAAAGAGGTCTGTTTCTCAGGAGATGTCTGTGTCTTCTGATGAAGCTACCTTTGTTTAAGTGTTTGGACATGAAGGCATTAATGATTTTTGCAGACCATAGCCTTTTTGAACAACATATGGTAATCACAAAGTTAATAAACGTATTTGCTAGCTTTATTAGTTTTAACAAGCAGTTATAGTAAAAATGACCACGTGTGTTCATTTTATAAACAGCAGGCGTTTACAGACAGCCCCACAATTTGATATTTAGGTTTCAATTATTAATAAGCTGTTAGTTAAATAGTTAAATTATTAATTAAGCAAAATGCCTACTGGCCTAGTTCTACTGATTAAGTGAAACAAGAAATGTCCCCAGCAAGTGCACAGCAAAAGCAGCACAATTTTTTTTACCTGATTCTGGCAGCAGCCCAATTCACAATTCTGTATGCAAATTATTCCTTAAGAAAGCATGAAGAGTTTGCAAGTGGAATTGTGTGTAGGTGCCACTGGTAGTCTTTGATGTCATAGTTCAACTGATTTTACAGCTGGGTATTTTAGAGTAGACTGTACAATACTGAGTGTGTAGTATCTGGAGAGAGGTGTGCTACCAAGTAAAGGGACACAGGACTGGAAGGGGCCACTGGGTGATCAGATCCCATTTCCTATAATTACAGGCAACTAAGAAATAGCAATTATGTCCAAAAGGATCTAAACAGGATTTATTAAACAGGTCCCCAACCCCCTAGACTCCATCCCAGAACACCTTAGATAACTTTTCCATAGTCCTGACATGACATCAGAACTTTAAGGTAAATTTATGAGAGTCACAACTTTCAAAGAACTCCTAAGTTAAGACCTTACACATTAATAGTATATTTGGTCTTTGTAAAGGTTGATAATATTACATGAGACATATGAAACAGGAAAATAAATAATTCAAATAGAACAGAATTCTTACATCAAGGCCAATCAGGAAGACAGGAAATGATCTAAAATCATCTAATTGAGGAGACATAATGGGTAGAAGTCACACCTGAGTTAAGTAGGTGCAGTTTAAATGTCATGCCGACTCCAAATTTGGCCTAAACTTTAAAACTGCAGTTTGTCTTCCCTGGATATTGCTTTATAGTTACAGCAGTATATTAAACCAGTGGTTGGCAGTCTTCAGAAGCTCTGGGCTAGAAGAACCCCATTCAAGTCATAACTGGTCAGGTGCTAAGACCCAGATGCTGTCACCACTTCTACCCTGCATAGGGTAAGTGCTTACTGCTACTACTTCTTCCCACAGGCAAAATTCAGCCGCTTCAACCCACCATGGCATGGGAGAAATGCCCACCAAATGCTGCTAAAGTCCCACATCCATGGGATCGATCCAGTGGCTTTGGGGGCTGAACCTGATCCATGGGCTGTAGGTTGCTGACCCCTGTATTAAACAGCTTGCATAACAATATTATATGCCCAGGTGAGGGAAATTAAATAGAAACTGACCTCAACATTTTCAAACAAGATTTTCAAAAACCAATAAAAGACTTAGCAATGGAAGCTTCATTGGCCACATCTAGATGAGCATGGATGTTTGGTTCCCTGGGGACAAGTAGCAGTGGCACACCTTGTGCTGACACCTTGTGCTGGTGCTACTTGTTCCCAGGAAACACCTGTGCCGCACACACTCTGGAGTGTGGCAGGTTACCCTGGGTGGGGTAGGGGAGGCTGGGGCCAGCAGCTGTGTTGGCCCCAGCAGCCTTACCTGGGAGCCTGGGGGCCAGGGAAGCTGCAGCTGTGGTGCTTCCTGCAGCAGGGACTCTGGTTGGCAGCTGGAGTGTGGCTCCAGACAGCCAGGCTGTGGTTTTGGGTGGTGTGCACTGCCGCCATCCACCACTCTTCTTTTTCCTGCATGGGTTTTTTTGACCCTGGGATTTCCCAAGGTCAACCCTCCCCTCCCTGCCCCCACAACACTGCAAGGTAGCAGTGCAGAAAATGCCTGAATGTACAGTGTGTGGCACTGTAGATGGGCCTGCTGTACCACATACTACACAGCCACGCTCCTCTGGATGTGGCCACTGAGTTTCAATAACCAGAAACTGTAAAATACCATATTTACTCAAACAGAAGACAATCCTGATTATATGATGACCCCCTCCCCCACAGTAATTAGATTCTATATATGGAAAATTTATAAAATTTGTTATAACTCTCCAGGTATAGAATCTTAAATTTGTCCCCCCTCCCACTTGACACAAGAATTTTGTTCTATATGAACATTTTCCTGTCTCTAATGTCTCATGTAATATTATCAACCTTTACAAAGACCAAATATGAGGGGTCAGATTGGTCTCTATTTCCTCCCAGTTTTTTTCCCTTGGCAACCCCTTCCCTCTCTTCTTACTGTCAGCCCCTGCACTCAAGGAGAGCAGGGAAATGAGAAGCAAATTTGAGAACAATAACCTTGAAACTAAACTTGGATGTAGCAATTTGCTTATAGTACCCATACATTTAGTTTTTCCAGAATTGATGCATATTATCTTTTCTTGAGATACAAAACTGCTACAAGTTTTAGTATAGGTACTCCAGAAACACATTTTTGAGCAACACTTGGGTACCTACTTATATGTAGTACAAACTATGCATAACATTAGTCCAAAGGCAAAGGTTTATGCTTTACCACACAGTTCATACCAGAGTCAATAGAGTTTCAAGCCATAGTGACCCCATTGCCCAGCATGGCTCAGTATGTGTATGTATACCAGATACCACCCCCACAAAGGAGCCATGTGCTAATTAGTCCCCACTCATGACTGCACCCAAGTCATGAGTCCTGGGCTGATCCAAAAATGGATATGTAGATGTAGATGAGGTACAGGGCAACCTGGTCTGGCTTCACCTCATGAAGGGCAGGGCCACACTACTCATATGGGACAGGTTGAGAGAGGGAGGCTCAACAGACATATTTTGGGTGAACTGTTTGGGGGCCCATTTTTGATGTTTACCAGACATTTAAGGTTGGTGAAGAACCAGGAATCATTGGTAGGGATCTACCTAAATCACAGCAGAAGAGCACTGTGCAGCAGCTTCTTTAATCTTGGCTTTTTTGCTGTGTGTCCTCCCCCCACCACTGATTGGTGAAGGAGCTCTAGTGGCCCCACCACTCACTCTTGATCGGCCAGGAGGCAAAAACTGTGGTTTTAAATATGCCTATGGTTACCATATGTCAGGGTTTTCCTGGACATGACCTCTTTCTGGGTCCTCCAACTTCCATCTGGGCAGGTTTTTTTTAAATATACTGCCTGGGATTTTGCTGTTCTAGCCCTTTTTCAATATCAATCCTGGCAGAACTGCCTTTTCTGGCTTGTCCTAGTGGCATGCATGTTTACCAGGGGTCTGCGTTTCCCATTTGCTGCAGAAAAACGTGGATTTTCCTCTTTAGAGGAGGAAAGCACAAGTTTCCTCTTGCAAGCTGGCAGCCTTCCAGCCTGCAGAGTGGGGTGATTGGAGGTAAGGGGCACCACACATCTGTGCACACAGATGCATGTGGCTGGAATATAGCCAGGCAGGGTGATAGGAGCAGCCCCAGCAGCTGCATGAAGGTATGTCTATGGGGAGTGGGATTGGAGGGCCAGGGCTTGGGGACCGTCCGGTGGTTCTATGTGCATGTGTGTGTCAGGGGGCCTGAGAAAGGTGTCCAGACACTGGCACTGGGCAGGGGGGTGGCAGGAGAGGCATGTGCCCCTCCAGTGGGGGAAGGGGGGCTGTGGGGCCCTTCAGGAGCAGCAGGAAGCTGTGTGACTGGGCTGGCAGCATAGGGGCTAGTGCCTGTGCTTGCAGGGGTGGGTGATGTTGCCTGTCAGGGGGGCCTTGCCAGGCTCCATGGCATGGTGCAGGAGCCCATTAAGGGTAGGGGGTGCAACAGGCCTCCCTACCTCCTCCCTCTAGCCTGTGCCTGGGCCAGACTTGCTTCACTGCCACCCACACAAGTTGGAGCCACTGCAGCTGCCATGCTCCAGCCTGGTCAGGCTGAGAGCAACTGGGGGTCCCACTCCAGCAGGATTGGGGGAGCAGGGGGCTGCAGGTCAGGAGTGAGGGGCACTGGCAGCACAAGGGAGCTGCCAGTTGGGAGTAAGGGGCACCAGCATGGGACTGTGGCTTTATTTTTGTTTTACATTTATTTTCTGAGGCAATAATGCTAGTTATTTACTGTAAGTTAGACACTGTCCCCCCCTGCAATTATACACTATCCCTCCTGCCCACCTTCTCCCCCAACAGGTATCCTTTTTTTGGAATTGGAAATATACTGTTGTTTTCGTCTCCCACCATCAATTGGCCAAGGGGCCCCAGTGGCCCCTCTGCTTGCTGCTGATCAGCCAGGAGACAAAAATTGTGGCATATTTAAAATCTGTGGGTTTTGCCTTCCATCTGAGCAATGGGAGTGAGTGGTGGGGCCACCAGGGCCTGTCTACTGGTCAGCTGGAGGAAAGGAGAGCGAAAAGAACAAGAAGCTGCTGTGCAGTGCATTTCTGCCATGATTTAGGTAGATCCCTAATCACTGGAAGTGAGAAAGAAAAGGCATAGCTCAGGTGTAGGTGTAAAGAGGTCAAAATATATGCAATGTAGTGGTTCACCATGATCTGAAAGAGTCGGTCATGAGGGGAATGATGTTTAATAGGAACCATCAGAAGTCTCATTCAGATGGGCTGCATCTGAACCTCGTGGTAGGTTCCTAGCAGCATGTTTGCCCAGTGTAGGCTATGTGTTTTATAGTCATGCTTAGTGGCAGCTGCATTTAGTCAACTTCATAGGTGGCTTCCATTGCTAAGCACATACTACTTTTGGCAGCAGTTTAACGGTAGACAAAATATTTTGTGAGATTTCCTTATAGGCAATTACAATGAGAGCTTTCTGCCCCCGCACCCCCATGCTAATTGTGGGGGGAAACCTCATTTTATATTCAAGTAAATATGGCATAATTTCATTAGTTACTTAGATTCTGATTTGGTCTAAGATGTTTTATGAAATAAGGTACATGAGAGCCACACGAAGTAGTGAGCTATAGCAGAGATACGATCAGATGTTAAGCAAGACACAGCAGGTTAAGCTATCGTGCACATCTTACCAAAAAAATATATAAATCTAGTAGTTTCAAACAGATTCAAAGTATTAGATCCAAAGCACATGAAGAAATTTTTTTAAAATGACAGGAATATATTATTTCCACCTTTGTTTTCTTTAGAAAGTGCCCTGGATTGAGGCAACTTGTAACATCCCATAAACCAAATATGATAGAGAACACTGAAGGGTACTTATGCTTTGTTTTAAGCCAGACTTGTTGGCCTAGGGGTTACATAGGAGACTATGGAATCTTACAATGGTATATTCATGCTATCAAATTACATTACTCTTCTGTTTTCCAGTCCCTGGCACTGTCAAAGCAGTTGATCCGAAGTGTGGAAAAGGAAAAGCTCTATGCAGTTAATTCCCAAGAGTGTGAGCAGATTGTGAAGAAATACTTTTCAAAGGAATCCATGAATGCAATTAGGAGCTTCTTCCAAAAAAAGTCAAAAATGTAGCCACATAATCAAGAATGGAAGTGAAACACCTATTTCTCTGATGGATTTCTTATTGCAATTTTGTATTTGTTCCTTTCTTATATATAATTTTTCTGGATTTAATTTAGGATGGGTATAAACAACTGTGCAGCTGACACGGGTTGACTGACTCTTTACATAGCTGGGCTGGCTTCTGTATGGATTGATATGTTTTTTCTTCTGGCATTGGCATGCTTTACGTGTCATCCCATATGTCAAGAAAAAACAGCACCCTCTTTCAGGTCATGTTCTGTTACACAACATCCATTTTACTTTGTTTAGTTTTAGAAAGCAACTGTCCAGCAGACCCAATTAGTAACACTAACCTTTGAACCCTTTGCTATACTTTGGACTTGGCCTCACCAGTCAGCCTGACATACAAGGGCAAAGCTGGGTCCCAGGGTACTTCATAAGCTGTTGTCTAGTAGACAAGAAGAGTTTCTTCAGTCTGTCTCCTATTCCTGTAATCAAGGAGAGGATCCAACTCCAAATAGCCCTTTACCAAGAAAGTTAATATAAAAGGGCTGTGTAAAGCTTCAGGTGGTGAAAGCCAAATTGAATCAGGGGACCAATTTAAAGGTCCAAATTGATTCAAAGCTCTCCAAAGACCGGAGGCTACTTACAGAGCCTGACTCACTGCTGCCTCTGGGTGGCCCCAGGAAGCAGAGGTCCTTGTCTGCCATCTCCCATCTCTGGCCCCACATGGGTGCCACTGTTTCCAGGCTGGCTGCAGTGCAGCTTCCTGCCCCCTCCCTCTCCTCATGGTGATGGGAAAGCAAACCATTGCAGCAGCTGGAGGTGAAACACTTGTCACCCACCACCTGCTCAGGGTAGCCTGCTGCAGGCTAGGAGCATGGGCAGCAGCAGGGGGAAGCAATGAACCACTGAAGCCCAGTCCAGTCTGGCCCTGCATCCCAGGGTCATAGCCAGTGACTGGCCCAAGATAGCCCACCCCTCCCTTTTGCACCAGCAGTGGCAGAGCAAACCATCATGGCAGATGGAGACGAAGCACCTGTTACTTGCCGTCTGCTGGGTGCTCGGGGTGGGCTGCTGTGGGCTAGTTGCTGCCTATGCTCCTGAGGAGTGGGGCCAGGCCGAACTGGGCTATGGCAGTCCATTGCCGAGCCATGCCTCTGCCCATGCTGTTGGCCTGCAGCAGCCTGCCCCAAGTTCCTGGTGCTGCCACAAGCAGACTGTGGGTAACAGGTGCTTCACTTCTGCCTGCCACAGTGGCTTGCTCTGCCACGGCCATCAATGGATGGAGGGGGCAGGGAGCCATGCTGCAGCTGCAGCCCATCTGCAAACTGCAGCCCCCATGTGGGACGGGAGGTGGCAGACACTGACCCCTGCCCCTTGGGGCTGCCCCAGCCTGAGCCGCATTGCCGCAGCAGGAGGCAGCAGTGAGTCAGGCTCCATAACTAGCCCCGGCTCCACCCTCTGCTTGCAGCCAGGTCACATCCCCGGTCCCTATTCCCTCCCCACGGCTGGCTGGCCTCTCCTCTGAGGGACTCGGCTCAAGGCCCCGTTTCAGTGCCCCTATCGCCGCTGCCTGGAATCGGGGGATTAAACCCCCCTTTCTCTTCAGGCTACAAGTGTTTGGCCATCGTAGCCCCGGGTGTACAAGTGGAGCCCATTGTTGCCTGTGCTGTTTCCCCCACCTGCAATGAAGGGAATAAACCCTCGCTTCTCCTCAGGCTACTGGGGTCTGGCTCTCCCCCTGCTCCTGGACAAGCAAGGGTTGTGGGGGGATGGGGATGCCTGAAAAGGGCTGCTTCTCAGTCTGCCTGGCAGACCTAGTAGCACTCCATTGCAGGGTTTCATACTGCCACCCCTTTCTCAGTCAGCTGGAGCATTGATAGTGCTCTGGCCAGGGAGGAGAGGGGCGGGGCCAACTGCTTGGCTGGAATAGAAAGCCCAGCCCACCCAAGGCTGCAGAGCATGCTGGGGGAGTCTGGTTTAACTTGAACCAGGAAGGGGTCTGAGATATAAGTTCTGTAAACTGGCTTGACCTTAATCAGTTAAGTCTGACAGTACATTCAACCAGGTTTATCTCAAAATGGTTTTGGCCACTTTCGGAACTGGTTTCTGTGCAATGAACTTCTGTTCTGTTACAGGCTTAAACCAGTTTCTGATCACTTAAACTGGTTTGTGTGTAACTTATTCTCCCAGGGTAGAGACAGAACTTGTGCATTAAAGAACAGCATTTTACACAGGAACAAAGTAAGCTTATTTGGGGGAGTTAATAGTATTGAGCACACTGAGGTGAGTGGACTGAGAGGAGAAAAAGGGAATTATTAAAAGAAAAAAGCAGCAAAGGAAAGTAGGAGAAGAGGAAGCATTTGAAAAGCTTGGAGAGAGAAAGGAAACCGTTCAGAGAAGCAGGGGGGCAGTATTCTTAATTGTAGGTACACACAGCTAAAAAAAATTGATACATCAACAATTAAAAAAAAAAAATTCAGGCTTCTTTTTTTTGGCGGGGGGAGGGAGGTGCGGAAATCCCTATGAGGGGGTAAGAATTGTAGATTTAGCTGTGGTCATGCCAGTGATTAATATATGCCCCTACATAAACCATTTAACAACATCATTTTGAAAAAAAAAATGGAAGTATTACAGACATGGAAGCCACCAGTTAATGTTACTTACCCAGATAAATGAACCCATTATTTTGTAATCTGGGCACTCAAGAAATTTAAGTATAACGTCATAACATCCACAAAAGATGGATATTTTACACACTTAATGGGAACCAAGAACACATTGGGCCAAGTGTTTAAAAGGTATTTATGCAAGAGATTTATTTAACATGGTATCTTTTATTGGACCAACTGTCTAGCTGAGATAGAGTTAGACAAGCTTTTGTATGCAAGACATAAGAAGAGACAACTTGTGGGATTTTCAAAAGTGCCTGTATCTTTATGCATTTACAATTCCTTTAAAGACCCAGCCACAAGTGTTTTCCCATAGATGCTTGCGGTGGAGCTATGGAACGCAAGTTTTCCTAATCCCAGTATCCTGTTGTAATCATTAGACCAGCGATTCTCAACCAGGGTTATGGGACACCAAGGGATGCCACCAGGTCTGAAGAGATAAACAAGTGAAGGTTCAGGTCTGGCCTGGGTGTTCCCCTGCCCCTCACTGTCCAACCCCTCTGCAAGGAGATAAATACTATAATAAAGTTTGTTTCTGAAATGGGATGCCACTCAGTTTACAAAAGACAGAGGGATGCCTTTAGTCTAAAAAAGATTGAGAACTACTGTATTAGATCATTCTCCATCTTCCAGCCCCAACAATGAACACTGCCATAGATGATACTTAAGGACTTTTAAAAATAGTGCTAGTAGCAATTAACTTCAGTGTTAAAGGAATAATAAGGCAGAAACAAGAGCAAGTCACTACAAAGGAAAGCATCAACAACCTTAGAAGGAAAAAGGAGAGCTTTGTATTTTCACAGTAATCTCTAGAACCAAGAGTCCTGAAAATACAGAACATAGCAGAGAGTTAGTCTGATACTTCAGATAGCTGAATAGAAAGTTTACAATATAGAACAATAATATAAGTCATAGAAAAAAAAGTATTGTAAAATAAGATTTGGTGGCACTAAATCTATACCAAAGCCTCAATTCTGTATATCTTCACTATTTCACAGCTGAACAGTCCCACTGAGATCAGTGAAAATAGAAAGAGCTCTACACTTCCCAGAAAAGCTCAGTAGCTCGATGATTTAAGGAATTAGCAATTTCATAGCTCGTGTGCTATTCAGATGCATTTAAAGAATTTAGTGTCTCAGTGGGTGAGCCTTAGTTAAACACAGGGTACTTTTCATGAAGGTAAAAATCTGTATTAAGGAGGAAGGCAAACAGCAGTTATCCTGTCTTGACCTTTTAGAGAGCAAGACAGACCGTCTACTACATCCTGACAAATTATTGCCATTTGGCTTCCAGCCAGCCCAGCTGTAACTCATTTAAGTTGTCACAGGTGTAGCCAATACTGCTTCAATTGCTGTTGATGGGTATGGGCAATTACACTGTAGAAACCAACTCCTCATTACAAGGAGAGGCTGGAAGAAAGCAGATTGATGCTGGTCATACTGCCCAAAACAAAATCATTACTCCCTTCAGGATCTAAAGCTATTAAGGGCCTACTTCTCCATTAGATTTGATTTACACTGATGCAATCTCATTGAAATCAATAGGAAAAGGAGAGTTTGCATATGACTTAAGCCTTAAGGAATCTATGAGCCAGAACTAAAAGGAAAGAAAGAATGAAGTTTGTCCAAGTCGAAACATTGTAATCAAGCAACACCCTCCATAGCCCAGAAGTTTCCTAACCCTGGAACTGCCTAAACTCTTGCATCGGCCCACTCAACCTGAGCAAAAAAAAAAAAAATTACCTATGCCACTTAAGTTCTGCTCCTAACCCCTGCAGATAGCTAAGATCAGATGGAAGCAGTTGGGTAGGTGGCAGCCAGAGGCTTTCCTGGAGTCAGGATCCCTTGAGGGCAAATTATCCTGCCTGATGCCTTTCTTAGGTGCTTCTGCTCCAAAGAAGAGTGGGACAACCCTAAGCTTTTGACCCTAGCAGCAATAGACCTGATCCTGGAAGCTCTGAGCATGAGTTCAGCAAACCATTCTTTTCCATGCTTATCCCCTTCACTGTAGTGCGCTTGAAAATGACCCAGGCACTGCCACCTGTGAGCACAGAAGCCTGCCAACAATCATCCTATAACTTCTTGGTCCTTTCTTCCAGCCTTTCTTGCAGTTCATTTCTACTGCCTGAAGCCAAAGTGAAACCCAGAATGAGACAAGTTGCCCACAAAAATTCCTGGAAGGGCTTCATTTGGGAAGGCACCTATCAGGTTAGGATGGGTGAGCAGGATCCACGGAGGGGGGTGCTGCATGTGACAAGCCAGGTCCAGAAGCCAGGATGTCCAGAAGCCAGGATGTCAGTCAGAGAGTGGAATCCAAAAGCACACCAAGTCAAGGACACCAGAGGAGTAGACAGAGAACAAGATCACCAACAAGCAAAGTCAGGACAACCAAGCCAAGAACAGCATTTAGGAGCAAGCCAGAAGGCATAAAAGAGTCATGGGCCAAGTAGAACCCTATTGCCCAGCCACTTCTTGTTCAGGGGGGTTATATGTGTGAAGTGGAGGGTCAGCTGACCACAGCCAGCCACTCTGGTAACAGAGAGTGGGAAGAGGGTTAAGCCATGCTGGAGGCCTCAGATTAGCCTTGACTGATTTTGGAGGTCTGCTCTGGGTGGTACGTTGATGAGTGGCTGTGTTGGATAGGCTGCGGTTCAAGGTTGTGACCTGACATCAACGCCCACTCCAATTCCAGTCCAAGGTAGGTGGTGGTCCTGGCTTCTCATGGAATTTTCTCAGCTGGTTGGGGGCATAGATGTTTTCTGCTGGTCTTCATGTGTGCTCTTTGGGCCCATATCTTTCCCAATCTACTAAGTAATGCAACTTCCCCTGTCTCCACTTTGCATCTAAATACTGCTCCTGTCCCTGTCCCTGGGTTGTTATGGAGGGGAGGTGCTAGTTCGTGTTTCTTATATTGCAGAAAAGAATTCTCTATATGTGGCTTGAGTAGCAGCATATGGATCTTCAGTGTCCAAGGCAGCTATAGTTCAAAGGCTATAGTTCAAATTTGACTTGGTGGGTTATGTGGAAGGGGATAAGGAAACAATGGTCCAGCTTCTGTGAGGGCAAATCCATGCAAAGTAGTTTGTGTGACAACCACACTTCTGTCCCCTGGAGTAGACAGGACCTGGCTGGCACTGCTCATCTGCTGCTTTTGTGCCTGTTTTTGCCTTTTCCAGGTGTTTTATTAGTTCCTCCGGGACTTTATGAATGTGGTGTACCCATTCTCTAGCCAGAGGCTTGTCAGAGTCTGTGGGTAAAGGGCAGTGCAACTTGGAATGGAACCCATATTTTACAAAAAACAGGGTTTTCCCAGTTAAGGTGTGCTTGGAGTTACTGTATGGACATTCTACGAGGGTTAGGAGTGAGAACCAGTTATTCTGTTGAAAATTAAGGTAAAAATGGAAACACTGCTCTAAGACCTGATTGGTCCCCTTGACCTGGTCATTTGTCTGGGGATGACAGGCCGACATGAGATGGGCACAGACTCCCACTAGGCACAGAGCTTCATGCCAGAACTGGTAGTCATTATAGATTCCAAGATGAACATGGGCCGCCAACATGGGGATGCAGTCAGGAAGGCTAATTGCACCTTGTCATGCATCCACAGATGCATCTCAAGCAGGTCCAAGGAGGTGGTCCTCCCCCTCTATGCGGCACTGGTCCGGCCGCAGCTGGAGTCCTGCGTCCAGTTCTGGGCGCCGCACTTCAGGAGGGATGTGGATAACATGGAGAGGTTCCAGAGGACGGCTACACATATGATCGGGGGCAGCAGGGCAGGCCCTACGAGGAGAAACTAAGGGACCTGAACCTGTTCAGCCTCCACAAGAGAAGGCTGAGGGGGGATCTAGTGGCCTCTTACAAACTAGTCAAAGGGGAACAACAGGCACTGGGGGAGTCCCTGTTCCCCCAAGCACTACCAGGAGTAACAAGGAATAACGGCCGTAAGTTGACCATTCAAGATTGGCAGCTCTATGGTGACATCCACGGAGACTGCAGATTATGGCCAAGGCAGGGTGGGGAGGGGTTGGAGGAGTCCACGAGGCCTCTAAGAGGGTTTCTTGGTGAGGGTACAAATTTCTCAAGAGTGGACAGAGGCCTTCACTGTCTCGCACAGTTATGGCCACTAGGAGTAATGGGAGATGAGGCAGTAAGTCTTCTCTGTTTCAGGATGGTCTGCTAATGGGGAATTCATAGCTTGGGTGAAGGAGAGTTAATCTATCCTGACCTAGGGGCACATAGATTGTACCCCAGAGAAATATCAACCCATCTTGGATCCAATGCAGTTGTTGTGTGCTCTTCTGGGAAAAAACAAATGTAAAAACAAAAGCAGAGAAAACCCCCCAAATATTTTCTCTCCAGTGGTGGCAGGGAGCAGGGAGAGGAGGTTTGCTAGGAGTGCAGCACTGAAGAAGTTATGGGGCTTCAGAATAGGACTGGGTTTGGGTGACTCTTTTGACAAGTCTGCATCATACTTGACCTTCTGGGAGAAGGTCTCTGCCCCTCCATTTCTAGGCATAAGCTGGTAAGTTATCTGAAAGTCAAATTGGGAAAAGAAGAGGTACCACTGAAATTGTCTCTGGTTAAGCGCCTTATGCTTTTGGAGCTACCTGGGCCAGAGCCCTACCCCTGCCCCTGCCCCTGCCTCTGCCCTGCCCGGTTGTGACCAAGTGCAGCAAGGTCCAGGGGAAACTGCAGTGTTGCAGAGTCATGGGGCTGGCAGGGACCTGCAGGTCACATCCAACCCAGCCCTGCCCATGGCAGGATTAGCCCTGTCCAAACCCTCCCAGACAAACCCCATGCCCAAGAGCTCTGAGCACCCCTGACACAGCCGCAGGCATCGCCCCTGCCCCTGCTTCTGCCCCTGGGAAACCAGGGGGGCCAGGGCTGCAGCCGCCAACATCCTGCTACTGCAAAGGGGGTTCATACATGCTCCAGAGACCCCAGGCAGGGGCTGTGCCCTTGCTGCAGAGGAAGGCAACCTCCCCGCCCCAGCCTGTTCCAATCTGACTGGGGGGGAAATCCCTTCAAAGCCCCAAATCTGGAATTGCTCCGATCTTGAGTGGAAACGCAAGACCCTCTAAGTCCTCTAAGTTTGGTCCCAGCAGAAGCATGGGCACAGCCCAGTGATGCCATCAGTCTTTTCTGATAGCAATAATTCTTGCCAAGGGCCCTGGGGAAAATCTGCAGAGCATGGGCTGTTTTTTCTCCTGTGTTTCTCCTCCTTAGGGTTGGCTTTAGTATCAGAACCAGAAGAGATACTCAGACTCCATGAGGTCTGACAGTCCTGCATTCAAAAGCTTGTCTAACTTTATCCCAGCTACATAGTTGGTCCAATAAAGGATATCATGGGAAAAAATCCTTGCCTCTTGTGTACTTTCTACATCACTGTTACACTACCACAGACTCCATGTGATCCAAAGTTAGGCTCACTGCAGTGAAACAGTACAAGCATCATTTGTCATTGTGACAAATAAGGCTAAACGCTCTTTTTATTTTGCTAATGGAGCTTACTAGTGTAACCCAAGTGGTACTCCAAGACGTACCCCCTCTCCAGTTGAAGGGATCAGAGCAGATGCATGAGAGCTGTGGGAGGTATAGGGACCCTCCTTCCCCTATAAAGCAGAGCCAGGTCACCACTGGGGACTTAACCATACACCTTTTAATGAGAGAAACAGTGGTGGGAACATAATATATATAAACCAGGGGGTATAGGGGACACTACAATACCCCAGGGGGATGGGATTCAATAAAGGTTAGGCATTCACATTCACAGACTTAATTATCTAGTTAACAAAAGACAGGCTGAATAAAATATAAAATGCAAACAACACAATTAACAATACTGATTGGCTGACAAGATATAAAATGCACAAAATACAAAACATCAAATAACAAGAGATATAGGGTATAGGTACCTGGAGGGGGAAAGGGAAAACGCAATGACCCCCTCCACTCCAACGAGAATTTCTCCCCTGTCATTTCATTCAAACCTACTTGACCCAGCTAGGACTTAAACTTGGATCTCCCACCTGGCAGTTAGAAACTCTACCACACAGACACTAGTGCTGGGACTACTCTAGGCTGCTAAGGCTTTTGACCTTCTGGACGCCCAGGCCTCACATCAAGCTGCCCTGCCTCTTGCTAGAGAAACTGGAAGCAGAGCTAGGAGTCTCTCAGGTCGCTGCACAGCTTCTTGCTGGAGCCAGACAGGGAACCTCTCCACACCACACCGACCCAGCCTCTTGCTGGGGATCCTGGAGTCCAGCAAGGAGCCTTTCCTGCCGGCTGTACTGCTGAGGGTTCAACTGCTGCCTGCAGATCCTGGGCCTTTAGGCTTTTCTGAGGTAACTGCTCCCACCCTACTGGCCCAGCTCTTGCCAGCTCTTTGAAACTCCTTCCTCATCATCCCCCACAGGTCTCCCCTGAATCAGCTACACTGCCCCTTTTATCCCCCTCCAGATGACCCAAAGGGCCAATAAGGGGACATGGAGGTGAGTCTCTGGGGCCTGATTGGTGAGGAAAGGGAATCCCAAGCACTCCAATCACTTTTTACCATTTCAAAACCCCTGGGCCAAATCACTACCAGCTAGTTCGTCACACTAGGAGTGTCCAGCTTCTGAGTTACCCAAACAGCAGTGATAACCACTTTATAAATCCATTCCACACCTTGAATACTGTACCCAGTTCTGGTCCCTGCGTCTCCAAAAGGATAAGGAAGAAATAGAGAAGATTCAAAAAAGGGCAACAGAAATGATTAGTGGTATGAAGGGGCTGGCCTATGAGGAGAGGCCTGTTCAATTTACAAAAGAGATACTTGAGTGGGGGATATGTTAACACTGGTTTACAAAATACTAAGAGAAAGTGGATAGGAACGTATTATTTACTGTCTCTCACAATACAAGAACGAGGGGTCACAAGTTGAAACTAATAAAAAGCTTAAAACTAACAAAAGGAAGTTCTTTTTCACACAGTGGGTAATTAAAGTGTGGAGCTCATTGCCACCAGATGTGGAAGCTGAGAATGTAGCCTGATTCACAAAGGGATTGGACATGTCTTGTCGGGAAGGGGCATCAGTAGCTATTAAGCACGTGAGTGAAGGCACAGCCTCTGAATCATAATTTCCTGGACCTTAAATGCTGGAGGCTGCAAGGAAGAGACGAACAGGGGAAAATCCCTGGGCAGATCCAGGTCACTCTCCCTTCTAGCCTCTACTCTCTGCTGCTGTCAGGCGGGAGACTGGGCAAGAAGGACTGGCGTTCTGACCCGGTGAATGATAGTTCTTACGTTCTGTCCTTGCAGTGTCGGGACATTGGCAGGATATTGGCAATGCCCTTGGCCCTGCTTTATCTGGGACAGTTGCAGAGTGTGTTTGATGTTTCAGCCATTGTGGCTGGTGGTTGGGTGCAAGGGTTAATCCCAAAATGTTTAAGTATGGATTAGAGACAAACCTTTGCCTGGGATGGTGTAGACAGGGCTGGCCCCTGGAGTTCAACTACATGTGACCTCCTGAGGACCTTCCAGTCCAGCTCTTCTCTGATGTCAAAGGGAATTGCATGCAGGGACTGAACAGGCAGCTTTTAGAGTTTCTGTTTGAGTTTGGAGCTTTTGCTATGTTTCTTGAGGGAAATGGCTCTCGGTTCTTCCACCCCATGACTAGGAAGAAGCACTTTGATGTCTTAGCTGTGTCCCAAGGGTTCATACCAGAAACAAACCGATCAGCAGTGAGAGCTGCAGGGCAAGTGGGGTCTGGAGCTCTATCACCTGACAAATACAATTTCCATTCTTTGTTGTTGTGAGGGCCCATGAGGTGCCACCCAGCCCCAGAACTGAGGGGTAAATTTGAGCACACAAACAGTGCCCTACTGGGGCAGACCAATGGTTCAGGTAGCCCAAGGACCTCTGTCCCATAGTGGCAGGGGTGGAAGCTCTAGAGCAGTGGTGCTCAACCTCTGTCCTGGATTGCACCCACCGACTGACCTGGCCTGCCATCCCCATGCAGGATCTGGCCTATGGACCAGCCCCACAACATTCATCCAGCCCACAGGGTCAGAGCAGTTGCTTCTGAGGAAGAGTGTCTGAACAGAGTACCTCTTGTGATGGTGCGTATATTGTAATGGGTAGGTGGGTTTTTCTTTGTGGGTTAAGGTATATGATGAAAAGTGACTAAACAGTATTGTCCCACACTGAGAGAGGGGCTATACAGTGCCCTCCGGTTCGTTACTGATCTGGATTTACAGGAGGAGGAAGGGTTGGAAATGTAACGGTTTTAAGCAAAAGAAAGTTTATTTACTCACTCCCCTTGATGAGATGGCTAGAGGAGAGGGCAGACATGCATCTTGAGTTGCGTTTCAGGTGGTTACAAACAGGTTCACATCGCGAGATACGATATAAAGATCGAAATGAGATGCTCTGGAGAACACAGGAAATTAGGATGGAGGGGATCGTTCAGCGGGAGACAATAGGGTGATCGGCCCCAGGGGGTAGCATCAAGTCCGGCTCGAGTTACGGTGAAATGGCGGTCTCTCCGAACAAAGGACGGGGAGAGTTTTTATAACTTTTCTTATCTAGTTTTACTCTGTCAGCCAATCATGACTACAAATGGATTCTTCTTTGTCTGCTCAGGTTTCAACACAGGCTTTCCCCTCCTGTCAGCCCAGCCGTCAGGACAGGGGCAGGCGGGGGGTTGTTTTCGTTTGTGTGGTACTGGGCCTGTTTGGTCACAAGAGGGCGCGTGCGGCTCATCAATCAAAAAAAAAACAAAAAACACACTCAGGTAGGCTCTGGAGCGGTGAGAGACGCGCGGGTTAAGCCCGCTGCGCCCCCACTCCCCCGAAGCCCCCCAGACACCCCCTCAGCAGCCGCCGAGCCCCCTGCCGACCCCCAGCACAGCCAGAGGTAAGCGGGCTCATGGTGGGAAGGGATTAACTCCTCGCTTGCTGGGAGGAGACCGCTGCCTAGTGCCGGGCCGGGTCAAGCCCCCGCCCAGGACCCTACTTGGCCCAGCCCCCCAGGGAGCCACGCGACCGGAGCCGCGCGACCAGGCTGCGTAAACAGGCGCTCGAGTTAGCGCAGAGTTCGTGCAGGGGAGGGTGCGGGAGGGCACGAGACCCTGCCTGCCACCCCCCCCAGCCATAGCCAGCCCCAGCCGTAGCCAGCCTACCAGAGGCATGACATGGATGGGCACGCGCCGCACCCCGAGGGTCCCCTCGGGCTCTGTGGCCCCTCCACTGGGCACCTCAGAGACGGCCACCCAGACGGAGCCCATGGTTCCAGGCTCCACGCAGACGGAGCCCCTGGCTCTTGGCTGCGGAGGCTGCCTGTCCCTTTTTCAGGCTCTGGGGCCCGGGAGCATGGCCACCTCCCCTTGCGGGGTCTGCTCGCTACTGGGGCCTCTGGCGCGCCAGCTGGAGGAGCTCCAGGCCACAGTCCAGAGACTGCGTGCCATCAGGGACTGCGGCCAGGAGATAGACTCCTACTGCCAGGCCCTTCTCCCCCGGGAGCCACAGGGGAGAGCTCCGTCTCCCTCCGCGACTAAGGAGGACTCTGGGACCTCCCGCTCTGCCCAGTCAGGGGCATGGACCAAGGTGGTCAAAGGCCCCAAGGCCCGCCGCACCAAGGCCCCTGCCCCGCCGGAGCTTAGCAACAGGTTCGCACCTCTTGCAGCCCCAGCAGAGCCCATGCAGTTGCCAGCTCCTGCAGGCAACCCAGGCTCGACCGCAGCTACTGGCCCCGCTCTCCCCAAGACAAAGCGAAAGGTGTTTGTTGTGGGAGACTCCATCCTGCGGGGCACTGAGGGGGCAATCTGCCGCCCCGACCCCTTAGCCCGGGAAGTCTGCTGCTTCCCAGGGGCCCACATCTGAGACATTGCGGAGAGGATCCCGCAGCTCCTCCGGCCCACAGACCACTACCCCATGCTCCTTATTCATGTGGGCACCAATGACACGGCTCGGAGCACCCCCAGCCAGGTCATGAGGCGCTACAGGGAGTTGGGAGCGGGGCTTCGGGGTCTGGGAGCTCAGGTGGTGTTTTTGTCGATCCTCCCAGTCTCGGGCTATGGGCTGAGGAGGGAGAGGAGGATCCACGTGGTGAACCAAAGACTGCGGCGCTGGTGTTATCGGGAAGGCTTTGGCTTCCATGACCACAGCCCGCTCTTTGGAGAGAGAGGCAGCGAGCTGCTGGGAAGAGATGGCCTCCACCTCTCTCCCCTGGGGAGAAGGCTCTTCTCAGCCAGGCTGGCTGACCTGCTCCACCGGGCTTTAAACTAAGCCCGCTGGGGGATGGGGGGACTACTGCCCCTGCTGGCCTGCTGAACGGCCCTTGCAAAGCCAGCGGACCAAGGCACTTAAGGGGGCACTTAAGGGAGCCCACCCCTGCCCCAGCCCTGGCACAATCTGTGGGCAAGGCAAGAGCCCCCAAGGGTACACTTGCCTGCCTGTACACTAATGCCAGGAGCCTGGGCAACAAGCAGGACGAGCTCGTCCTCCTGCTCAGTGCAAAGAAATATGATGTCATTGGGATAACGGAGACCTGGTGGGACTCCACCCATGACTGGACCACGGGTATAGAGGGCTATACCCTATACAGGAGGGATCGTGTTGACAAAAGGGGTGGGGGTGTAGCTCTCTATGTGAAGGAAAGCTACATGTCCCTGCAAGCTGATGTTGGCGACCGGCATGGACAGCTAGAGACCCTCTGGG
This sequence comes from Crocodylus siamensis, assembly GCF_052110815.1. Taxonomy (NCBI): domain Eukaryota; kingdom Metazoa; phylum Chordata; order Crocodylia; family Crocodylidae; genus Crocodylus; species Crocodylus siamensis. The sequence goes on from NC_143397.1 coordinate 140,781,589, forward strand.
TAAAAATTCGTGGGGAATTCGGCACAGGGGACACAACGGTGGGAGTCTACTACAGACCTCCCACTCAAAGTCCCGAGCTTGACCAGGAGTTCGCCCGGGAACTGACTGAGGCCGCTTGCTCCAAGACCTTGGTTGTCATGGGTGACTTCAATTACCCGGACATCTCGTGGGAAGATCACTCAGCTAAATCTGAGCGGGCGCAAAGCTTTCTCTCATGCGTGGATGACCTCTACCTGACTCAAGAAGTCTATGGGCCAACAAGAGGCAAAGCGCTGCTTGACCTGGTCCTGGCTACGGGGGACGACCTAATCGGCGACCTAGTGATCGGTGGGAAGTTGGGTGACAGCGACCACGAGCTGATCACCTTCACCATCCGCCGTAAAGCTGGCAAGTCAGTCAGCAACACAGAAGTCCTTGACTTCAGAAAAGCCGACTTTGACAAGCTCAAGAGGCTAGTCGGTCAGGCCCTCAGGGACCATGACCCCAGGGAGATGGGAGTTCAAGAAGAGTGGTTGCTTCTCAAGGAAGCGATCCTCAGTGCACAAGATAAATCTATTCCAACACGGAGGAAAGGCAGCAAGAAGGCACAGCAGCCCCCCTGGCTCTCCAGAGACCTAGCGGACCTACTGTGGCTAAAAAGGAAAGCCTACAAAGGATGGAGGACAGGATTCACCTCCAAGGAGGATTACTCCGCGCTGGTCCGGTCCTGCAGGGACCAAACCAGAAAAGCCAAGGCTGCAACTGAACTCCAATTAGCTTCAGGCATCAAGGACAACAAAAAGTCCTTTTTCAGATATGTGGGGAGCCGGAGGAAAAGCAAGGGCAATGTTGGACTCCTGCTAAACCAGATGGGGCAACTGACAACTGACGCCCAGGAAAAAGCCAACCTATTAAATAGGTACTTTGCGTCAGTCTTTCATCAGTCACATGGGATGCCCATGCCTGCTATGGGACAGGGAAATCTGGGTGAGGGGAATCCCCTACCCTCCATCAATGCTGACCTCGTGAAGGAACACCTTGAGAAGCTGGATACCTTCAAGTCAGCTGGCCCTGACAACCTGCACCCCAGGGTACTCAAGGAGCTGGCGAGCGTCATAGCCCAGCCCCTGGCACGGATCTTTGAAAACTCCTGGTGCTCTGGTGTAGTGCCCGAAGACTGGAAGAAGGCCAATGTGGTGCCGATCTTCAAGAAAGGGAGGAGAGTGGATCAGGCTAACTACAGGCCCATTAGCCTGACTTCTATCCTGGGGAAGATCTTAGAAAAGTTTATTAAGGAGGCCATCCTTGAGGGACTGGCCCAGGCTAACATTCTAAGGGACAGCCAGCATGGGTTTGTTGCGGGTAGGTCTTGTTTGACCAATCTCATTTCCTTCTATGACCAGGTGACCTATCACCTGGACAAGGGAGAAGAGATTGATGTCATATATCTTGACTTCAAAAAAGCTTTTGATCTGGTATCCCATGATCACCTCTTGGCCAAACTGCCCAGTTGTGGCCTTGGCTCCACCACGATCCGCTGGCTGGGAAATTGGCTTCGTGGTCGGACCCAGAGGGTTGTGATTGATGGCAGTCACTCATAGTGGTGCCCTGTGACCAGTGGGGTCCCTCAAGGCTGTGTCCTGGGACCCATACTGTTCAACATCTTCATTAACGATGTGGACATTGGAGTTAGGAGTGGACTGGCCAAGTTCGCCGATGACACCAAACTTTGGGGCAAAGCATCCACGCCAGAAGATAGGCGGGTGATCCAGGCTGACCTGGACAAGCTCAGCAAATGGGCAGACGAGAACCTCATGGTGTTTAACACCAAAAAATGCAAGGTTCTCCACCTTGGAAGGAAAAACCTGCAGCACCCTTATAGGCTCGGCAGTGCTACGTTGGTTAGCACTACAGAAGAAAAAGACTTGGGGGTCATCGTTGACCACAAGATGAACATGAGCCTGCAATGCGATGCTGCGGCTAGTAAAGCGACCAAAACGCTGGCTTGCATCCATAGATGCTTCTCGAGCAAATCCCGGGACGTCATTCTCCCCTTGTACTCGGCCTTGGTGAGGCCGCAGCTGGAGTACTGCGTCCAGTTTTGGGCTCCACAATTCAAAAAGGATGTGGAGAAGCTTGAGAGAGTCCAGAGGAGAGCCACGCGCATGATCAGAGGTCAGGAAAACAGATCTTACGATGACAGGCTGAGAGCCATGGGACTCTTTAGCCTGGAAAAGTGCAGGCTCAGGGGTGATCTGATGGCCACCTATAAGTTTATCAGGGGTGACCACCAGGATCTGGGGGAACGTTTGTTCACCAGAGCGCCCCAAGGGATGACGAGGTCGAACGGTCACAAACTCCTGCAAGACCGTTTCAGGCTGGACATAAGGAAGAATTTCTTTACTGTCCGAGCCCCCAAGGTCTGGAACAGTCTGCCAGCGGAGGTGGTTCAAGCACCTACATTGAACACCTTCAAGAGTAAATTGGATGCTTATCTTGCTGGGATCCTATGACCCCAGCTGACTTCCTGCCCTTTGGGCAGGGGGCTGGACTCGATGATCTCCCGAGGTCCCTTCCAGCCCTAATGTCTATGAAATCTATGAAATCTATGAAATCTTAGTTTCAGTTGAGTCAGCCAATTAGGGGGCCGCACTTGTGAGTTACATCTTAGTTGCTATGGGCACTGGTATCTTTCTTTGACTTCTACGTTGTCATGGTATTAGGGTTCATATCTAATTCAAGATTAGTTTCTCCTGTGTGGGGGTCTCGAGTGATCTGGATGAGGCATGGGCAAGGGTGTGCATGTGGCACTGTTGGCAACTTGTACTTGACAAGTATGTGTGTGTGTGTATGTACATATAAAGACATATTTTTATGTATATATAAAGACATATTGTATATAGTATAGTATAGTACGGTACAGTATAGTATAGTACAGGGGCGGTCAATTATTTTGGGTGGAGAGTCGCTTACCCAATTTTGGCAAGCTGTCGAGGGCTGCATGGGTAGCCCTGCCTGCCCCCCCGACAGGTGCCCTCCCCTTGTCACCATCTTGGAACCAGTGTCCCAGGGCCAGCACTGGTGCGGCCCTGAGCAGGTCACAGGCTGGCAGGGGTCTGTAGAGCTGGGCTGGGCTGCACTAGCAGGGAGAGCGGGGAGCTGGCCTGGCTCCATAGAGCCTGCCAGCTGGGACCCTGTACTCCTGCCACCCTGCTCTGTGCCTTGCTGGTGCTGGCCCTGGGACAACAGTGCGGGCCCTGTGCTCCTCAGCCTGCTCACTTCTAGTGCTCCTCAGCCCCACAGTACAGGTGGGGGGCAGTGCACAGCCCTAACCCCCTGCTTGCTGGCATGGAATAAGTTGGTGTGGAGTGTGAGGAAAAGCAGCCCCTCCCTGACCCCATGGCTGGCGCTCCTTGCTGTAGCCGCTTGCAGCCCATATAGGACTGCCCTGAGCAGGCCCAGACAGCCCCACTCAGACTGCCAGCAGCTGCAGTGCAGGGCGCCAGCCACGGGACGGACGAGGGGCTGCTTTCCCCCTGCACTTAGCACCAGCTTGTAACCTGCACCTGCTGCCAGCATTTGCTGCTGTGGCCCACCCAGAGCTCATGCACTGGGCTGCCACACTGCAGCCTACTGTGGAGTGAGCTCCTACTTGGCAGCAGCTGAAAACACTGCCCAGAGCAGCCCAAGCAGGGAGGCTGGAGCTGCTGCTGCCATGGTGCAGCCCTGATGCGCGAGCCCAGAGCTGGCACAGGGCCGGGTTATAAGCTGGTGCTGAGTACGGGGTGGGAGGGGGAAAATCAGCCTGTCATCTGCCCCGTAGCCGGCGCTCCTTGCTTCAGTGACTCACAGCCTACATGCGGCTCCCTGTGCCTACTCAGGACAGCCCAAGGGGGCTAAAACCAGCTGCAGCAGGGATAACAGGCCAGGGGTCAGGAAAGTGACCGCTTTGCCCCCTGCTGTACACCAGCTCCTTCACTGTCCTTCTGCTCTTTCCCTTCACCTTACCTGAGATTCATGACCTGGGGCAGAACTAAAAAAGGCTCTCCTGCTGTAGGAGCCCAGCAAAGATTCCCATTGGGTCCTACTGACCCTGGCTCCTGCAATTTTTGACCTCGTCTTTAAGTGTAGATGTATCACTACCCACTTTGGTCTACCCATCCATTTCCTTTATAGAAAATCTCCATGTCACACACGCCCCACCCCCCGCCCGCTCTCCCAGCCCCGCCTACCCCAGCTCCCGGCTCTTTGAAAAAGAAAAGCCCCCACTCCCCAGGTGCTGCAGGAATGGGGGGGCCATCCCCACAGCCCCACACCATCGGGGAGGGCTCCGTCCCTGCCCCCAGAAGCCCCGAGAATGCTGCAGGAGCCGGTGAGTCGGGGGGCAGGGATTTTTGGTCTTTTTTTCTTGAAGGGCCAGAGCTGGGGCGGGCAGGACAGCCTTGGGGGGGCGGGGGCTGGGAGAGAGGGAGGAGGTCAGGAGGCTTGTGGCAGAGTCCCCCATGCACCATGGTGGGCAGCAGGGATCACCCCCTCCCCCCTGCCCGACAGCTCCTGCTTAGCAGGGGCTTTTTGTAAAGGGCTGGGAGCTGGGGCGGCCAGGGCAGCCATGGAGGGGGGGCGGGGCTGCGGCTTGGCAGGGGCCTCCCCATGGTCCCCTCTCCCCTCCCGCCGGCCCCTAGTTACCAGCTCGGAGTCCGGGTCCAGCTCCTTGCTGCAGTGGGCAGGGACTGCCCGAATCACCCAAGCGCTACGAATCTTTTCCGAATCAACTCAGAGAGCTTTGAATCGATTCCGACCTTCGAATAGCTCCCCTGATTCCGTTCGGATTCGGCGATTTGGCCACCGAATCAGGCCGAATCTCCTCCGAATCGAATCAGCACCCGAAGTGTCGCGCAGCCCTAGGATATATATACGTCACCTTTAAACGTATATGTGTGTGCATGTGTGTGCATCTGCGTGTGTGTGTGTATATATTAAGACATTATATTTTTACAGAACCCCCCCGCCCCAAAACTCGCCAGCTGTAGGGCCACATATGGTTCCTGAACAATTCAAAAGATTTCAAACTGATCTGGCTGATGTGGTTATTTGACCTAGGACACAAAATATTTTCCTTAAAGAAAAATGGTTTAAAACGGAAGGTAGGAGCTGGTCCTGGAGAAACCACGGCTGCAGGGCGCAGGCTGGAATGTCTCAGGAAGTTGCCCAGCTCTGTGCCCTCTGTGGAGTCCCAGAACCCACGGCAGGGCCTTGGCACTGGTGGAAGCTGTGAGCTGAGCTCTGCCAGGCACGGGAAAGGGCTGAGATGGCAGGCTGACGGAGCTAATGCTCCCTGCCCCCTCCAGCCCCGCTCCTCTGCCTGCAACATGGCATCTCCCTCCTGCCAGCCTTTGCAGGGCAGAGCACATGCCCTTTCTCTGCCTTGTTCCCCTCCTAGAGCAGCAAGAGCCCCGCTGCCCTGCAAGCAGTGGCAGTTTCGTAGCAAACGGCAGCCTGGAGCCTCAGGCAGGCCAGCTGCCGCGGTGACACGGCTCTCCTCGGGGTGCTGCAAGGCTCAGCGGCGCAAGCCACAGTCCTGGGGGCACAGCCTCCCCTGCCCCCCATGCGCCATTGCACAGGGCATGGGGCACTTTGGGGCCAGAGCCTTGGGGAAGCTTATTTGCATACCCAGGATGCAATGCAGCGCAAGAAGGAAAATTTGGGGGGTTCGCTCTTTGGAGGCTCCCCAAATTCCTCCTTGCGGCGCCACGCTGCGGTGCCTGCCCCGGGGCCGAGCAGCGCTGCGGGGGGCCGGGCTGGCAGGGGGCCGCTGTAACTGGGGCAAGGGTTGAGGCCGCCTTGGCTGCTCCTCTGCGGCTCCTCTGTATACTCTGGTTTCTCTTCAAGTTGCATAAATCTTTCGCCTTTTACTAAAGATTTCCGTGGAGGGGAGCAGTTACGAGTCTCGACCCATTTTTGGAGGCCCTGCTTTGGCAGGGCTGCCCCTGGGTGTGTGAAAACAGAGCGATGGTGGTTGGGATTTGGCGTAGGCTGCGGCGATCGGGCCGTGGCTGCTTTGGCGTAGGCTAGGGGCCGTGGTTCCTTTCCCTGCTTGAGCGGAGGTGGTCCAGGCACAGCCAGTTCTCCAGGGCCCCCTGCGATGCGTTGCTTTAAGGGTGTGCTGACAGTCCCCCGAAGCTCCCGTGATGGCCAAGACCTTGCAGTCCACGATCTCATAATTGTGTTCCTTTGGGGTGAACTTCTCAAAAAAGGCCCTGCAGGGGTGTCGGGCCAGTTTTGGGCCCTGTCTTTGTGAGAGCACGGCATTTACTGTGATGCTAGGGCAGGGGTGGGCAAAATCCGGTCTGCGGGGCCGCACGCGGCCCACCCGGCTGTTCGATTCGGCCCACGGGGCCCCTAAAATTTTTTAGAAAATTCGTCTGCATCTGCCCCTGGCCGCTGCTGTCACCTTTGACAGGAGCCACAGGCAGTAGGACCCAGCGGAAGCCACAGCAGGACCCTGGAACAGCAAGGCCTGCCTGGCCCTGGCCCTGGCCCTGGCCCTGGCCCCACGCCCGCCCCTCCCCCCAGACAGAAACTCCTGCCTAGCAGAGGCTTCTGGCTTGGGACCCTGGGGCTGTTTGTGCCTGCAGCGGCACGGAAAATTCAGGTAAGAGCGGGGGGGCAGGGAGGCAGGGCATCCAAACCCCAAGCCTCCAGGCGTGGTCCTGCACATAGGATGCCCGCCAAATGGTTTGGAAACATCTGAAGCCCCAGGCAGGGGTGGAGGATATTTGCCGGTAGCAGGGCCACATACGGTTCTTGAATGACTCACGGATTTGGAAGTGATTTGGCTGATTTGGTTTGGAACTCAAAAGGTTTTTCCTTCAAATAAGAAAAAATAATAAAAATTGGGGGCCTCGGGCTTGGGCCTGCACATAGGATGCCGGTCAAAGATTTAGAAGTATCCGAAGCCCCAGGATGGAAAGTTTGGGGGTGGACGATACTTGCCGGTTGGGGGCCAGTCTGAGACGGGGGGAGGGTTTCAGGGAGTCGATGCCTTCTGGATGGGTGCGAGGGAGCGCCTTCACACGGGAGCATATATTGTAACAGGCGCGCAGGTTTTTCTCTGGTGGGTTAAGGAGGTAATGAACAGTGACTAGAAGGTGAACGTGTATATACATAGAACCTTTATAGAAAACTTAGGCCTGTGCGAAGCGCCTAGAATTCGCTCCGGATTCAGTTTCGGATTCGGATTCGGCCCATCCGGGAGCAGGGATTCGATTGGGTGATTGGAATCACTGCCGCGAATCGATTCGGCCAAATCCGATTCGCAGATTCGGCTGCTGCCGAATCAGCTGAATCTCCGTGTCACACGCACCCCACCCCCCGCCCGCTCTCCCAGCCCCGCCTACCCCAGCTCCCGGCTCTTTGAAAAAGAAAAGCCCCCACTCCCCAGGTGCTGCAGGAATGGGGGGGCCATCCCCACTGCCCCACACCATCGGGGAGGGCTCCGTCCCTGCCCCCAGAAGCCCCGAGAACGCTGCAGGAGCCGGTGAGTCGGGGGGCAGGGATTTTTGGTCTTTTTTTCTTGAAGGGCCAGAGCTGGGGCGGGCAGGACAGCCTTGGGGGGGCGGGGGCTGGGAGAGAGGGAGGAGGTCAGGAGGCTTGTGGCAGAGTCCCCCATGCACCATGGTGGGCAGCAGGGATCACCCCCTCCCCCCTGCCCGACAGCTCCTGCTTAGCAGGGGCTTTTTGTAAAGGGCTGGGAGCTGGGGCGGCCAGGGCAGCCATGGAGGGGGGGCGGGGCTGCGGCTTGGCAGGGGCCTCCCCATGGTCCCCTCTCCCCTCCCGCCGGCCCCTAGTTACCAGCTCGGAGTCCGGGTCCAGCTCCTTGCTGCAGTGGGCAGGGACTGCCCGAATCACCCAAGCGCTACGAATCTTTTCCGAATCAACTCAGAGAGCTTTGAATCGATTCCGACCTTCGAATAGCTCCCCTGATTCCGTTCGGATTCGGCGATTTGGCCACCGAATCAGGCCGAATCTCCTCCGAATCGAATCAGCACCCGAAGTGTCGCGCAGCCCTAGGATATATATACGTCACCTTTAAACGTATATGTGTGTGCATGTGTGTGCATCTGCGTGTGTGTGTGTATATATTAAGACATTATATTTTTACAGAACCCCCCCGCCCCAAAACTCGCCAGCTGTAGGGCCACATATGGTTCCTGAACAATTCAAAAGATTTCAAACTGATCTGGCTGATGTGGTTATTTGACCTAGGACACAAAATATTTTCCTTAAAGAAAAATGGTTTAAAACGGAAGGTAGGAGCTGGTCCTGGAGAAACCACGGCTGCAGGGCGCAGGCTGGAATGTCTCAGGAAGTTGCCCAGCTCTGTGCCCTCTGTGGAGTCCCAGAACCCACGGCAGGGCCTTGGCACTGGTGGAAGCTGTGAGCTGAGCTCTGCCAGGCACGGGAAAGGGCTGAGATGGCAGGCTGACGGAGCTAATGCTCCCTGCCCCCTCCAGCCCCGCTCCTCTGCCTGCAACATGGCATCTCCCTCCTGCCAGCCTTTGCAGGGCAGAGCACATGCCCTTTCTCTGCCTTGTTCCCCTCCTAGAGCAGCAAGAGCCCCGCTGCCCTGCAAGCAGTGGCAGTTTCGTAGCAAACGGCAGCCTGGAGCCTCAGGCAGGCCAGCTGCCGCGGTGACACGGCTCTCCTCGGGGTGCTGCAAGGCTCAGCGGCGCAAGCCACAGTCCTGGGGGCACAGCCTCCCCTGCCCCCCATGCGCCATTGCACAGGGCATGGGGCACTTTGGGGCCAGAGCCTTGGGGAAGCTTATTTGCATACCCAGGATGCAATGCAGCGCAAGAAGGAAAATTTGGGGGGTTCGCTCTTTGGAGGCTCCCCAAATTCCTCCTTGCGGCGCCACGCTGCGGTGCCTGCCCCGGGGCCGAGCAGCGCTGCGGGGGGCCGGGCTGGCAGGGGGCCGCTGTAACTGGGGCAAGGGTTGAGGCCGCCTTGGCTGCTCCTCTGCGGCTCCTCTGTATACTCTGGTTTCTCTTCAAGTTGCATAAATCTTTCGCCTTTTACTAAAGATTTCCGTGGAGGGGAGCAGTTACGAGTCTCGACCCATTTTTGGAGGCCCTGCTTTGGCAGGGCTGCCCCTGGGTGTGTGAAAATAGAGCGATGGTGGTTGGGATTTGGCGTAGGCTGCGGCGATCGGGCCGTGGCTGCTTTGGCGTAGGCTAGGGGCCGTGGTTCCTTTCCCTGCTTGAGCGGAGGTGGTCCAGGCACAGCCAGTTCTCCAGGGCCCCCTGCGATGCGTTGCTTTAAGGGTGTGCTGACAGTCCCCCGAAGCTCCCGTGATGGCCAAGACCTTGCAGTCCACGATCTCATAATTGTGTTCCTTTGGGGTGAACTTCTCAAAAAAGGCCCTGCAGGGGTGTCGGGCCAGTTTTGGGCCCTGTCTTTGTGAGAGCACGGCATTTACTGTGATGCTAGGGCAGGGGTGGGCAAAATCCGGTCTGCGGGGCCGCACGCGGCCCACCCGGCTGTTCGATTCGGCCCACGGGGCCCCTAAAATTTTTTAGAAAATTCGTCTGCATCTGCCCCTGGCCGCTGCTGTCACCTTTGACAGGAGCCACAGGCAGTAGGACCCAGCGGAAGCCACAGCAGGACCCTGGAACAGCAAGGCCTGCCTGGCCCTGGCCCTGGCCCTGGCCCTGGCCCCACGCCCGCCCCTCCCCCCAGACAGAAACTCCTGCCTAGCAGAGGCTTCTGGCTTGGGACCCTGGGGCTGTTTGTGCCTGCAGCGGCACGGAAAATTCAGGTAAGAGCGGGGGGGCAGGGAGGCAGGGCATCCAAACCCCAAGCCTCCAGGCGTGGTCCTGCACATAGGATGCCCGCCAAATGGTTTGGAAACATCTGAAGCCCCAGGCAGGGGTGGAGGATATTTGCCGGTAGCAGGGCCACATACGGTTCTTGAATGACTCACGGATTTGGAAGTGATTTGGCTGATTTGGTTTGGAACTCAAAAGGTTTTTCCTTCAAATAAGAAAAAATAATAAAAATTGGGGGCCTCGGGCTTGGGCCTGCACATAGGATGCCGGTCAAAGATTTAGAAGTATCCGAAGCCCCAGGATGGAAAGTTTGGGGGTGGACGATACTTGCCGGTTGGGGGCCAGTCTGAGACGGGGGGAGGGTTTCAGGGAGTCGATGCCTTCTGGATGGGTGCGAGGGAGCGCCTTCGCACGGGAGCATATATTGTAACAGGCGCGCAGGTTTTTCTCTGGTGGGTTAAGGAGGTAATGAACAGTGACTAGAAGGTGAACGTGTATATACATAGAACCTTTATAGAAAACTTAGGCCTGTGCGAAGCGCCTAGAATTCGCTCCGGATTCAGTTTCGGATTCGGATTCGGCCCATCCGGGAGCAGGGATTCGATTGGGTGATTGGAATCACTGCCGCGAATCGATTCGGCCAAATCCGATTCGCAGATTCGGCTGCTGCCGAATCAGCTGAATCTCCGTGTCACACGCACCCCACCCCCCGCCCGCTCTCCCAGCCCCGCCTACCCCAGCTCCCGGCTCTTTGAAAAAGAAAAGCCCCCACTCCCCAGGTGCTGCAGGAATGGGGGGGCCATCCCCACTGCCCCACACCATCGGGGAGGGCTCCGTCCCTGCCCCCAGAAGCCCCGAGAACGCTGCAGGAGCCGGTGAGTTGGGGGGCAGGGATTTTTGGTCTTTTTTTCTTGAAGGGCCAGAGCTGGGGCGGGCAGGACAGCCTTGGGGGGGCGGGGGCTGGGAGAGAGGGAGGAGGTCAGGAGGCTTGTGGCAGAGTCCCCCATGCACCATGGTGGGCAGCAGGGATCACCCCCTCCCCCCTGCCCGACAGCTCCTGCTTAGCAGGGGCTTTTTGTAAAGGGCTGGGAGCTGGGGCGGCCAGGGCAGCCATGGAGGGGGGGCGGGGCTGCGGCTTGGCAGGGGCCTCCCCATGGTCCCCTCTCCCCTCCCGCCGGCCCCTAGTTACCAGCTCGGAGTCCGGGTCCAGCTCCTTGCTGCAGTGGGCAGGGACTGCCCGAATCACCCAAGCGCTACGAATCTTTTCCGAATCAACTCAGAGAGCTTTGAATCGATTCCGACCTTCGAATAGCTCCCCTGATTCCGTTCGGATTCGGCGATTTGGCCACCGAATCAGGCCGAATCTCCTCCGAATCGAATCAGCACCCGAAGTGTCGCGCAGCCCTAGGATATATATACGTCACCTTTAAACATATATGTGTGTGCATGTGTGTGCATCTGCGTGTGTGTGTGTATATATTAAGACATTATATTTTTACAGAACCCCCCCGCCCCAAAACTCGCCAGCTGTAGGGCCACATATGGTTCCTGAACAATTCAAAAGATTTCAAACTGATCTGGCTGATGTGGTTATTTGACCTAGGACACAAAATATTTTCCTTAAAGAAAAATGGTTTAAAACGGAAGGTAGGAGCTGGTCCTGGAGAAACCACGGCTGCAGGGCGCAGGCTGGAATGTCTCAGGAAGTTGCCCAGCTCTGTGCCCTCTGTGGAGTCCCAGAACCCACGGCAGGGCCTTGGCACTGGTGGAAGCTGTGAGCTGAGCTCTGCCAGGCACGGGAAAGGGCTGAGATGGCAGGCTGACGGAGCTAATGCTCCCTGCCCCCTCCAGCCCCGCTCCTCTGCCTGCAACATGGCATCTCCCTCCTGCCAGCCTTTGCAGGGCAGAGCACATGCCCTTTCTCTGCCTTGTTCCCCTCCTAGAGCAGCAAGAGCCCCGCTGCCCTGCAAGCAGTGGCAGTTTCGTAGCAAACGGCAGCCTGGAGCCTCAGGCAGGCCAGCTGCCGCGGTGACACGGCTCTCCTCGGGGTGCTGCAAGGCTCAGCGGCGCAAGCCACAGTCCTGGGGGCACAGCCTCCCCTGCCCCCCATGCGCCATTGCACAGGGCATGGGGCACTTTGGGGCCAGAGCCTTGGGGAAGCTTATTTGCATACCCAGGATGCAATGCAGCGCAAGAAGGAAAATTTGGGGGGTTCGCTCTTTGGAGGCTCCCCAAATTCCTCCTTGCGGCGCCACGCTGCGGTGCCTGCCCCGGGGCCGAGCAGCGCTGCGGGGGGCCGGGCTGGCAGGGGGCCGCTGTAACTGGGGCAAGGGTTGAGGCCGCCTTGGCTGCTCCTCTGCGGCTCCTCTGTATACTCTGGTTTCTCTTCAAGTTGCATAAATCTTTCGCCTTTTACTAAAGATTTCCGTGGAGGGGAGCAGTTACGAGTCTCGACCCATTTTTGGAGGCCCTGCTTTGGCAGGGCTGCCCCTGGGTGTGTGAAAACAGAGCGATGGTGGTTGGGATTTGGCGTAGGCTGCGGCGATCGGGCCGTGGCTGCTTTGGCGTAGGCTAGGGGCCGTGGTTCCTTTCCCTGCTTGAGCGGAGGTGGTCCAGGCACAGCCAGTTCTCCAGGGCCCCCTGCGATGCGTTGCTTTAAGGGTGTGCTGACAGTCCCCCGAAGCTCCCGTGATGGCCAAGACCTTGCAGTCCACGATCTCATAATTGTGTTCCTTTGGGGTGAACTTCTCAAAAAAGGCCCTGCAGGGGTGTCGGGCCAGTTTTGGGCCCTGTCTTTGTGAGAGCACGGCATTTACTGTGATGCTAGGGCAGGGGTGGGCAAAATCCGGTCTGCGGGGCCGCACGCGGCCCACCCGGCTGTTCGATTCGGCCCACGGGGCCCCTAAAATTTTTTAGAAAATTCGTCTGCATCTGCCCCTGGCCGCTGCTGTCACCTTTGACAGGAGCCACAGGCAGTAGGACCCAGCGGAAGCCACAGCAGGACCCTGGAACAGCAAGGCCTGCCTGGCCCTGGCCCTGGCCCTGGCCCTGGCCCCACGCCCGCCCCTCCCCCCAGACAGAAACTCCTGCCTAGCAGAGGCTTCTGGCTTGGGACCCTGGGGCTGTTTGTGCCTGCAGCGGCACGGAAAATTCAGGTAAGAGCGGGGGGGCAGGGAGGCAGGGCATCCAAACCCCAAGCCTCCAGGCGTGGTCCTGCACATAGGATGCCCGCCAAATGGTTTGGAAACATCTGAAGCCCCAGGCAGGGGTGGAGGATATTTGCCGGTAGCAGGGCCACATACGGTTCTTGAATGACTCACGGATTTGGAAGTGATTTGGCTGATTTGGTTTGGAACTCAAAAGGTTTTTCCTTCAAATAAGAAAAAATAATAAAAATTGGGGGCCTCGGGCTTGGGCCTGCACATAGGATGCCGGTCAAAGATTTAGAAGTATCCGAAGCCCCAGGATGGAAAGTTTGGGGGTGGACGATACTTGCCGGTTGGGGGCCAGTCTGAGACGGGGGGAGGGTTTCAGGGAGTCGATGCCTTCTGGATGGGTGCGAGGGAGCGCCTTCGCACGGGAGCATATATTGTAACAGGCGCGCAGGTTTTTCTCTGGTGGGTTAAGGAGGTAATGAACAGTGACTAGAAGGTGAACGTGTATATACATAGAACCTTTATAGAAAACTTAGGCCTGTGCGAAGCGCCTAGAATTCGCTCCGGATTCAGTTTCGGATTCGGATTCGGCCCATCCGGGAGCAGGGATTCGATTGGGTGATTGGAATCACTGCCGCGAATCGATTCGGCCAAATCCGATTCGCAGATTCGGCTGCTGCCGAATCAGCTGAATCTCCGTGTCACACGCACCCCACCCCCCGCCCGCTCTCCCAGCCCCGCCTACCCCAGCTCCCGGCTCTTTGAAAAAGAAAAGCCCCCACTCCCCAGGTGCTGCAGGAATGGGGGGGCCATCCCCACTGCCCCACACCATCGGGGAGGGCTCCGTCCCTGCCCCCAGAAGCCCCGAGAACGCTGCAGGAGCCGGTGAGTCGGGGGGCAGGGATTTTTGGTCTTTTTTTCTTGAAGGGCCAGAGCTGGGGCGGGCAGGACAGCCTTGGGGGGGCGGGGGCTGGGAGAGAGGGAGGAGGTCAGGAGGCTTGTGGCAGAGTCCCCCATGCACCATGGTGGGCAGCAGGGATCACCCCCTCCCCCCTGCCCGACAGCTCCTGCTTAGCAGGGGCTTTTTGTAAAGGGCTGGGAGCTGGGGCGGCCAGGGCAGCCATGGAGGGGGGGCGGGGCTGCGGCTTGGCAGGGGCCTCCCCATGGTCCCCTCTCCCCTCCCGCCGGCCCCTAGTTACCAGCTCGGAGTCCGGGTCCAGCTCCTTGCTGCAGTGGGCAGGGACTGCCCGAATCACCCAAGCGCTACGAATCTTTTCCGAATCAACTCAGAGAGCTTTGAATCGATTCCGACCTTCGAATAGCTCCCCTGATTCCGTTCGGATTCGGCGATTTGGCCACCGAATCAGGCCGAATCTCCTCCGAATCGAATCAGCACCCGAAGTGTCGCGCAGCCCTAGGATATATATACGTCACCTTTAAACATATATGTGTGTGCATGTGTGTGCATCTGCGTGTGTGTGTGTATATATTAAGACATTATATTTTTACAGAACCCCCCCGCCCCAAAACTCGCCAGCTGTAGGGCCACATATGGTTCCTGAACAATTCAAAAGATTTCAAACTGATCTGGCTGATGTGGTTATTTGACCTAGGACACAAAATATTTTCCTTAAAGAAAAATGGTTTAAAACGGAAGGTAGGAGCTGGTCCTGGAGAAACCACGGCTGCAGGGCGCAGGCTGGAATGTCTCAGGAAGTTGCCCAGCTCTGTGCCCTCTGTGGAGTCCCAGAACCCACGGCAGGGCCTTGGCACTGGTGGAAGCTGTGAGCTGAGCTCTGCCAGGCACGGGAAAGGGCTGAGATGGCAGGCTGACGGAGCTAATGCTCCCTGCCCCCTCCAGCCCCGCTCCTCTGCCTGCAACATGGCATCTCCCTCCTGCCAGCCTTTGCAGGGCAGAGCACATGCCCTTTCTCTGCCTTGTTCCCCTCCTAGAGCAGCAAGAGCCCCGCTGCCCTGCAAGCAGTGGCAGTTTCGTAGCAAACGGCAGCCTGGAGCCTCAGGCAGGCCAGCTGCCGCGGTGACACGGCTCTCCTCGGGGTGCTGCAAGGCTCAGCGGCGCAAGCCACAGTCCTGGGGGCACAGCCTCCCCTGCCCCCCATGCGCCATTGCACAGGGCATGGGGCACTTTGGGGCCAGAGCCTTGGGGAAGCTTATTTGCATACCCAGGATGCAATGCAGCGCAAGAAGGAAAATTTGGGGGGTTCGCTCTTTGGAGGCTCCCCAAATTCCTCCTTGCGGCGCCACGCTGCGGTGCCTGCCCCGGGGCCGAGCAGCGCTGCGGGGGGCCGGGCTGGCAGGGGGCCGCTGTAACTGGGGCAAGGGTTGAGGCCGCCTTGGCTGCTCCTCTGCGGCTCCTCTGTATACTCTGGTTTCTCTTCAAGTTGCATAAATCTTTCGCCTTTTACTAAAGATTTCCGTGGAGGGGAGCAGTTACGAGTCTCGACCCATTTTTGGAGGCCCTGCTTTGGCAGGGCTGCCCCTGGGTGTGTGAAAATAGAGCGATGGTGGTTGGGATTTGGCGTAGGCTGCGGCGATCGGGCCGTGGCTGCTTTGGCGTAGGCTAGGGGCCGTGGTTCCTTTCCCTGCTTGAGCGGAGGTGGTCCAGGCACAGCCAGTTCTCCAGGGCCCCCTGCGATGCGTTGCTTTAAGGGTGTGCTGACAGTCCCCCGAAGCTCCCGTGATGGCCAAGACCTTGCAGTCCACGATCTCATAATTGTGTTCCTTTGGGGTGAACTTCTCAAAAAAGGCCCTGCAGGGGTGTCGGGCCAGTTTTGGGCCCTGTCTTTGTGAGAGCACGGCATTTACTGTGATGCTAGGGCAGGGGTGGGCAAAATCCGGTCTGCGGGGCCGCACGCGGCCCACCCGGCTGTTCGATTCGGCCCACGGGGCCCCTAAAATTTTTTAGAAAATTCGTCTGCATCTGCCCCTGGCCGCTGCTGTCACCTTTGACAGGAGCCACAGGCAGTAGGACCCAGCGGAAGCCACAGCAGGACCCTGGAACAGCAAGGCCTGCCTGGCCCTGGCCCTGGCCCTGGCCCTGGCCCCACGCCCGCCCCTCCCCCCAGACAGAAACTCCTGCCTAGCAGAGGCTTCTGGCTTGGGACCCTGGGGCTGTTTGTGCCTGCAGCGGCACGGAAAATTCAGGTAAGAGCGGGGGGGCAGGGAGGCAGGGCATCCAAACCCCAAGCCTCCAGGCGTGGTCCTGCACATAGGATGCCCGCCAAATGGTTTGGAAACATCTGAAGCCCCAGGCAGGGGTGGAGGATATTTGCCGGTAGCAGGGCCACATACGGTTCTTGAATGACTCACGGATTTGGAAGTGATTTGGCTGATTTGGTTTGGAACTCAAAAGGTTTTTCCTTCAAATAAGAAAAAATAATAAAAATTGGGGGCCTCGGGCTTGGGCCTGCACATAGGATGCCGGTCAAAGATTTAGAAGTATCCGAAGCCCCAGGATGGAAAGTTTGGGGGTGGACGATACTTGCCGGTTGGGGGCCAGTCTGAGACGGGGGGAGGGTTTCAGGGAGTCGATGCCTTCTGGATGGGTGCGAGGGAGCGCCTTCGCACGGGAGCATATATTGTAACAGGCGCGCAGGTTTTTCTCTGGTGGGTTAAGGAGGTAATGAACAGTGACTAGAAGGTGAACGTGTATATACATAGAACCTTTATAGAAAACTTAGGCCTGTGCGAAGCGCCTAGAATTCGCTCCGGATTCAGTTTCGGATTCGGATTCGGCCCATCCGGGAGCAGGGATTCGATTGGGTGATTGGAATCACTGCCGCGAATCGATTCGGCCAAATCCGATTCGCAGATTCGGCTGCTGCCGAATCAGCTGAATCTCCGTGTCACACGCACCCCACCCCCCGCCCGCTCTCCCAGCCCCGCCTACCCCAGCTCCCGGCTCTTTGAAAAAGAAAAGCCCCCACTCCCCAGGTGCTGCAGGAATGGGGGGGCCATCCCCACTGCCCCACACCATCGGGGAGGGCTCCGTCCCTGCCCCCAGAAGCCCCGAGAACGCTGCAGGAGCCGGTGAGTCGGGGGGCAGGGATTTTTGGTCTTTTTTTCTTGAAGGGCCAGAGCTGGGGCGGGCAGGACAGCCTTGGGGGGGCGGGGGCTGGGAGAGAGGGAGGAGGTCAGGAGGCTTGTGGCAGAGTCCCCCATGCACCATGGTGGGCAGCAGGGATCACCCCCTCCCCCCTGCCCGACAGCTCCTGCTTAGCAGGGGCTTTTTGTAAAGGGCTGGGAGCTGGGGCGGCCAGGGCAGCCATGGAGGGGGGGCGGGGCTGCGGCTTGGCAGGGGCCTCCCCATGGTCCCCTCTCCCCTCCCGCCGGCCCCTAGTTACCAGCTCGGAGTCCGGGTCCAGCTCCTTGCTGCAGTGGGCAGGGACTGCCCGAATCACCCAAGCGCTACGAATCTTTTCCGAATCAACTCAGAGAGCTTTGAATCGATTCCGACCTTCGAATAGCTCCCCTGATTCCGTTCGGATTCGGCGATTTGGCCACCGAATCAGGCCGAATCTCCTCCGAATCGAATCAGCACCCGAAGTGTCGCGCAGCCCTAGGATATATATACGTCACCTTTAAACATATATGTGTGTGCATGTGTGTGCATCTGCGTGTGTGTGTGTATATATTAAGACATTATATTTTTACAGAACCCCCCCGCCCCAAAACTCGCCAGCTGTAGGGCCACATATGGTTCCTGAACAATTCAAAAGATTTCAAACTGATCTGGCTGATGTGGTTATTTGACCTAGGACACAAAATATTTTCCTTAAAGAAAAATGGTTTAAAACGGAAGGTAGGAGCTGGTCCTGGAGAAACCACGGCTGCAGGGCGCAGGCTGGAATGTCTCAGGAAGTTGCCCAGCTCTGTGCCCTCTGTGGAGTCCCAGAACCCACGGCAGGGCCTTGGCACTGGTGGAAGCTGTGAGCTGAGCTCTGCCAGGCACGGGAAAGGGCTGAGATGGCAGGCTGACGGAGCTAATGCTCCCTGCCCCCTCCAGCCCCGCTCCTCTGCCTGCAACATGGCATCTCCCTCCTGCCAGCCTTTGCAGGGCAGAGCACATGCCCTTTCTCTGCCTTGTTCCCCTCCTAGAGCAGCAAGAGCCCCGCTGCCCTGCAAGCAGTGGCAGTTTCGTAGCAAACGGCAGCCTGGAGCCTCAGGCAGGCCAGCTGCCGCGGTGACACGGCTCTCCTCGGGGTGCTGCAAGGCTCAGCGGCGCAAGCCACAGTCCTGGGGGCACAGCCTCCCCTGCCCCCCATGCGCCATTGCACAGGGCATGGGGCACTTTGGGGCCAGAGCCTTGGGGAAGCTTATTTGCATACCCAGGATGCAATGCAGCGCAAGAAGGAAAATTTGGGGGGTTCGCTCTTTGGAGGCTCCCCAAATTCCTCCTTGCGGCGCCACGCTGCGGTGCCTGCCCCGGGGCCGAGCAGCGCTGCGGGGGGCCGGGCTGGCAGGGGGCCGCTGTAACTGGGGCAAGGGTTGAGGCCGCCTTGGCTGCTCCTCTGCGGCTCCTCTGTATACTCTGGTTTCTCTTCAAGTTGCATAAATCTTTCGCCTTTTACTAAAGATTTCCGTGGAGGGGAGCAGTTACGAGTCTCGACCCATTTTTGGAGGCCCTGCTTTGGCAGGGCTGCCCCTGGGTGTGTGAAAATAGAGCGATGGTGGTTGGGATTTGGCGTAGGCTGCGGCGATCGGGCCGTGGCTGCTTTGGCGTAGGCTAGGGGCCGTGGTTCCTTTCCCTGCTTGAGCGGAGGTGGTCCAGGCACAGCCAGTTCTCCAGGGCCCCCTGCGATGCGTTGCTTTAAGGGTGTGCTGACAGTCCCCCGAAGCTCCCGTGATGGCCAAGACCTTGCAGTCCACGATCTCATAATTGTGTTCCTTTGGGGTGAACTTCTCAAAAAAGGCCCTGCAGGGGTGTCGGGCCAGTTTTGGGCCCTGTCTTTGTGAGAGCACGGCATTTACTGTGATGCTAGGGCAGGGGTGGGCAAAATCCGGTCTGCGGGGCCGCACGCGGCCCACCCGGCTGTTCGATTCGGCCCACGGGGCCCCTAAAATTTTTTAGAAAATTCGTCTGCATCTGCCCCTGGCCGCTGCTGTCACCTTTGACAGGAGCCACAGGCAGTAGGACCCAGCGGAAGCCACAGCAGGACCCTGGAACAGCAAGGCCTGCCTGGCCCTGGCCCTGGCCCTGGCCCTGGCCCTGGCCCCACGCCCGCCCCTCCCCCCAGACAGAAACTCCTGCCTAGCAGAGGCTTCTGGCTTGGGACCCTGGGGCTGTTTGTGCCTGCAGCGGCACGGAAAATTCAGGTAAGAGCGGGGGGGCAGGGAGGCAGGGCATCCAAACCCCAAGCCTCCAGGCGTGGTCCTGCACATAGGATGCCCGCCAAATGGTTTGGAAACATCTGAAGCCCCAGGCAGGGGTGGAGGATATTTGCCGGTAGCAGGGCCACATACGGTTCTTGAATGACTCACGGATTTGGAAGTGATTTGGCTGATTTGGTTTGGAACTCTAAAGGTTTTTCCTTCAAATAAGAAAAAATAATAAAAATTGGGGGCCTCGGGCTTGGGCCTGCACATAGGATGCCGGTCAAAGATTTAGAAGTATCCGAAGCCCCAGGATGGAAAGTTTGGGGGTGGACGATACTTGCCGGTTGGGGGCCAGTCTGAGACGGGGGGAGGGTTTCAGGGAGTCGATGCCTTCTGGATGGGTGCGAGGGAGCGCCTTCGCACGGGAGCATATATTGTAACAGGCGCGCAGGTTTTTCTCTGGTGGGTTAAGGAGGTAATGAACAGTGACTAGAAGGTGAATGTGTATATACATAGAACCTTTATAGAAAACTTAGGCCGGTGCGAAGCGCCTAGAATTCGCTCCGGATTCAGTTTCGGATTCGGCTAAATCCGATTCGCAGATTCGGCAGCTGCCGAATCAGCTGAATCTCCGTGTCACACAGGCCCCACCCCCCGTTCGCTCTCCCAGCGCTGGCTACCCCAGCTGCCAGCTCTTTGAAAAAGAAAAGCCCCCACTAACTGGGTTCTGCAGCCAAGGAAGAAGGAGCTCTGCTGTAGTAAGCAGAGTAGGGGAGCCTGATTGCTTGAGCAGCTTCTGTTCAAGGATACCGGGTGGAGGAAGCCCTGGTAGGGAGTTGAATGGTGATTAGCCAGATGGCTTAGAGTTTGTTGTAGCCCAGGGGCTTGAGTTTTCTGTTTTGTAGTTTTATAACACTGGAGGACTGGGTGAGGCTATTAGGGGTTGGAGGAGGCCTCATAGGGTCTCCACAGTAGTGTGGGGACCCTGGTGCCAGAGAGGGCACAAAATTCGGGGTGCACTGACCCCAGCCCTGAGAAGGGGCACAGGGGATTGGGGGCCAGGTAAGGCCAAGGCTGCCTGACCCCCACAGGAACTTGGAGACCCAAGGAGGGGATTTGGGGGCCAGGCACAGCTACGGCCAGCTGAGCCCCAATTGTGGGAAGCCCAAGGACGTGCACAGGCGAGAACCCCAGAGGGCACTCGTTTTAAGACCTGAGGAGGGGATTTGGGGGCCAGGCACGGCTACGGCCACCTGAGCCCCAACTGTGAGAGGCCCCGGTGCGGGCATGGCCGCAAGAGAGGCCAGGGAATGTCCGCAGGAGGGTGCAGGCAATTGCACGATGAGCCAGGGGCACCCATAAGGGCGCGGCAACGGATTGACCATACAACATCTGGTATATCTGTAAGGCTTGGGGCGTGGTACAGGGATGGTAGGAGCTATGCGTAGCCTCAAAGGCTCTAGTGCATGGAGTCATCTAAGACAGAGCACAGACTTGGATACATCAGAGTACCGTATCAAAGAGGACAAAAAGGCAGCCTCACTTAACACTACTTACATCAAAGACGTGGCGGGTGAGATGGTGAGGGTGCATTAACACCAACTTGGCATGGTAGAGGGCACTAGGAGAGATCATGGCCGCTTCTAGGACCCCGCCTTGTGACAAAGGATTTCTGGGAAATTGCATCTCAAAGTCTTTAAATCAAAACTCATGTCACTTGTAAGTGTGAAGGGACAGTGGGGTGGAAACAGCAGGCATGGTGGCTCCTGTTTCAGTCACGAAGCCTGCCAGGTTTCAAGGAGATAGGTGCAGGGATTTCTGGGAAACTGCACCTTAAGCTGCTGACAAGCAAAACTTGTGTCATGTGCGTGTGTTAAGGCACAGCAGGGTGAAAACTGCAGCCATGGTAGCCCCTGATGAGACCGTGAAGCCTGCCAGCTTTCAAGGAGATAGGTTATGGGTTTTCTGGTATATTGCACCTCAAGCTGCTGACAAGCAAACCTTGTGACGTGTGACTGTGTGTGTGTGTGTGTATGTATGTGTGTGTGTGTGTTAAGGCCCTCACTGGTGCTGGGGCCTGGATACGACATGGACGTGTGCCTAAATGACATCTTCTCCTCCCCTACAGCCTCATCCTGCTCCACCACTTTAAATGACAACAAGTGATACTAATAATAAATTAGCAAGCAGCACAGTAGCACCAGCAGCATCTCAGGCAGCCAAATTCTGACAGACCCTTTCTTTCCCCTCTGCAGGAACTTCTTCTCCAGAGTGTGTGTTAAGGTGTGCTCTCACTGTGTCCTTACTCCCTCTTCCCCTCCCTCTCCTTACTTTCTGTTTCCCTGCAGGCAAGCCCAGCTTCAGCTTCGAAACTCAAAACATTTTGAAACTTTGGAAACGTTTCTACTGCCCTTGTTTCGTTTCAAGGCCATTTCAAAGCCCTTTGTTTCATTTCAATTTCACTGTTTCAAGCTCCAAATGAGTCAAAACAACATCAAAATGAAACAGCTGGTGAAATTTCACATGGCCCTTCTAACTTCCTAGAGCTCAAAACACATAACCTGCCAACATATCTCCAGTACCCCCACAAACTGCACACCAGAACCTATCAAAGCAAGAATACCCAACTACCTGTGGGGGCACATTTCTCACAAAAAACCCACTGGGTCTCAGGCCTGATCCCGAAAGGGAATTTACAAACCACTTTTCACAGCTGGGCCTATGAACTTCACTTCATCAGCCTCCTCCGTACAGAAACTATGGACTCAATACAGACACATTACAACCTGCCAGACATCTGACTCCCCAGGTACCTCTCCACTTTTACCTGTGCTGCTACATCCCCCTTCCTCCCACAACCCCAGCCTGTCTCTCTCACCCCACGATGCCTCCATGTCCACTTTCACTGACTGGCTTTCTTGCCTGCACTGCATGCCTGCCTCTGGCTTCTTTAATATTCCTTCCATCCAGGAACAGCACATGCACACACCAACTGCAGGTGCTTCCTCAGCCTGATAAAAGGTTTTTCAACCCAAAAGCTGGCATCCCAGGCAGCTAAGCTGAGCTCACCTGGAGCCTCACAACTCCACTGCAACCAGCAAGCGTCAGACCTGTCAAAGATGTGATGGATCTGGGCTTTCCCCAGCCAGGCCTGTGTGTGTGTGTGTATGTGGTGGCTCAAGGTTATGGCACCTTCTAAGTGCTTTTCACAAGGTTTTCCTTGGTCATGGTATTCCCTGGGGCTGCCACACCACCAGCAGTCCCACTGGGCCTCCCCAACCCCGGGAGAGTTCAGTTTTAGTGGTCATGCCCAGGACCTGCAGCCTCCTCCCTCCCCATAGCCCCAGCTCATACCTCCCAGTTCATTCTGGCATGGAAGCTCAGCAGAGTTCTTCCCCTGCTGGCTGGTGATGCAGGGAGTGCTCCCTCCAGCTCTGAGAGTGGGTCATTAACTGGTTTAAAAATAAAATGGAAATAGGTACAGACAGAGTGAGGAGGGTGGCACTCAGTCTGCAGGTGGAGCTTGGGGAACCCCAGCAGCGGGAGGTTCACCCTGAGTAACACAGCTGCTCCACCGATCCAAGCAGGTGCAGTGGGGTGTTACTACATCCCCAGCAATGCTGAGCACCCTCTCACTTGGAACACTAGTCAGTGGACAAGACAGGTGTTCCCAGGCAACCGTGGCCAGATCCTGCCACATCTGGCTACGGGTTGCCCAATAGACAAAGGGGTTGCAGTCTAGCAACTCCACGTCCTTAGCGAGATAGGTAGCCACCAAAGCCTTGGCACTACCTGCCTGAGGCTGAGTTCCGGTATGTCTGGACTCCAACATTGAAGTCATACCCTTGTCCCACATTGGTAGTGGCTGGCATGGAGGAGACTGACTAGTGCTGACACAGGACAGTGGATCCCCTTCTTCCACATAGCCTCACCTCTGCCCTTCTGGCTCTGTTGACCAGAACCTCCATCCAGTGATGGAGGGTTTTGGTGCTGCCAGTGCACATGCTCCCCTTCACCTTCAGGTCGCACATGCCCACCAGCACATGGACTGTATTGGACCGCAAGGGATTCAGCTGTTTCCTGATGCCCTCCTTCAGCTGCTTCACCAGTGCCTGCACATCTGGTGACAGCAGCTTGCCCCAGCCAGGAACACTGATTGCCTGGAACTTCTCCATTTGGTTTTCAAGTTTCCTTAGCATGGGGATCATTTGGCTAAGGAGGGCATTGCCAGTGTTGAGGGTCTTGGTGACCTCGAGGAAGGGCTTGAGAACCACCAAGATCTGGGAGATGGTACCCCACTCAGCTCTGTTAAGGGGGATACTGATCCCAATCTCTCTGAGCAAGGCCATCTCATGGATGGCCTTCTGTTGCTCCACCAGCCTTTCCAGCATCAGGTATGTGGAGTTCCACTGAGTCTCCACATCCTGCATGATTTTCTGCTGAGGGATGCTCAGTTTTGCCT
This sequence comes from Crocodylus siamensis, assembly GCF_052110815.1. Lineage (NCBI taxonomy): Eukaryota > Metazoa > Chordata > Crocodylia > Crocodylidae > Crocodylus > Crocodylus siamensis. The sequence goes on from NC_143397.1 coordinate 140,805,348, forward strand.
GTTTCTTCTGTAGCATCTTGCCCCCCTGGATGCTGCAGTGGAAGTAGCCCACCATCTTCCATCCTACCAGTGAACGGACGCGGAAGACGGCATGAGAACTGCATCCGAGAGACCAACTGGCGGCTTCGGAATTGGTGTCTCGAGGCAGGCTTCGGCTTCCTGGACAATGACCCACACATTACAATGAGGGACATGCTCAGCTGGGATGGGCTTCACCTGTCCCCCAAAGGTAAGCGTGTGTTTTCTTCCAGGTTGGCGGATCTCCTCCGGCGGGCTTTAAACTAGGCTCGTCGGGGGGAGGGGAAGATGAGGGTGGGGGAGGCTGTGGACCACCAAACCAGGTGGCACCCACAAGGACAGCCCAGCCTGAAGAAAGAGAGCTTTGGGAACGTGAAAGACAGGGGGTGGACAGCAATACGGCACAGGTAAGGAACGGGAAGGTTAGAGACAAAAAGCCCTTTAGGACTTGGAGCGAGGGGGTAGCAAAAGCACCAGTCACAGGGCTCAAGTGCCTATATACTAATGCTAGGAGCATGGGGAACAAGCAGGATGAACTAGCGCTCCTGGTTGCACTAAATGACTACGACTTAGTGGGGCTGACGGAAACCTGGTGGGATCCATCCCACGACTGGGCGGTACATATTGAGGGCTATAGATTGTACAGAAAGGACAGAGTGGGGAAAAGGGGGGGAGGGGTTGCGCTCTATGTTAAGGAGCAATATACATCAACCCTCATCAAGACAGAATCAAAGGATGAGGAAGTAGAAGGACTGTGGGTTAGGCTACATGGGGGGCAAGGAGAAAAGGATTTGGTGGTAGGGGTCTGCTACAGACCCCCACATCAAGGGGAAGAAATAGATTTGGGGCTCCTGAGGCAACTCTCAGAGACCATAAAAGCTAAAGAGGCGGTGGTCATGGGGGACCTAAACTACCCGGACATCTGCTGGGAGACACAGACAGCAAAGTCCCACCGCTCACGCAGGTTTCTAACCTGTGTACAGGACCTCCACCTGACGCAGGAGGTACATGGTCCCACTAGGGGGAATGCCTTACTGGATCTGGTATTGGCAACGGGGGATGACATAGTAGGGGACCTACAGATCGGTAGCCATCTGGGGGACAGTGATCACCTAAAAGTACAATTCAACATAAGGCGTTGAGTGGGTAAGGTAACCAGTAGGGTGAACGTGCTGGACTTTAGGAAAGCTGATTTCAGCAAACTCAGGCGATTAGTGAAGGATGCACTGCAGAGTAGTAGTTTTGAAATGATGGGAGCCCAAGAAGGGTGGCTGTGCCTTAAGGAAGCTATCCTTCTCGCACAAAGCGAGACGATCCCCGTGCGAGGTAAAAGAGGGAAAGGGGCCAGGAGGCTTCCCTGGCTGACCAGAGAAATCCAGGGCAGACTAAGGGCCAAAAGGGGAGCACATAAAAAGTGGAAACAGGGAGAGATCACCAAAGAGGAATATACCTCTTCTGCTCGTGCTTGTAGGGAGGCAGTTAGACAGGCCAAAGCTACCATGGAGCTGAGGATGGCAACCCAAGTAAAAGACAATAAGAAATTGTTTTTTAGATATATAGGGAGTAAAAGGAAGGCCCAGGGAGGAATAGGACCCCTGCTAAATGGGCAGAAACAATTGGTGACGGACAGAGGGGACAAGGCTGAACTCCTCAACGAGTTCTTCGCCTCAGTGTTCCTAAGCGAGAGGCATGACAAGTCTCTCACTGGGAGTGTAGGGAGGCAGCAGCAAGGCACCAGACTTCCATGCGTGGACCCTGAGGTGGTGCAGGGTCACTTGGAGGAACTGGATGCCTTTAAGTCGGCAGGCCCGGATGAGCTCCATCCGAGGGTACTGAAGGCACTGGCCGACATCATTGCAGAGCCACTGGCGGGAATATTTGAACGCTCGTGGCGCACGGGTCAAGTCCCGGAGGACTGGAAAAGGGCCAATGTGGTTCCCATTTTCAAGAAGGGGAGGAAGGAGGACCCGGGTAACTATAGGCCAGTCAGTCTCACCTCCATCCTTGGCAAAATCTTTGAGAAAATCATCAAGGCTCACATTTGTGAGAGCCCGGCAGGACAAATTATGCTGAGGGAAAACCAGCACGGGTTCGTGGCAGGTAGATCGTGCCTGACCAATCTAGTCTCTTTTTATGACCAGGTCACAAAACGCCTCGACGCAGGAGGAGGGGTGGATGTCGTATACTTGGACTTCAGGAAGGCCTTTGATACGGTATCCCACCCCATACTGGTGAACAAGTTAAGGGGCTGTGACTTGGATTACTGCACAGTCCGGTGGGTGGAGAATTGGCTGGAGGGTCGCACCCAGAGAGTTGTGGTGGATGGGTCGGTTTCGACCTGGAAGAGTGTGGGCAGTGGAGTCCCGCAAGGCTCGGTGCTTGGACCGATACTCTTTAATGTCTTCATCAGCGACTTGGACGAGGGGGTGAAATGTACTCTGTCCAAGTTTGCAGATGACACTAAGCTATGGGGTGAAGTGGACACGCCGGAGGGCAGGGAGCAGTTGCAAGCAGACCTGGACAGGTTAGACAAGTGGGCAGAAAACAACAGAATGCAGTTCAACAAGGAGAAATGCAAAGTGCTGCATCTAGGGAGGAAAAATGTCCAGCACACCTACAGCCTAGGAAATGACCTGCTGGGTGGCATGGAAGTAGAAAGGGATCTTGGAGTCCTAGTGGACTCCAAGATGAACATGAGTCGGCAGTGTGACGAAACCATCAGAAAAGCCAATGGCACTTTATCGTGCATCAGCAGATGCATGACAAATAGGTCCAAGGAGGTGATACTTCCCCTCTATCGGGCTCTGGTCAGACCGCAGCTGGAGTACTGCGTGCAATTCTGGGCGCCGCACTTCAAGAAGGATGCGGATAACCTGGAGAGGGTCCAGAGAAGGGCCACTCGTATGGTTAAGGGCCTGCAGGCCAAGCCCTACGAGGAGAGATTAGAGAAACTGGACCTTTTCAGCCTCCGCAAGAGAAGGTTGAGAGGCGACCTGGTGGCTGCCTATAAGTTCGTCAGGGGGGCACAGAAGGGAATTGGTGAGTATTTATTCACCAAGGCCCCCCCGGGGGTTACAAGAAATAATGGCCACAAGCTAGAGGAGAGCAGATTTAGATTGGATATTAGGAGGAACTTCTTCACAGTTCGAGTGGCCAAGGTCTGGAACAGGCTCCCAAGGGAGGTGGTGCTCTCCCCTACCCTGGGGGTATTCAAGAGAAGGTTGGATGTGTATCTAGCTGGGGTAATGTAGGCCTAGCACTCTTTCCTGCTTATGCAGGGGGTCGGACTTGATGATCTATTGAGGTCCCTTCCGACCCTAGCATCTATGAATCTATGAATCTTCCTGTATTTTGAAATCAGTTGGGTGGTAGTAACAGCACTATCACTGGAAGCCCTGTCCCTTTCCAAGGCGTTTCTGACTATGAGATGCAGCTTGTGTGCCACACAGTGGATGAAGACAAAGTCGGCATCACAGGCAGCCTTGAGCATATTCGCCCCATTGTTGGTGACCATGAACCCACGGGTGAGCTCGCCCTGCCCAAAAAGCCACCCTTCCACCATGTGGTTCATGGACACCATGCTTCACCCTTGCTATGTAGCACTCATTCATCACCTTGGCTTGAAAGAGAGCCTATAGGTGGCTTGACTGATTGCATCAGAGCCCTGTGAGGGAGAGAGAGGTGTGATTGCTACCCTGGCAAGATGTTGGAGGTGAAGTGCAAGGCTACCTGTGGTCCTGCCTTGCACAGCTCTTCCCTCAAGTATTCCCTGCATGCCTCATACAGGGAGGGCACCACCGTCCTATTAAAGGTGGTGCATGTGGGCATTTGGTAGAATGGGACCATGAGCCACCTGAACCTTGGCCACTCAACTAAGCAGAAGGACTACCCATCCAGAACAAGCATCTCCCCAGTGCTCTAGGTGACCTCACTCAACCTTGCAACACGCCCTCCTTTGTCTGTGACTTTCTCCCACTGCTCCAGGGTGGCTTGCCTCTGGGGGGATGAGGGCTTTGGAGCAAGTGGGGGACTTCCCGTTAGGCACACTCCCACTGGTGCCAGGCTGAGGAGGAAGAAGAGCAAGGGGGTGCTGCCTTCTGAGATGTAGCAGTATCACCGTGGCTGTGAAGTGTTTCACCTCCTTGCCCCAGCTGATTTGCCTTTGGCAGTGCCGGCAGATAGCATACTTGAGATCATCTGCCACTTCAAAATGATCCCACACCACACTACTCCCCTTCTTTTGGGCTGAGGGTGGGGATCATGCCTTATCCCCCCCCTCACCAGGCAGAGGCACAAAAACAGAAGGAGCTGACTCAGCTAAGTCACTTGCCTCCACAGAGGAGCATTCCTGAGAAGGAGACCTGGGTCTAAGGAAACTCTGAGGGGAGTTGAGCAGAAACTCAGTTTCCCCCTCAGCCCCAGAATTTCTTTAGCTAAGGTGCTCAGGTCCCCTGCATCCAGATCCAGATCCTCCTCTGGCAATGGGAGGCTCATGCTGGGAGATGAAATTGGGGAGCAGGAGACTGTGATTCCACTGCTGGTGCCTATTTCTGGAGTTAGGGGCGGTGGTGCAGGTGGAGGGACAGGTACTGCTCTCACTTCCTTGCTTCCACTGGCAAGAGAAGACTCATAGCTGCCAGGAAAGGGGAAAAGTCTATGTTGTGGGGGTTGGCATTTGCAGCTCTAGCTCTCTTCCTACCCTCTCTGGCCCCTCTCCCTCTCCTGCCAGAAAACCTGGCACCTACCTTTCCACCAGGCTTCATATTAATCTTTCCTGTGCTGGAAAATGTGTCTGCATGTGTAACTAACTAATAATATATGTAACGATATATAATATCTTCTTCTATGAATCTCTGACTTTTGCGTTATGTTAATCTGAATCTCTATCTGACTTCTGTGTTGTGTTTACTGTTGTGTGTGTAACTAAAATCTCTTCTTCTTCTATGACTGTCTGACTTTTGTGTTGTGTTAATCTGAATTTCCGTTTGACTTCTGTGTAGTCTTTAGTCTGTATGTAACTATAACTAATAATATTAATAACTATATATAATCTTTTCTTCTTCTATGATGTATTTGTCTGAGTGTATGTAATGTGATGGATCACACTACCAGGGAAAACACAGTTTTCTTTTTAAAAAGTGTTCAGTCAGTTTGTGTGGGTAAGACCCTTATATTTGGTAAATACATTTGGTCTAAGCCTTGGACATGTCTCCAGCCCCACTCTTCTGATAAGCAGCCAAAAACAATGTCCTATTATGAGGCTTTTCAAAAGAAAACATAGTTAAAGAGAGCTTATGTTACTGTCCTGGGCTTATTTGCACAGACCATCACTCCTGTTCATGCTGGCAGAATATCTCTCTCCCTCTCATTAAAAATCACAGAAAATCTTGTGTCAACTACACCCATTTCTTCAAGGACACATTATCTTCAGGAAATGTCCTAATATATTTTACTTGCCTTTTAATGAAGTGTTTAAGTTAGCAATGAGAAGAAGCCAGTGCCAGGCAACCAGTCAAGTGCTTCACAAAGACATCCAGAGACATAGTATGGGAATATCTGTTCTTCTAGGATAGCAAAAGTGCTTTCTTTGCTTGTTGTGGAACAAATGCTTCAGAACAAAATGAAAAGAACTTACCACTATCTAATCATTATCATTATATCTAATAATATAAAACTGGATTAAATCTCCATCTCAAAGGGAAATTTTCTGAAAAGTACATGTGACATATGTTTTATAGTAGGAGTTTCCAGTAGAAGGACAGATCATGATTACTGTTTCTTGAGAGACTACTTCCCCATGAGTACTGAAGAGATCTCTTTTATTTAAACAGAGCATTTAAACAACTCCCAATGTAATTCAAATTTTTTTTTGCTGTCTTCAATAAAGCTTGGATCAGAGTCTTTAAGAGGTAAAAAAAAAAAAAGCTGACATATACCAATATCATAAAGGCAAATGTATTTGCAAATACTGTGTTTGCTTAAAACTAAGATCAATGGGATGAAATTAAGAAAATAAAAAATTAAGATGACTTTTCAGGAAACATTTACTCATGATCAGAGCTACTGGGTTCTGGAAGAACCTCTCAAAACAGTGTTGGGCAGCTTGATGCATGACTAGATAAAGTACTAGAAAATATATAATAAGGAACAATCCTGCACTGGAAGGGAATTCAGTAAGCTGATCTAATGTGGGATTTTTTTCCTATTGCTTCCATCTACAATTCTTTGATTAACCAAGCACACAAACAAAGCATTTTTACTCTGTGTAGGAATGTAACCTGAAGCAAAGAGGATTCAGTGAATATCTGAAGAAAAACAAACTGTGTCCCCTGAATACTAGGTAGAAGAGAAAAACAAAACATGCAGATGTAGCATATCAAAATTTAATGGAAATAAATACAAGAGGGATGAAGGGAAATTCCTTTGATTCATTATTAACATATAGTGTCAGTAAAACTCTAAAGAGGGCATTGCCAGCGAGACTTGCTCAATAATAAACCTAGAGCACCTTACCAAATGAGTTCATGCAGCCCTCTCTAGAGAGCTTTCTAGCTTAATTATTCTAGGCTTACAATGCTGCTACAGTAGACACTGAATCAATGTGCCATTATAGTACATCTTTTGGTAATTGTTACTCAGCCTGTTCAAACTGCAACATTTAGAAGTCAAGTTCTTCTACAGATGTGTATGCAGGGCTCTCACTCACAGGGAGCTTCACGCATACATTCAAGGTAAATCTGGCCTGGTGAATGTGCATTTTAGTTTCAGGCTGTAGGAAGTTGCTGGCGTGCTGCCTAGAGCCAAGTCATCTCCCTATAGATGGTAGTGTTTCGTCTTTCAGAAAAATTGCCTGCCATGCCTTTGATGTTACGGGAGATAGACGTTGAAACACTCTCAGGGAAACAAAGGGTTAGTTAGGGGCTCACAGCATTGGCTGGTCTTCGCAGGGATCCACTATCCCCATCCCCTGCCCTAACCACTCCAGATGTTCTGAGCATGTTAGTACTGGTCTCTGATGTTGATGCTCTGGTCTCGGTCTTAAGGACCACTGATAGGAATCTCCCTCCTCCTTTGGCTGCTTGCCCCATTCTTCCCTGCCTGGGTCCCAAGCCACCCTTGCTTCTGGTCCCACTCTTACCTTCAGGGTTGGGACAGACTCACTCCCCCTTGGGGAGTAATCTCATCTATGGCTTAATTTTCTTCAAGGTTCCCAGAGTGGTTAATTTCACCCTCTGGGATGGGAGTCAGCAGCTGCACAGTTTCCTCTATTCCTGTGCCGCCTCTCCCCTGCAGAGCAGCCTCTTTGCTGGATCCTCCAGGTAAGTCTAGGAACAGGAGTTTACCTTTGAGCTCTGGGGTTGGTCTATTCCAGTATTCTCTTCTGTATTCTCTCTCTTCTCCTCTTTTCTTCTCTCCAGCTGCGCCTTGAATGCCCTCTCGGCACCCCTTAGATTCCCCTCTTGCCCAGCTGAGTCTGCCATGGCAGCCTCCCATTCACTGACTGTCTGACCTAGCTGTTTTCTCTCTTTTTCTTTGGCGTGGTTTTTCTTTCTCCTTTTGACCGAACTGTTTTCCCTTCTCCTGGGCTTGAGCCCTGGCAGCTGGGTTTGCCGCAGCAGCCTTTGATCTGCTGCAGCCCCAGTTGGTTCTTTTAATTGCTCAGAGCACAGTGTTTCTTCCACCCAGGCTTGCTGCAGTTCTCCCTGACTCTCTGGGTAAGTTTGGTTTTTTGGGGTTTTCTCTATCGTTCCCATGATAGGGTTTTTCAGTCACCCTGACACACAGGTATTTGAAATCCTTTCTTCCAGGTGAAAGAAAAACACCATGTGCTTACAGTTCAACAAGGCTACTCACATGCTTAAAATTATACTTAAGAGCTTGACTGAATACAAGCTTGAATCTCTTAAGTCTGAGCTGGAGTATTTACATTTAGCACAACTAACTCTCAAGTGTAGGGGTGGTTTGTTCCTTACATTTCAGAGTTGGAGCTTTAATCAACAATAGGCCAGGTCCTGAGGCCTCTGCTTAATGCTTACTCAGGTAAAACTACCATTAGTTTCTATGTAAGTTTTGCATGGATAAGGACTGAGCAGGATGTACCAACATAATGATACTTCCCATTTCCTCAACACCTTCTAGAGATGGTACTATCAAATTAGTTTAAAAACACTAATTCATTTCATCCTACTGTGGTAAGGCAAGTGTTCTTTTCCCTAAAGCCAAAACTTTAACTGGTAAATTCCTGAGTTCCCAGATTTAGATGTTCTGTGCTTGATTCTGAGAACATGTGGAGACTGGCAACTCTAAAGATAGGCCCAAACCATCTCAAACCAGACCCAAAAACTGACGCATCTCCAACATGCATGACTGCTTTTGAAAATTTAGGTGCATATGATCTGGCTAAGGTCTCACAACAAGCATATGGCACAGCCAGGAAGAGAGCCCAGATTTCAGTCTTGCTTATTAATCTCAAGATTGTATACCTGAGATATTCCGTCTGAGAAACCTTAAACAAGTATTTCCAGATAGAGAAGAGAGTTTCACAACTAATTTATGACATAGAAAAGATGTCATGTGAAAGAAACTTGAACTCTTAAGTGCTATTAGCATATGTGTGGAGAGGAGGCGGGTTTAACTGGTTGTTGTTCAAAAAAGACCAAACCAGTTATACCAGGGTTAATGTAGAACGTGTTCAGCTCTAGGACTCTGATCATGGATTCAGGCCTTTAGACACCATTGAAAGAAAAATAATAAGTGAAAATCTTTAAAAAAAAAAAAAAGGATGTGAAGCAGTCTACTAAATGATGCTGTGCAAACAGGTCCCTTTAAAATATGTTAAGTCCGTATTTAGAAGTTAAAAAGAACACAGCTAGTACAGTACAGTACATTTACTAAGTAATGCAATGTACTTGTCACAAGATACTTCAGTGAATAAATTGGGCCAATGGTTTCTCTCAATTAACAAATCTGTTTTTACATTTACAAGTACCTGACACTACCAATACAGAAGCATTTCCTAAGCTTTTAGCAGCAAGCATTTCCATTAGCTCAAAATTGCATTTTTGTGTTCTAAAATCCCAGGATCTTTTCATGGAGGTCATTGTTTCAATCTCCCCTCAAAGTAACATCTTCTAATCATCTGTCATATAGAGGCAGGGTATGAGTAAGATAGGCATGTTTTTAGTCATGGTATGAAAGTAAAAATCATTTGTATTTTCTTGGGGGGAACAGGAAAGGAAGGAGGCATTCCTTAATTGCTGAAAGCAAAAATTTGCAATGCAGTTATAAGAATAAGAATAAATAGGTGAGGCTGAGAAAATCGTATCTGTCTGTTAGTATCAAGCAGAAGAGGATACTGACACCTAATCTCAGGAGAAAGCAAGCTTATTTCATTGTAAGTACATATTTATTTTTTATAGTTAGGGGGGAAAGCTACTTTAATACCTGTCTTTTATTAGTAAAAATGCACTACTACAAATGAAGAAAAATTACTAGAATGGAGTGAAGACAATTTAGAAAAGAAACCCAGTGCCTTTGATTTTAATTCTACCCTGTGCAGAGAGAAGCAACAAATGTACTTTATATTGGTATTTGTATAATACTACTCAGGACACAAAGACATTTCAAACCAGCAAGGTTTGGCTTTTTGATCTCTGTGGAGCTGGTATGTCTCCAGGAATGTCATTTTTAAATTAAGTACATTAGAACTGTGTTTTAGATGGGAAAGTAAATTCTCTGTCTGAACTTGTCTATTTGTGGATTACAACATTGATAGTTACAGTCCTGTGAAGGGTAAAAAAGCATGTTGGAAGTTTGCTTTGCCCCAGGAAATATTTACCAATACTCCAGTGAACCTATTTCAAATAATATTCAAATACCGTCCTTCCTCACAGTGTACTATTTCGTGGGAGGGAGGTGGCTTGGGGAAAAAATATAATCCAAATATGTTTTCTCATAATGTTTATGGTATCATGTTCTATTCCAATGGTTCTTAACCTTTTTTAGACTCGAGACCCACTCCATAGGCTTGAGGCACTCCTCAGAAAATGCCAGCACTTCGTTTTCGCTCAGTTTTGCAGAAAAATAACAGATCAATGTTTCTGTTGCAAAGATCTCAGAAAGGCCACAGCAGGTCTGAGTGCTTTTGGCACTTATGATTCCTACTTGAAATCTCTGAGTTTGTCTTGTGAATCACATTTGCACACCGAACACTGCTAACATTGTGTGACATCCCCGTGGCACCCTTGAAAGGATCTCAACAACACCCTGGTGAGAATCCCCGATCTCTTCCTATCTGTTGAACGCAGTTATGGGATCACCACCTGCACCAGAATTTGTAATGCACTTGGCAACGTAGGCTGCTGCTTGCAAAAGCTCACTCACACTTCTCCAAGCCAGTTAGTTGCTAAGGTGCCACCCTTCCCTGCCTTCCTCCTACCTAGGAAAAGTGAAGGGTGAAGTTGGAGGTCATCTGGAAGACAAGAAGACATGGGCACCTGAGAAGGCCTAACTACTTGACCCTTGCAGGGTTTGGAAGTCCTTTGGAGGAAGGGAGGACATGGGCACCTGAGAAGACCCCCCTGTAACCTTGCAGGGTTTGGAGGTCATCTGGAGGACAAGAGAACACAGGGACCTGAGAAAACCCTAGTACTTAACTAACCCTTGGAGGCTTTAGAGGTCATCTGGACGACAAGAGGGTGTGAGTGCCCGAGAAGACCCCATTAGTTAACCTCTGCAGGGCTGGAGCAAGGAACGTGCGACTAAACACACCCCAGTGGCTGGACGTTCAATCTGGGCAGATGCCACTGAGAAAGGGAACGCGTGTTTCTGGCTAAGAAGGTGACAAAGCACGGGATCGAAGTAGCAGCGCGCGGGAGCGGGGCTCCTCAAAGCAAAACTGGCAACACCCACCACGTACGGTCCAGAGCAGACGAGCCTGGCCCCACGAGAAGCCGGGGTCGGCAGCGCGTGACCCTGCGGCAGGGGGCGGAGGAGGCGGTGGCGAGCGGAAGCTCCTCCCTCATGGGCGGGTGCAGCGCTGCACTCCTCATGGCGGCGGTGACCCGCGCGGCCCGGAGCCTGCGCCTGCGGCCGCTGAGGTGAGACGCGGGGGCCGTGGGCGCGGGGGCTGCGCTCCCATTGGCTGCCGGCCCCGCCCGGCCGAACGCAGCGCTGCCGCCAGCCTGCGCGAGCCGGGCCCGGCCGGGAGCAGCCGCAGCCGCAGCCGCAGGGCGGGGCCGGGCAGCTCCCCTTCGTGCCCCTCGAGACCAGCCCGGCCCCAGCTGCTGCTTTTCGAATTTTCAGCCTGGCTCCAAAAAAGAAAGAACCAACTCGGGGTTCTCCAGGCAGATCTAAGTGAAGTGTGGTGGGGAGGCACCGCTCCTGGGGTAAATCCGAGTATGTGGTGGGGGGAGAGGGCAGGGGAAACCATAAGAGAAGTAGGGCTGGATGGGACCTCAAGACAAAGGACCAGAGGGCTCGTGGGGGGTGGGGGGGAATTGGGGTACCCTGAGTATAAAATGAATTATGCATTTGTGGCTAGGAGGAAAAACAAACAAAATAGGTGCTTTTGAAGGGCCTGGAAAAGGGGTTTTACAACTTTGCTGCATGCATTTGCCTCTGAAAGTCTTAATCAGACTTTACTCCCAGTGTTTTTATGCTTTTTTTTTTTTTTTTTGGAATAAAACTAAGTTTGTGCCTTAGACGAACCAAAGTGTGTGTGAGCATCTTTGGCACTGCATAAGGGGTGTTTGTGTGTGTTGGGGAGGGGTATGGAAGGGGAGCATGTGTGTGTTTGTGTGCATGTGCAGGGGGGGACCTGCAGGGCAGGGGGAGCTGCCACCTGAGGATGCCCTTTATATGCTACTGGACTCAGTGTGTCCTTGGGAGGAGACCCTTGATCCAATAAAAAAAACTACAAAAGACAAACAAACAAGCACAGACTATAGCTCTCTCACGCATGTCCAGGGCTGTCACAGCGACAGCAGCACTCCGACTCCTCATCATAGCAAAATGTTTCAGAGAGAGGTGGTCTGCCTTGCTAGTCTGAAGGAAGGCAGGATAGATTTTTATGTCAGGATAGATTTGTACCTTACAGAGAAACCAAAGCGTGTGTGTTTGTAACAGGCATGCGTGTGGTGGGGGGGAACCTGCAGGGTGGGCTGCCCTCAGTCTGTGCCACTTGAATACACGTACACACACGTGTGTGTGTGTGTGTGTATGTATATACACACACATATATATGCACATGCACACACAGAGCACTCAACATTTCCTGAGCTGAAGCTTATATCTATATCTTTATCTAGATCTATCTACTTTGGTTAGCTGGTAGGGTGCAAATCTACCCTGAATTCAACTTGACTTAAGACTAACACTGCTAACAATGCCTCTGTGTAAGTCTGAAGGTAGGGTAGAGATGCATAAGCTTTCGTGAGTCCAAGCTCTCTTCATGAGAGATTTATTTCAGGTGACAGTGGATCAGTTGCAGATGTAGTGTCAAGTAGTACCTTTTCAGAGAGAATGTAGTTCTTTGTGTTTAAACAGCGAAATTTAATTTAAAACCAGCAACACTGGTGCTGAATAACGTAAAGATGACCGGCAGAATTTTTTAAAATTGTTGTACATAATAATTCTAGTTGTATCTTTGTCCCTCTGCTTCTCTGCTTCAATTGTATTCAATTGTGAATAAAAAACAACAAACAAAATGACTGCCTTGCTGTGCAGTTCATGACACACAACTTAAAGACTACCTTCTATACCAAAAGTACTTTGAGGCTCTTCTTTGGTGGACTTGCAAATTGTTGTGGCAGATGTTACATAAATACAGGTTTACATGATAGGTGAATGAAATATTATGCTTTGTACTTGTCATACATAGTAACTGGAAGAATTTTTTTAAACAAAAGTAAAATGTAAAGATTTTGTTAAATCTGGGCAAGTATATTGGCTCGTGATCTGAATTGACTTTCAACCTGTCAAAGGCTCCCAGCAGTGCTTGTGTCCCAGTGGGCCTGTGCATAGCCCCTAGCTTCCCGCACTGCTCTGAGCCGGCAGCTGCACCCCTCCCCTGTGCAGGGCAGGGCTCTGTAGCCCCACTAGGCATGTGTTAGTGGTTCATCATTTAACTGATATAATTAGAAGAGATTAAACAGATTTTTTTTAAAGATATTTACATCCCTAGTACAGATAAACTAGGTTACCCATTTCTGGCTGGGGAAAAAAAAGTAATGAGTACTTTTAAGTACTTAAAGATGGATTTTTAGAACTTCAGTGAAGCATTGTGTTGTGAAAACTTTGGTCTTAATCAAAACTCAGTTAACTTTTTTTTACACTTCTTGTTTTTTTTGAGTGGATTAAAACTTGTCTTGGAAAAAGTGGACTCCACCATTCTTTCAGGAGCTCTAAAATGGTTGGTCTGAGTAAATGAAATCAACCACGCGTAAATCATCTGTGTCTGGGCTGTTCAAATTCTACGCAGTCAGGAGCCACACACAGCTTGGGCTACAGCCCCAGGGTCTGCAAACTTCACAGATGTGTGCAGGTAGCTCCCCCCGGCCCTCCCCTGCCCCCACATCAGCAGCCATTCCCTCCCGTGACTGCACGTGCTGCTCACCTGCAGCATGAACAGCCCAGCTCCCTCTTTTGCTACATGCATGCAGCACAAGCACCCCAGTCCCCTCCCCTGACATGTGAGCAGCACAGGCACTCCTACCCTGTCCCGCTGTGCTGCCATGCCTCCAGGACAGGAAGTAGAAGCTGGAGGAACCTGGCCACTGTGGTAGAAGCAACGTGGGAAGGGGGAGTGACAGCCAGGTGGGAGCCTGCGGGGTTCATTTAAACGTTTGGGGGCCTTGTTCAGCCCATAGGTTGCCATTTGGATAGCACTGGTCTGGATAAAACTGTAGGTGAGATCCAAGAAGAAAGGAACTCTTCATAAAGATAGAGAAGGAAGGAAGGTTTGGAAACTATCTGAAGTATTCACAGTGGATTTACTACAGCAGCTCCATAAATTATCTGCTTTTTTATCTTGTCTATTAACTCAACTCTTTGGTTTTGATGATATTGAACTGTAGTTAAGACATGCCTGCTTATTTTCCCAAGCATTATTATTAGGTTCCTTGATATTTGCCAGGAGTAATCTGTCAACATATTCTGTCAGTTTTAGCTTTTATTGCAAATCTCTGCTCCTCTGTAGTCAGAGCTTTGTGTACTCAGCAGTACAAGTGAAACCACAGTCTAGATTAGAAAGTCATTTGTTCTTTAAGAATCTCTGTACTCTTTAGCAGTGTGTTAGATTTCTTCTTTCCTCCTGAAAAATCCTTCATTTCCTTCTCTCAGACTTCCAAGCACTACTGTTGTCCATACTGAAAAATTCTCATTTACAGAATTTACTTACTTTTGTCCCTTACATTGATTGTTCAGGCTCTGTGGATTTGGCAGTTCCCCAGGCTCAAAGCCAGCCTCCTCTTTCTCCAGTCCTCTGTCAATTAAATAAAGAGGAACCAGCCTTCAGTAGTTCATCTTGTCCATTTTTAAGATTTCAGCTGTTGTCCAGGCAGCCCTACTGGACAATTTACATTTTCTATTGGCCTTGATCCTGGGCTACTTCAGGTCTGGCTTTATGGAACAGTGCAAAATAATGTTTACTGGGCTGTATTCGTATTACATACATCTCTTTTGTGCAGAAAATTAGAGTACATGAGTCCTGCTGCAGCAAAATGGCAAATTAAGCAGCAAGATAATTATTCAACATCTCTGAAAAATGTTAAGTTCTACACTTGTGAAAAGAGAGTCCTCAGTAAGATGAGATAATTCATGGAGTTCACAGCTCCATGAATGCAGTTCCTTTACATCTGGGCAAGTGTTACTGCACTTGTTTGTTCTTGCTGCATGCTTTCAGTACTGATTTCTAACAATATAGATTAGAGTATATTTCAAGTGAAAGTTGAGATTTACAGATTCACAGAAGTTTAGGGCTGGAAGGGACCTTGTGAGATCATCAGGTCCAACCCCCTGCTCTGGGCAGGAAAGACTGCTGGGTCAAATACCCCAGTTTAATTTTCCTCCCCCATACTCTCCATGTTAAAAGTCTGGCACCCTAGAAATTAGGCAGCCACAGAAAAGTGGACTAAGTGGTGATGTGCTTCTAGTGTGCAGTTGACCCAAACCATGTTCAATATCTGATCCAGAAAGAAATTTGTTTGTACTGTACCAGATCCTTTATGTAAAAACAACATTCCCTGTTACTGCTCCAGAATGATAAAGCTATACATTTCCAACACAGTCTTCTAATTTTAGCCTCAGTAAGGTTTTCAACTTTTTGTTGGCAATTTGAAAGTTTCTCAGACTGGTAATAACATTGATTTACCATGATGTGGACTAGGAAGCTTGGCTACATACCTCTTTGTCTCTCTTGCTTAGGCCTGATCTTTAGCTTTATAGTGTTATTGAATAAAAAACTATCCTGATCATTTGGCATGCAGGTATAGAACAGAGGAGAATCAGGTTTTAAGACTCCAGTCCTTTATTATATTATATACCTGGACTTGAAGAGAACTAGTGATATATATAACAGGAAAGATTTATTAGACATTGATAGGTTTTAATATCTTGAACCATAAACATAGTAGTATTGAACACAGTAATATTTTTTCTTTAATATTCCCTTATCTAGCTGGTCTAGATAGAACCAGGAAAGTTATGATTCAAGATTAAAACTAGTATTGCCCCTTGTGCTATTGTTGTTAAACTGCTTGCTTGGCTTCTGATCATATAATGTTACTCCCCCCTCCACCTCTCTAGCTGCTTTCCAGCTGTTGCTTGCCTTTGGTATTCCATCCAGCCCTCTACTTTACATTTAGGATGCAGTTAAGTTCCAGCTGTCCAAAGGTTGATAATGCTTCTCATTGTATCAAAGCAACTACACCATAACTGCTTTGTATTTTGTGACCTCTGGTATTGATTTGTGCACCTGTGAATATTCAAAAATAAATGCAAATCTGACATATTTATTTTGAAAAATAGCTTGTTTATCTTTAGAATAGATTTTTAACTAAGCAACTAACAAGATGTTTTCCCCTTATAACTAGGACAGTGCAGGCAGTTTCTTTTCCTTTTGTTCAGCTGCATATGACTGGAGCTACTATGTCTGTCAGCCAGGAAGACTTTGAAAAGGCAAGTGCTCAGCTGAAACTTTTGAAAACTGATCCTGGGAATGAAGTAAAATTGAAGATCTATGCATTGTTCAAACAGGTAGGTCAGATACCTTCTGTTTAAAAAGTGGCTATGACGTTTTTAAAGGTGAAGGATATAAGAAAGGGGACTATAAAAAGCTTTAAATAAGACATTGTAAAGTCCAGCTAAAACTTGCCTTTCTGAAGTCTGAATCCTTTTTTTTCTTAGAGTTTTCTTACTTGCAGTGCTTTTTTATAAATGGTGTACGTGCATATTTATTCCTAAATTAAAATGGTTGGTGTTTTTACCATACTGAAAAGTTGCTGAGAAATTTAAATGCGTAACTATTTTAAAACTTAGGACTGACCTCTGGGCCAGGATTATGTAACATTATGCCAGGACTATGTTCTTTGTCCTGTTTTTTTGGAGAGAAAAATTTGAACTTACTCAAAGGTTCATGTGAATTTGTTTCATCTTCATACAGGCAACTGAAGGTCCCTGCAGTTCTGCAAAGCCAGGTATGCTTGACTTTGTCAAGAAGGCCAAATGGGATGCATGGAATTCTCTTGGCAGTTTGTCTAAGGTAAGTAAAGTAGAACTATGAACTTATTGCTTGACATCCCTTTATTAACCAATCAGGTAGAGCTTGGAAGCACATTGTATACTAGCTGAACGTCCTGCTTTGGATATTTGTCTGTTTTATACTCTATGAAGGTTTTTTCTCCTTCCACCCGGAGCAAGCCGTGCCTGCATCACGCGCGCCGCCCCAGCTGGGCAAATGGCAGCAGAGCGTAGCCATTCCTAGCGCTGCTGAGTCTGCATCCCACACCTCCCCCAAGTCCCGTGCCCTCCTGCCTCGGCTAAGCAGCTTATCCCAGCCCCGATCCCTCCCTCCCCCACATCCCTTCTCTCCCCCAACCCCAGCAGACTTGGCAGCTGTGTCCAGTGTGGTGAGGACTGCTGCCTGTTTAGTCTATGGCCAATTCTCCGAATCGGGCTGAATCTTTTCTGAACTGATGCAGAGGCTTCCGATTCAATTTGGAACTTTAACTGGTCTCCCGATTCGATTCACATTCAGTCACCAAATCGGGCCAAATCTCCCCCAAATTGAAGTGGCTACCGAAGTTTTGCACAGCCCTAGAAACCATCTACACTTAGGTTATTGCTTCAGGATGCTCTAGGCTGGATTGCCTCCTCTCAGCAGTGCTGCTGTATTTTGCAGATGTATTTGCCAGTGCTGAGGCGGGATCAAAGTGTACGCAGCCCCTGCAATACAACTATAACACTGTCCTCCAGGAATTGCCAGTAGCCACTGGAAATTTCTCACTAAACCTGATGCTGTAACAACTAGTTAAAGCAATGACAAAGGGGGTGGCGGGGAGTGTTATTCTGTGTGCAGTGCCGTATCAGATAGCAGAGGGATTAGTTGAAGAAGTTTGGAAGCATTGCTTTTGTGATTTGAGGAGCATGGCATGCCTCTTGAAAGTTCAGGCATGTCGCACTTCTGCACTAGGTTCTGTAGGTTGCCCTGAGGTATACAAATACCTTTTTTTGTCACTGAGTGTTGTGTATGCTATCAGACTACTGATGGTGATCTTCAAGATTTAAAGGGAGATATGATAGGGCAGTACCATACAAGGCATCTTCAGGGCAAAGGTGAGGGAATAACATTTTGCTAGTCATGTGTCTTGTATGAAGTAAGCTTAAGTTTTGACTGTAGGTCCATTGGATTTAATCAGGGGTTAGCTATTGCCATGCTTCCTCTGAACTACTCAGGACAGATTCTGTCTCTTCTATGTAACTTTAGTCACAATCATCTAGTCTTGCACTTGAACATTTGTTAACTATTTCTACCAGGTTTCTTAGACATTTCAGTCTTCACAATTGGTTCACACAGGAGCACTGCTTCCACTTTTAGTGATTCTCCAAAGAATGCTGAAGAACTGCAAAGAGTGCAGATATAACTGTTGTGGCTCAATTTGGATCAATTTTAAACAAGCTTATCTGCTTCTAGAAGTCTTTTCATGTTGGGTAAAAATTTGAGGGAGAATAATAGTAATAGTACTTGGACCTTGATCACGCTCTACTACTAAATCCAAGATCTATCACAACTCGCCTCTAAAGATGAAGTGAGAAGCTGTATACAGAATGGGTTAAGAAGCTGGGAGCAGGGTAAACAGGCAGATCCAGGATTTCCCCAAAAGGGATATAGAACTAGCAACTCCCACTGCAGGGGTGGCAGCACACCCTGCTCCCAGCCTCTTCTGCCCTACCACTGCAGGCAGACCATGCCGCAGGAGCCTCTGCAGAGGTTTTAAAATTCTAAAGCAGGTAAGAATACCCACTCCTTTCCCCTTCCTATTCAGAGGCTGTCCCCTTCCCATCTCTTCCCTCACCCCCACCCCTCTTCCTTGCCTGTCCCTGCTACATTCTTTATGGTGTGGGGCAAGGAAGTTCCAGAGTCAGCCTGGGCTGAGCAGGGCTGGGAGGGGACAGTGCAACAGAGTGACTGGAGAGTTCCCTCTACCCTGCCCAGTCACAGTGCAGGGAAAGGAAACCCCTGTCCATCCCTGCTGCCCTTGTCCCCATCCCCAGCTAAGCACAGTCCCTGCACATCAGGCAGGAATGGCTCTGGTGCTTCTTCGCCCTTGGGACTGCAGGGGCGGAAGGTGTTTCTTTGAACAGGAAGGGGAAAGGAGAGAGTATTTTCACCTGCTTTAGGAACTTTAAGAAGTCCCTGGAGCCTCCAGCAGTGTGGTCCAATCTATGCCACTGCACCCCCCTCTGGATCCGCCCCCGATTCCAAATCAGTGATTGAATGTGGACCTAGATTGTAGAGCCAGATTTCCCAGAAGGAGGCTTTTCATTCTGAGGACACAACTTGTGCTTGCAACACTTGCTCTTTATTATTTAACAACTTGAATGTAGGTGCCTGAGAGGGAAGTATTAAGAGATGCATGTACTAAAACTAGTGCCTTTAAGTCATTTCCTACTTTAAAAAAATACAGGCTTAAATTTTGTAGATGAGATTTACACTGGCCAAAAGGCAGTTCTTTTTAAAAACTGACTAAAATTGATGCATAATTACATTGATAAGCATACTGGATAAATTCTTTTTTGTTTCTTCAGAGTCCCAAATTCACTGTATTTCCTGGCCTTGCTAAGGTCAAACGATGGACTAAAAGAATGAAACCCCCTGCTCTTTTTGACGCTATTAGGGTAATCAGCACTTGATAGGGAAACATTAAATCCTAACCTCCGGTTATTGGAGGGACAAATAAAAGTACGGCGAGGGTGAGTGGGTTTGTTTGAAATCAGAACTGACCTAAAATCTACATGGAATTTCAGAAATGATTAAATTTCTCCCTCCTGTGTTTCTTTGTGTTTGTGGTTTTGGTAGGAACCAATAAGCAGAGGGCCTCATGAACTTATGCTCATATCACCACTTGTAAATCTTGTTTGTAAGTTAACCACTTGCAGTGGAATATTGTATTCCCATTGCTTAGAATGAGAAAGTCATTTTTATGCTCTGAGGATGAAGAGAGTCTGCTTTCTGTAAAAGTTCCCAGCCTCCTATGAATAAAAATTGAAAGGTCATTTTAAAAAGAAGTATTGTGCAACTTTATCGGAACAAGATGTTTGTTAGCAGTGATTGTTGGAGAGTTCTTTGAGTCGAACACACAAGAGCCAGCTACACTCATTAAACATTTAAGGAAGAAAAATAAGTGCTAGCAGCTGACAACAAACAGCATACAGGTAGTAAACTAATACAGCCTCATCCAGGAGGAACAGAAAGAGCAAACTGGAAAACTTGCCATGTGTGGTGTGATGGTGGAACATCTCACACTCCTCTTGGTCCCCCGTCATCCTTAGGTTTTATATCACAGAATCACACAATACAGTATGGGGGTTTTGTGCATGCAGGATCAAATGCAGACAATTGTTACAATTGTCCTCTCAGTTGTTTTTATGTGTTGCTGAGTATAGACTCTGATTCAAGTGCCCTTTTGTCCTGAAACTGGAAAGAAAGTGATAATCTTGGTATTCACCAGACTCCTTTATAAGGCTCTTTAGCCTCCAGCTGGCAGTACTTGACTGCATCCTTTTGCCCCTGATTTCCAATCAGAGGCAAAACCTACCACTGGCTTCTATAGTAAACTCCTAATTTGCAGCTTCATCGCCCTCATGAAGACAGCTTCCATTTTAAAACAGATTTTTCAAGCTCTTTTTATTCTAAAAATAAACTTATTTCAGTTTATTGTAATAAGCATGCTCACCAGGTTGGACTTCAGTATTTATTTAATCATAATTTGGGATTTTCTTCACCACAGGGAGATGCCAGACAGAAATATGTTGAACTTGTGTCAAGCTTAGTCTCTGAGTCTTCTAGCCAAGTGAAAGATACTACTGCTGAGCGCAAGGGTGGATATGAAACCATAGAGCTAACCACTAAAGACAACATCACTAAAATAATGCTAAACCGTCCTGAGAAGAAAAATGCTATCAATGAACAGGTGAGGAGACTGGCTTTCAGGGTTAAGATATTTACTGTCAGGTAAATGAATCAAAATTTTAAAAGACCAAACTTTCATAACAACCTTTTGTGGTGCCTTTGGATGTTTAGGGTCCAGTGTCACAAGGGGCTGATGGGGCCTCAACTCCCATTGAAACCAATAGGAGTTGAGATTGTCCTTAACCACAGTTTGCATTATTGAAGCAAGTAGATATATGCTATGAAATAACTTGGAAGAATTAAGTTTGGCTGAAGCCCATAGATAGACATTAGCATAGCAGCTGCACTTCTAATTGGTTTATGTCCTTGGTACAAGGCCTAGATTGTCGTTTCAGACACAGGCCAGCTTCTTATTTCTCCCTCTAATTCTTATGAGTTCTTTTTTTTTGCCTTTTTCAAATAATTTTATTTAATTCCTTTGCTTTTGCTACTTTCTTGTTCTCAGCTCAAACCTTTCTTTCTCTTTGGAATTGCTGTTGAAATAAATAAAAAGACATAACCACCCAACTAACAATTACCAGCTTTAAAAGGTCGGATTTTCAAGAGTAGTAGGTGCTGATCTAAACCCAAAGTTTCATAGATTTCATGACATTAGGGCTGGAAGGGACCTCAGAAGATCATCAAGTCCAGCCCCCTGTCCTAGGGGCAGAAAGTCAGCTAGCGTTGAAGGATCCCAGCAAGATAAGCATCCAAATGTTTCTTAAAAGAGTCCAGAATAGGTGCTTGCACCACCTTTGGAGGTAGTCTATTCCAGGCCTTGGGGGCTTGGACAGCAAAGAAGTTTTTACTTATGTCCAGCCTAAAACAGTCTTGCAGGAGCTTGTGACTGTTTGACCTTGTCATTCCCTGGGACTCTCTGGTAAACAGGCATTCCCCCAGATCCTGATGTACGCCCCTTATATACTTATAGGCAGCCACCAGGTCACCCCTGAGCCTGTGTTTTCCAGGCTGAAGAGTCCCATGGCTCTCAGCCTCTTATCATAGGGCCTGTTCTCCTACCCTGGCATAGTAAAGTACAGAAAGACTGTAACGTACCTAATTTAAACCCGTAGATGGGACTTGCTTTTAGCTTTG
The DNA here is from genome assembly GCF_052110815.1 of Crocodylus siamensis. NCBI lineage: Eukaryota > Metazoa > Chordata > Crocodylia > Crocodylidae > Crocodylus > Crocodylus siamensis. The sequence continues at coordinate 140,827,129 of NC_143397.1, forward strand.
TTTGTACTAGAGAACTTACATTTTGATCTGTATATTTATATTATTTATATGTAATGTAATACTTTAGCAATGTTGTATGTACATCTAGCTAGAGTTCTGCAGGTATTTTCAGTAGGGCAGAATGGTTAAAGGAAGCTTTTAATAGTTGGCTTGGCCAACTGTTACCTTGGTTGCCCAACTGCAAGCCAGCCACAGCAGGGACCCAGATTTGATCACTTGTGCTTAGTGCCTCTTTATCTGAATTCACGTTTGTAATACTTGTCAGGTTTTAAAATATTTTATCTAGTTCATGTACATTTCAGAGAGGCTCTCTTCTTGCCTTTAGTCTTGTACCTAAAACTTATTTTTTTCCATGTACAGGTTTTTATGACATAAATAACTATTGCAAGTATGATAACTACTGTGGGTACACGTAACCTGTGTTTAAACTACCTGTAGGTAGTAGCATAACTAGGGCAGGGCAGCAGCCCTAAGTGTTGGCATATGCTCTAGGTCAGCAGTATCCTGCAGCATCCCACATCTTTGTTCTCTGGTGCTCACCATCCCCCCAGCCCCTCTGTCCCCAACTTTTACTCTCTGATTCTAGATAGCACCTCTGCACCAGATGCCAAAAGCACTAGTTACATCTCTTCCTGTAGGTATGAATTTAAGGACTGTTCTTGAAAATCTGGCTTTTTAAATTTTTAATATTCATGGTGGGTTGTCCGTGTTATACTTTCCCAGCATCACAGCTTCTCTTATCTTCATTTTACATAGATGTATAAAGAAATTATGCAAGCTCTTGAAGAAGCTGCCAAGGATGACTCTGTCATAACTGTTATTACAGGTACCACATATTACTGGATTGATTTTACTTTATCTGGATCTGTTAGCATTATATTTAGCCATAACTATTAGCAAAGTAATGACAGAACAGCATATACATAAGTAAACTGAATCTCCCTCCAATATTTCCTTCCTCTTGTATAAAATTTTCCAAAGCATTACAGCAGAAATCCTTTCAAGATAATGTTGAGTTATTTAGTAGGTTTGTACTTAACTTACTGTAGCAGGAGGCTTGGTACTCCTGCTACTTTAGGAGAAGCCAGGCTGCCTGAGAAGCAGCTTGCAGGTATGCCGGGGGGCAGTTAGGAGTCACATGACCTACAGGGGCTGGGTTGTCAGGCTATAAGCCCAGAGCTGAAGCTGGCCAAGTCTAGCACTGAGAGCCATGGAGAGAGGGGTTTCTGGGCAGCAGGGCTCCAGGTTAATATCTGAGCTGGGGTATGCAACTGGTGGTTTGTGGAAGGGACAAAGGGAAAATAAGTAGGGGCCAGAGGCCCCAAAGAGAGAACAGAGGGCCCAGGGAACAGGTAGGACCAGGCTAGAGTGCCCATACATCTCTGTGGCCTAGGAATAGGGCCAAGGCTCAGGAAGGGTCACAGCTGGAGACTGGCAGGGCTTGAGAGCCCAGCCTAGGAGTGGGGTCATGGTCTAAGAAGAAGGACCAAAGACCAGAAGGGCCACAGCTGGAAACTGAAGGAGCCAAAGTGCCCATAGCCCAGAGAGAGGCTGGTATAAGGATGAACAGAACCGATGGAGGAGTTACGATTTGATCAAGATGTGTGACATCTGCGAGACATGGACCTGGATATTGAGGAGGACAGAGTCCATGTAACTAGCCCTTAAGGCAATGAGCACAGACACCTGTGCTCATGAGTGAGAGACCAAGCTTTGCAGAGCCCTGGGGCAGCCTCCCTTTTCCTAAAAGATAACTATATCACAGCATGGCAGGCAAAGGGAAAGGGAGATTGCCCAAAGAGAGTGAAGTTGATTAGGGTTGAGCAGGCATGGCCACCCCTGGAGTGAAACCCTGTTGCACTACCCATGAAATACAATTCTCAGATGTCAAAGACAGTAGACCAGATCAGTTCTGATGCACTTGGGACAACTCTTATGCCTTGTCACAAATACATTAAGTATTTGTGGTTTTTCTTTGTTGTCTCTTCTGATTTCTGTAGTTCATTTTGTTATATATATCAAAACAAATACTGTTCCTGTAAGAATGTGGAAAAAGTACATGTTTTTGTAAGCTTAATAGCATAAAGTAGTTGCTTCAAAATTAAACATTTTTATAAACAAGAAAGTGCCTGTTCCTTAATTTTTCTGCACTGAGAAGTTTTTGATATGTATTTATGTTGTTCACAGGAAGTGGGGATTATTATTGTAGTGGAAATGACCTGGCTGGCTTTATCAATATCAAACCCAGTGAAATGGAGAAGATGACAAAATATGGTGGATCACTACTAGAGTAAGATTTATTTTCTTATCATATATGTATATAATACTATAAAAGCTAGACGACTGTTACCTGCATTAGACCTAGCTCCCACATGCAAGGGGCCCAGTAACAGCAGACACAGTAGATAAATACAGTAGGAGATCACTGCCTCAAAGTTTACAGTGTATACAGACAAAACAGAGTGAGAGAATTACTCACAAGCTACAGATAAGGAAATGATACTGGGTTAGTAGTAGAAACATTTGTTAGTATAGTAACTTGAGTTAGGGTTATGATTTTTAACTACACTTTTATACTGGTGTAAGACTTCATACCCAAAGTCTTAATATTGACATATTTAGGCTGACAGAGTGTTTTTGTCAGTTTAGCTTATGCCACTTTCTCTGAACAAAACAGCTATGGTAATAAAGCCCTCTTGTTAAACTGTCTCTTCACTTATACAGGGTTGCTTACCTACAGTGGCAGGCCTAGTCAGCTGACAACTGCAAAATCTAGAACAATGTCATTCCTTTCAACAGTGTGCAGTAATTACTATATAGGAAATTTGGCACAAGATGAGTCTTAAAGGTGACATAACGTCAAGTTCTTTTCCTCCCTATATCCAGAGACTTTGTCAACCATTTTATTGATTTTCCTAAACCACTGATTGCAGTGGTGAATGGTCCAGCTGTTGGAGTCTCTGCAACTATCTTGGGGCTGTTTGATATTGTATATGCTACTGACAGGGTAAGCAAGCTGATCTCGGTCAAGTATTTGTCAGTTCTGTCTATATTGAACAATTTGTCTCAGTGTAACGGATCACAGTTATGTGCAGTTGCTTTGTCTGCATGCAGTACCACTACTTCAGGGATTGGCACTAGTGTAACTATATTTATTTAGCAATGTGTAACTAACACTGCAGGGTTGTTGGTTGTAGTCATTTTGGTCTAAGGGCATAGGCAGGCAAGATTCTTTAGGTAAAGGTGATATCTTTTATTGGACCAACTAAATAGTCGGGGGGAAAGTTCTTCGCAAGCTTTTGGGTACAAACACCGTTCGTCAGACTCTGCAGAATCTGCCTATGCCTGATAAAGGGTGTTTGTGCCCGGAAAGATCTTTGTTCCAACAATTTGTTTGGTCTATATTATATCTACCCAAAGAACCTTGCCTAGCTAAGACTGGTCATTTGAATAAAGCCATCAAGACGACTGAGCTCGGGTTAAGAAATTGCTATTACACTTTTTGTCGGAGTAAACAGAAGTGAAATGTTTTGACCAAGTAAAGCTGTTGTGGAAAGATAAAATCAAATCCACTATAAAATGGGAGTACAGTAATTTTATTTTATTTTTTTAACCAAAGGTGTACTTAAACTTTTGTAGCAGCTTTTTCTTTTCAGCACAGGTTCCTTTTTAAGAAATCTTGTTAAACTTACTGTAAAAAAAGACATACAAAAGCTTGATGTAAAATCCAAAGGTGATATGTTACTTCCTATTTTGTATGCTATCTGGGCATATATCAAGCAATACCAGTACAGACCATTACACTCTAATTGTTAACATTTGCACATGTCGTTTGCAATCAAGGGAAGAGCTCCTTCTGCTCTATTTGGGTCTCTTGAGGCCTCACCTAGAGTACAGTGTACACTTTTGGGCACCACACTTCAAGAAAGATGTGAGCAGATAGAAGAGAGTTCAACGAAGAGTCTGAATAAGAATGCAGAGTAATGAAAATAATTAAAAGCCTGGAAAACATGACTTATGAGGAAAGGCTGAAATAACTAGGATGATTTTGAGCAAGAGAAGATTGGGGAGGGGGATTTGATAGTCTTGAAATATCTGAAAGGTACTTAAAACAGGATGGAGACAGACTATTCTCTGTGGTTGCATGGGGAGAACTTGGAGCAATGGTCTTAAATTGCAGCAGGGGAAATTTAGGTTGGATGAGCCATATCCAGGTCCACTAGAAAGCACTGTTTGAGGTGAATAAGATCCAAAGCTAACAAAATATTCTTTAATGTGAGAAAATGCTTATTTGCATTTACATGGCTACCATTTTCATTATGGTACTCTATTAGTAGAGCCATGTCACATTACTTGGGCTTGGAAAAGCTAGACAAATCCATGTTATTTTAAAGGCAAAAATAAAAATCCCAGTCTTAAGTATTTTTAGAAAGTGCTACTTTTTAGGTACAAAAGTGACTTATAGCGGGTTGCTTTTTCTTTAAACTGCTTTGTCTGTGATTTATAGTATGAATTTTTCCCCATGACTATGTTACATAGGATCATAGAAAAGTAGGGCTGTAAGGGACCTCATTAAGTCATCTAATACAGCCCCCTTGTCAAGGCAGAATCATCCCTGACTAAACCATCCCAGCCAAGTATCTAACCTGCTCTTGAAAACTTCCAAAGATGGAGATTCCACAGTTTCTCTAGGTAGCCTTTTCCAATACTTGACCACCCTGAGTCAGAAAGTTCCTCCTACTCTCCAACCTAAATTTACCCTGCTGAAGTTTGAGGCCATTGTTCCTAGTCCTGTCCCCTGTGGCCACAGAGAAAAACCCATTACCATCCTCTTTATAACCCCTTTTTTTGGCAACAAGAGCATGCTGTTGGCTCATATTCAGCTTGTGGTCTACTGTAACCCCAGGTCTTTCTCAGCAGGACTGCAGCTTAGCTAGTCATTCCCCAGTCTGCATTTGTGTGTGCAATTATTCCATCTCATGTGCAGGACTTTGTACTTGTCCTTGTTGAATCTCAACTGATTGTTTGCAGACTACTTATCCAATCTAGCCAGGTCATTCTGGAGTCTAACCAATAGCTTACATAGCTGATGAGTCACTTTTCAATGTGTCCTTACTTGCCTTAAGCTATCTGTAGTTGCAGTGTAAAAGCTTTGGGCCTTTTTGATCAGTTACTATTTTAAAGCAGTTTTCTTGCACTCCAAAGTGATTTAATATGTATTTGGGCTTTTGGGGAGACTATGCAACTTTTACATGGAAAAATGCTGCACATGCTTAGTATTTTTGTTTTCAAGAGCTTTTGGTAAACCAAGTTAAGGCTGAATCCTCAATACTGTTAGCATGGCTGTCCAACTTCTAACCCTCAGGGGCCACACCAGTGGGGATCTGCACACTGTGCAGGCTATACTAGGTGAGGCAAGGGTCACTGGGCTGTACAATGTGTGGATACTCCCCCCACCACACCTGCTGCATTGTTTGCCTGTGTGGGCACCCTTTCTGCAACAGCTACATGTTCCTTTCCCCTTTCTCCTCCCCCTATCCTGCTGCTGCACTGGGCACCAGCAGCAGCCACTCATTGCATGGCTGTAATCCCCAACCCTGTGCCAGGCACTGGCCCTGGATTCACTCTCAGCTCCCCACACAACTTGCTGGGACAGAGGCAGGAAGCAGCATCTGGAGGAAGGAGGGGAAACATGGAGACTCTGGCTGTGTTATAGCTGGAGCAATGAGGGAAGTGGCAGCTGGTCAGGAGCCTGGGGGCTGAATTCACTAGCAGAATTGGGTCCTTAGTAGTTCTTAGATTCTTGTCTTGAGGCTCCCATATGTGAGCTTACTAGGCTAATGAATTTAAAAGGTTCTCTGTCCACACTATGGTGAAACTTATATTAGTAATAAGTGGATTAAAATGTGACTTCTGTCTGGTTATGCCAAGAACAGTGCTAGCCATCAGGGCTACAAGAACCATTGAAACACGCAATTTTATTTTGTTGTGGGATTGTGCTATTTTAACAAGGGCAGTTGTATGCCATGTTGCACTGTTTGAAGTCTGTAAAGGAAGTGGGTCAAATTGATCTGCGGTGCAACTCTGTTCCAGGCAAGACTTTAGTCCTGGTTAAAAGTGACAGTTTTCAGATGCTGGATTCCTCATTCTAAAGATGAATTTACTTTTCAATAGGCCACGTTTCACACCCCATTTTCTGAGCTTGGCCAGAGCCCAGAAGGATGTTCCTCTTACCTGTTTCCAAAGATGATGGGCTTAGGCAAGGTAAGACTGCAGGAACCAGTGTTTAAGTTACCGATCTACATTTATACCATTTTATTTATTGGTGCTACACCATGATACGGTATAACCTCATGAATCTGGCATGCTTGGGACCGAGCACCTGCCAGAAATGTGAAAATTCTGGATTTTAGAAACTGGAGCAACAGGTAGAGCAGCAGCTGCACGCAGAGCAGCGGCACGGGATGGTGGATGGCAATGGGAGCTGCAGCTTGCAAGCTTCCCCCTCCACTGCTCCGGGACCAGCTGCTGCTACTCCCTGACCGAATGTAGTTTTTTAATGTGCCAAATTTTCAATAATTCCAGATTTTTTATATCTGGATTTATGAGGTGATACTGTACAGGTAAGAGGGGTGACCACAAGAGTCACTGAAAGACAGCCTCTATTGTACTTTGCACTCTGTAGTGTAGAATTTTCTTTTTCAGTGATCAGGATAATAGAAAAACATCACCATATGTACCAGAGTAGAGAGTTCAACACACAAGAAAGCTTAAAGAACAGGAACTAGATACTACCATATGGACATAATAGTATTTTCTTTGCACAGTCTTGGTTCTGAGCCTTAAATGAGGGCCTGCATCTTTGCTTCAGCAACGTATGGGGCAGATTTCAGGCTGTCAAAGAGGCTACTACACTAGAGTGCCCCTCAGGATTCCTCAGCAGACCTCTCTATCAGTCAGCGAGCGGCATTTTCAGCAGCCCTTGCCAACCCTGTGGAGGGAGCCAGGGGTTCAGTCCTTCTTCAGAGTGTTGTTGTGAAGCAGCTTCTCCCTTCTTTCCAGGATATCCCATACTACTTGTTAACTCTGAGCTATTTTGTTATTCATCTGCCTCCCCCCTCCCCTATATTTCACTCTGAATAAGAAAAGAAACAAAAAAGCTGGGATTGCCACATTTGGCATACCACAGAATTTTCATTTTCTGGGTTTTAGAAATGCATAACTCTCTTTATCCTTTACTTGATTCTCTCACAATGATGATCTTGGCAATATTTAAATCTGGTTTCTGTTATCTTTGTGTTAACATAACTGCCAGTGAGACTGTGTGTGCAAAAATATGCTGTAGATTCTCTGTAGTCCATTGAACAGATAACAAAGTTTATACATTCAGCAAATTATAGGCTGCCATTCCCCATTCTGGAGAATTTAGAATAACCAAGCAAACAATACATTTGGCAGTAGCTAATCTGAGGCACTAAATTCCTTGATTGCTCTGCCACCATCCACTGATGTTCTTCCAGAGAGGCAACCTTTTCCTCTGTGGCCACACCCTTTTCAGAGTCTAGACCTTTCATAGGCAAGACTCAAGCTTCCATTGTTTTTGTGAAGAACATTGTGATTTATCAAATTGACCGCTTGTTTTTTCTTTACTTTTAGGCAAATGAGATGCTGCTTTTCAACAAGAAGCTGACTGCCTGGGAAGCGTGTGCTCGGGGACTTGTGACTGAGGTTTTCCCTGATCAAACTTTTCAGAAGGAAGTTTGGAGAAGGCTGAAAACTTTTGCAAGTTACCCCAGAAACGTTAGTATTTAAAAATCATGACTAGCCAGCTTAGAAGCAGGCAGTATCCTAGTCTGGTTATCAACAGGGTAAATATGTGTTTGATAGTCCAACCTTCCCCTGTCCTTGGGGTTTGGCTTTGTGAGTAATGAAAACAATAAGCTTCATTCTAAATGATCTCCTCAGGTTTGGTAGCTCTTTGGTTCCCTTCAGGAACTAAACCATCATAGTTCTTCTATCAGGAACATCATTCTTTTATTCTGGTTAAAATCAGGAAGATATACTTCCCTCTAGTTCATTTAAAATTAAGGAGCTACATGCATTGCCCTTGGTTGCTAATTTCTTGTCCAGAGAGTAAAGATATGTATTTAAACAGCCCTTGACTTTTCTTTTAAATAGCCCTAACACTTTCTGTACAAAAGCTGCCATTTAGGATGTTCCTCATATTAGAACAAAAGACATGCCACGCTGGATCAGACCAGAGGTCCATCTAGCCCAGTACCCTGTACCTTGTACTAGCACAAGAGCGAATACTAAGGGGGAAGAATATTTATGCAGTGCCTGTCCAGACTGGTGTGTCCCCTGCCCCTCCCCCTTACAGCTTTCAGTATTTTAACTTCAGTGAAAGTTGTAGGTGCTCAGCACCTTTGAAAGAGAAGCAATATGTGGTGGTGCTTTAATTAAAATAGGAAAAATATTCTCAATTTGTATCCACTCTTACATCCCTGAAAAGAGAAAAATAAGGTGACCATACGTCTTGATTTAGCCAGTACAGTCCCAAATTTCAGAGGCTGGTCCCGGCTGTTGAGAATTGTAATGGGTGTCCCAGAAACATGGGTGCAGGGTGCAATCTGGCCAGGAGTCAGAGTGGCATAGAGTGCCTTGGAGGCACTGCTGCCTGCCTGCCTGAATTAATGTCCCAGATTTCCTTATGGTCAGCCTAAAAATAAAGCATGTATGCAGCTCAGGTCTTTCTTGATTGTTCAAACATGCAGAAAACAAACTGGTCTGAGACCAGAATATCATAAATTATCAGCTGTTGGTGTGTTTGAAACCGCAGTAGCTCAACAACTTCCCAATTAAACATGCCTATTTGTATAGACTGAGCCCTCCCTTGACACATTCCTTTCTCTGCAACCATACCCAACTAAGGGTTTGTACAGAAGTGCTCCATGCATGTTCTGCAGTGCTGTAATTTAGAGCACTTTTTATAGCACTATAAAATTACAGTGCTGTTAAACATGACAGAAGTGCAGTGTGCTGGGGGGAGGAGGGGGGTTGCTGTAAGCCTTCCTGTACTTTCCAGACTAGGAGGCAGGTAGATAGTGCTCCACAGCCTCCTGGGATTTCTTCACTGGTCAGAAATTTGACCAGTGTACAGAGACTATTTAAAGCAATGTTGGTTGCTACAGTGCTACAGAATACAGTGCTTCAAATTTAATACCTCATTTAACAGGGGTTAATTTAAAGCATTGTACCTATTTTAATGTGCTGTAAAGCCATGCACTTCTGTTAAGTCACAGCAGTAAAGCACTTTAAATGGTAGAAAAAAACAACTTCTATACACACCCTAAGTAGTTCTACCAGCAGTTGAAGTAGCAGCCTCTGTGTAAATTTCCCACTGCAATTAAAAATGCTAATGATGATACCATTCAGCCTTAATACTGCATACTGAATGTTTCTCTCTATTTTGCATTTTGGAACATCGAACTGAGAAAATGCCTAGAATTTGAATGTGTGTTCTTTAACCAGGCTGTTTTTTTCCTCCCTCTTAGTCATTGGCGCTGTCCAAGCAGTTAATACGAAATACGGAAAAAGAGAAGCTGCATGCAGTTAACAGTCAAGAGAGTAAACTCCTCTGTGAAAGATGGCAATCTGATGAATTTATGAACGCTATTGTGAGCTTCTTTCAGAAAAAAGCAAAACTCTGATTTTCATCACAAAAAAATGAAACTCCTCTGAAGCAAGTCTGGTAATAGTCTTGGTGAATCCTAGCAGTGCCTTTTTTGATGTTACTGTATTGATTCATATATAAACAATTTAATAAAACCATATTTTAGCAACCTGTGGATTTTTTCTTTCTGTTGTCTGATATGCTATATTCAGACATGAATTTGTCATGCCAAACACACTGGATCCTTTCACCTGGTTTGGCTGGGAAGGCATTCACTGCTTTACATGCTGATATGATATCTCTGAATACAACTATGGCTGTCTGTCTTCCAATGAAGTCCACCGATTCAATAGTACCAAACCTTGATAAATCTTCCATAACTGACTGATGGTTATAGGATACTAACTTGTTTCTTCTTATCCATCTAATGCAGGAAAGGAAAACTTGTATAAATAGAAAATATTAAAATCTTCTGTTTATTAGTCTTTCATAGTTTCATAGTAGCTAGGGTCAGGAGGGACCTGAACAGGTCATCTAGCCTGACCCCCTGTCACAGGCAGGAATGAATGCTGGGTTCACAAGACCCCAGCCAGGTGATCATCCAACCTCCTCTTGAATTTGCCCAAGGTAGGGGCAAGGACCACTTCCCTGGGAAGTTGGTTCCAGATTTTGGCCACCCTAACTGTAAAGTATTGCCTTCTGATCTCTACCCTAAACCTATTCCCTATCAGCTTATTACCACTGTTTCTCATCACCTCAGGTGGTGCTGGGGAGAAAAGGGCTCTACCTATTTGCTGTTGATCTCCCCTGATGAGTTTGTAGGCAGCCACCAGGTCCCCCCTCAACCTCCTCTTGCTGAGACTGAACAGGTTCAGGTCCCTCAGTCTCTCCTCATAGGGCCTCTCCTGCTGCCCTCCCACCAAGCGGGTGGCCTTTCTCTGAACCCTCTCCAGGCTGGCCACATCCCTTTTGAAGTGCGGCGCCCAGTACTGGACACAGTACTCCAACGGGGACCTGACCAAAGTTGCATAGAGAGGGAGTATCACTTCTCTGGACCGGCTTGAGATGTATCTTTGCTTGCATGACAAGGTATGGCTGGCCTTGCTGGCTGCAGTCTGGCATTGGCAGCTCATGTTCATCTTGGAGTCAATAATGACTCCAAGATCCCTTTCCGCCTCTGTGCTTTCAAGAAGGGAACTCCCCAGCCTGTATGTATGCTGTGGATTCCTTCTCCCAAGGTGCAGCACCCTGCATTTGTCTACATTGAACCCCATCCTATTCTCGTCTGCCCACTATTGTAGTCTGTCTAAATCTATTTGCAGCCTCTCTCTCCCTTCAAGTATGTCCACCTTGCCCTACATCTTAGTGTCATCATCAAACTTGGACAGCGTGCTTTCCACCCCCTCGTCCAAGTTGCTGATGAAGATGTTAAACAGTCTTGTTGTCTGGTGTTGCTTTCTGAAGTGCCATCAATGGAAAAGGCCATGTTATTTTAACATAATTTTGTGTGTTACCTTACTATGTTAATGTGAGAAGTTAATATAATATTATATGAGAAGTGATTCCAGACAATTCTGGTCTTGGTGTAAGTGCTTAATATAGAAACACTAGCTTTGAACCGGAAGGCAGAATATTAAGTTATTCTTAAACTTAATAGTACTAATAAGGAAATCGCTCTCTCCTGTCTCATGATGTATCTGGAGTAGGGATAATTTCCTGTTTCATAGAAATGCAGGACTGGAAGTTGTTCCAAGAAAGCTAATCCAGTGATTCTCAACCTGAGACATGCACTTCTCCTCCTTAGGGGAAGCATGAGAGGAAGAAGTTGACAAGCAGAAGGGAAAAGAAGTGGAACAAGAGATGTGTACTACCTCTTAGGTGGTCTTAGACTTTATAGTGTATGTTTATAGAAAGTATAACTCCATTATCCCTATTACAAAATCGTAGGGGTCTACAACCCTCCAGAAATCTGACAACCAATGATTTCATCTAACCCCTTGCACCGTAGCAGGATCAAGTATATGTTTACAGTATCTCTGACAAATGTTTATCTAACATATTTTTCAAAAACCTCTGGTGAAGGAGATTCCACAACATACAAAGGTGAAGCCTGTTCTAGTGTTTCATCTCCATAACGTTTCTTTAAAATGTAACTTAATTTCATCTTTTCCATCTCCCAGTGTAGACAGGAAAACAATTCATCACTGTCCCTTTTGTATACTGAAAAAAGTATCCCGGTTTTTTTTAGTATAAACAAACCAATCCCTTGAACCTCCATTAGACTCCAATTTCTTTACATTCTTCTGAAAGTTCAGTGCCCAAAAACTGTACGTAAAACTAGTTGACGCCTTCTAGTGCTGAGTACAGTGAAATAATCATCTCCCATCTTAAATATTAAGATATTAAATATTAATCAGTTTTTTCAGTAGTGATTCATTTAGTTTGTGATTCATTATCATTTCCTAGATCTGTTTCTTGTACTGCAGTTTAACCAGACCTATGGGGGTACATTTCTCCCAAGAAAACCACTCTCTCTCCAATCTCTCAGTTCTAATCCTCAAAGGAAATTTACAAAAACACTTTTCACAGATGAGCCTATGAAATTCACTTCAACCTACAGGTTACAAAAATCATGGACTAAATATATCCATTGGATTTATTTCACATTATAACTTGCCTAATATCTGACTCTCAAGGTAACTCTCCACTATTTACTAGCTACATTCATTCCTCCTCCCCACTCCCCAACCTGTCTCTTACCCATTGACTCCTGTATTTACATTTTCACTGACTGGCTTTCTTGCATGCGTACCAGCCTCTGGCTTCTGTACAGGTTTCCCTCACTTTATGCTGTACATGCGTTCCTGGAAAATGGCGCATAACTCAAATTCACATAAAGGGAACCCACTTTGCAATATAACAACTAGGGATATGTTCCAAGACCTTGACTGTACTGACCCCCAGGCCTGTTTCTACCACTTTTACAAGACAATTTTGGTACTTGCCAACAGCAGACAGTACCCATGAGCACAGGGCACTATCATAATAGGGATGACAACTACAGAAACACGTCACAGACAATGAGTGAGGAGCACAGACCCATGCAGGAGACTATATTTCGGTATGCATCACTCCTACAATGCACCTCACAAAGAGTTGTGTGAAGCTTCGGTTGCTGATTCGATTTGGCGGAGATTCAGCCTCATTTGGTGGCCGAATCTGAATCGAATCGGAGGACCCTTTAATCTCTCTGAATTGAATCGGAACCCTTTGAATCAATTTGGAGAGATTTGGAAATATTTGGAGATTCAGACAGATGCAGCTTTAAATGTTTTTTCTACATACTTCTAGGTAGGAGGCAGATTGTGAACACTGTGATGCTGGGGCACATGGAGCATCCCACAGAAGCACAGGGGGCTCCCCAGCACACTTGGTAGCAGACCCAGAAGTGTTCCAGAAGCACTTCTGGTCCTCTTCTGGGTTTGCCACTGAGTGGGGACCACCCCCTGCGCTCCTGTGAGACGTTCCATCCGCCCCAGCATTACAGTGTTCGCAAGCTGTGCCTGGTACCTTGAGGTATGTAGAAAAAACATTTAAAGCTGTGTGTATGTCCAAATCGCTGATTCTCCAAATCAGCACTTAATCTTCACATTTGGATTTGGCCAAATCGGATCAGCAACAGCAATCTGAATCAATCAAATCACTGTCCCTGATCTGGGCCGAATTCAAATCTGAATTGAATAGGGCCCATTTCACACACCCCTACTACACGTGTTGCAGCAGAGTAAATAACTCCACTATAGGATAGTACTTGTGTTGGGCAGTACTATCTTACGGCAGAGTTAATTAGTTTACTCCAGCCTAATAGTTCCACATGTGTATACAGTGATGCTTTACCGTGGAACTAACTAAGGAACACTGCAGTAAGCATTTCATGTAGCTGCACCCAGTGAGAGGCAATGCCTTCCCACAACCAGCATGGGAACCCTGCCCTAAGCCATTATGCTGTGTTGTTGCTCTCCTCTCTTTAGGCCAGAGGGACACCAGAGCCCCATGCTTTGTACTGTAGCCTTGGCTTGAGTGGGGTCAGGTTGCAGGCTGGCTTTCTATCTCAGCTCCCTGGCTGTCTATCTCAGCTCCCTTGGCATGGATTGAGATGGACAGTCAGGCCCTTTTGTTCTGTGCTCTAGAAGAGTGCCTACACTGTTGCAGGCTAGAGACCTGGGCTGAGGTATGCTTGCAGTGGTTAGGAGTGGCAGAGGGCTAAAAAGCATTGCTTTCCAATGCACCCAGCAAGGCAGGTGCCAGAGTCTCAGGAAAGCTGAGTGACTACCTCCATTCTGCATAGAGGAAGACAGGTTTCAAATTAGGGCCTTCTCTTCCCTGACACAAGGTAGCCACTGGACTAAAAAAATTAGTTGTTATGAGCTGAGGTGGAGGCCTCTTGGTTTGCACGTAGGGGAGTTTGAATGCCAGGAGGGAGGGAAAGTGGCCAGATTCAGCACCAGGTACAGAGGGAAGCCTCAAACCCAGCACCTCACTCTTGGTAGGTCTACAACCCTACCACTGGGCTCTTACCCAGGGCCTGGTGGCCTGTCCTTGGTGAGCTAGAGATGTTCCAAGGAAGTGGGCCAGGGTCTACTGGCAACTGCTAGAACTTGGCAAGCCCCAGCCACTACTTTGAAATGCATCCTATGTACCTGCTTGGGTCAAAGCACTGGCCTCAACTTTGAGCCTCTTCTTACTTATACACACAGGAAACCCACTGTCTTTTGGGTCTCTGCCAAAGGACAGGGGCAAGTCACCTGTTCCAGTTTGTTCAGTGGTACTGAAAAAGGAAGGGAGTGCCTGCTCCACTGTGCAATAACTTTTTTTAATATATGAAATGGAAAATGAGACAGGCAAGATGCATGCCTTAAAGTATCAGTATAGAAAAGGATGCTTGTCATGAACATACTGAGTTTGCTTTCTCTTCAATCAGCAACTGGAAATTATGTTAGTCTTGAACATGTGTAAGTTCATTATGCCTGGGCACCTGCAATCTTGTTGGAAAAATAGGCACAGGCTCACTATGGTAAGGCGAAAACCAATGTTAGTCACCTATATTAATAATAAAATAAAACATCTAATACAGGTTTTACAGAGGCAGCAGGAAGCAGTTACTGAATTATGGCTCTGCCCAGGCTAATGAGTTCTGCTGCAAAGCAAATTGGTTGTGATGGACTGCCCCCACTGATACAGCTATGCTGCTTCTGTTACCTGAGCTAGTAGCAAGAGCCAGGGCAGCATCCTTTTCAGTGCCCAGCCAGCTACTGTACAGGACCAGTATCTTCCTGGCTAACCCTAGACTTCTGAAACCCTATTTGTGTTTTTCTGGGTCCTACTTCCTGACTCCATCCTGGTTCCTCATTTCAAAATCTAGCCAGGACCTTGCGTTTCCAGACTGCCTTGCTGGCCCCTGGCTTAGCCGGGAAACTGCCCATGTCCTGGTCCTATCTAGCTACAGCTGCTTGCTCCAGCCCTCTGATTACACTAATGGTATGGATTCATGCTCCCTGTTCCTGGTTCCCCATCTTAGCCTGTGGTTCTACCCAGAGTGATTGCTGATGTCCTGGCCCCTTTAGACCTTAGCCTCCTGATTCCCTGACTCCTGTTTCTAGTTTGGATCCTTTCTTCCCTAGCGGTTCCTGATCCTCTGGGCTGTGATCCCCCTAGGGTCAAACCCTAACTGCCTATCTCCCAGTTATACCCCAGACAGCTAGCTTGAGTACCTCTGCAAGGCAGTACATTGAACCACATAGTCATATTCTTGGGTGCTGTTCAGAACACAGCCCTGGCTTCTTACCCCTCAGCCTCATACTGCAGGTATGGTTTGCCTTCCTTGTCTTTTGATAGCTAACTTTGCATTGGGTATATTTTAAGTAGAGGGGTTGGGATGGAATATTAAATAGTCTCCAGTTATAAAGTGATCCATATAATACTCACTGTCCTGACAGCACTCAAAGCTACCATTTTGGCAATAGTTATACCAGAAAAATTATCTTTGTTAAATAAAGGTACTAGCTTGATATTATTCATCAGTCCTTGAAGAACAAAGTAGAGACACCAGTTCTTAATCTATTTCACATATGCTTCATGTGAAATTAACTCAAGCTTCTTAAGAAAAGTGTAATTATATTAAATCTGTGCTATTACCTTTATCAAACAAACTTGTAAATTCAAGAATGAAATAAGATTTGTTGGACAAAAGCCATTTTCCATAAGCCACCTTGACTGGCATTAATTACATTCCTTTCCTTTAATTCCTTATTAATTGAATCCATTGTCAGTTTTTCCATTATTTTGCTCAGAACTAACATTAGACTGACCCACCTGGGATGAACTAGGATAGTCCACCTCTACTGGAAAACATTAGAACTCTCCTTGTTTTCTAGAATCTCTCCAATATTTCAGGAGTGAATATTGGGACAGAATTTTCATCTTCCAGCTCTCCAGAAATTGTGTGTGCATGTTACCAAAAAAATTAAATGATTTAAAAATGTCATAAGTAGATGTTGTTTACCATACTCTGGCAGCTACTTCATCCTGTTTCTTTTCTGCCTCAGTACAGAAACAGTATTTCAGCTTTTTCTGCATTGTTAACAGAGGTTTCACCATCTCCATCTTGTAATGGGCCTATACCATTGCTCGGATTTCTTTCCTACTTAAACTTTTTCTTATCATCCTTATTCCTGCAAGCCACAGATTACTCCCTGATGACTGTAGCTTCTTTTATTGATTTTTTTTTCTATGGCAACTAAAACCTTTGGAAAACCTGACAAATGCAACTACCTGGCAAAGATGAATACCCTCAGAATACTCCATGAAAGCATTCTGGGAAAGACTAAATGTAAGATATTGGCAGATACAAGAACATTCTGGGAATATATACTGGGTGACGGGTAGAGGCATGAGTTCATTGTACCAGGTATTTTGAGAAAAAAGAGGCTCTCCATCAGTGTTCTGGGAGAGGATGCATGCTTGTACTAGAAATGTATCCTGAGAGTGGAGAGCAGATAAGTTCAGAGTTTGAATTATAAAACTGTAGCAAAAATGGGCCAATGGAATTTAAAATTATAGGTGTGTGGTGTCAGATCATGAAGTTGGAGGCTAACAGCCCCTCTCCAAAATATTAGCAGGTTCTATTTAGTCTCTTGTACTGTGTCCATTGCCCTTTGAGCACTGAGCTGAGGGCACTTTGTTGCTAGAAAGATGTAGACAAACTGACCCCTCCCCACCACCCGAATACCGCTCAGCATTTTGATTTTTTATTAAAGTCTCTAATTCCTTAACTTGTAAAGCTACATGACTTAAATGCTATCTGCCATATCAAACAATACAAAAGGGAGGGGAAAAACTTTTGTTAATATATCAGACTTTGCCTGTATCAATCCAGAGTAATTCCACTAGCTTCTGCAGAGTTACTTCTTTTTTTAACAGCATAAGTGAGCAAAATTTGGCCTACGATTTTAAAGTATCTTTTAAAATTACCTACAATAGCTTTTCTACATAGGTCAGTATGTAGTCACCTTATTCAATGAGTACGTCTCTCTAGACTAGGCATTCCCAAACTTTTTCTTATTACGTACCCCTTCCAGATTTACCTGCTGCCCAAGAACCCCTACCAACATATGTTAGATATTTTAACCATTTAAATGCCTATTATTATTATGAAAATTTAAATCTGCCATTACACAAATTTATCCCACATCCCCCCCAGAGATGTCTTGTGTACCCCTAGGGGTACACATACCACAGTCTGGGAATTTTTGCTCTAGACTATCCTGTAAGAAAAAGACTGAAGTTTTACCTCACAACTACTGTTGAGATTGGAGTGCCCTTTTTATTTACTCTGAGTTTTCTGTATTCCACAGCAAGCTTGTTGGAAATATTTCTTTTCCAGAGCGGCACATGATCTGGCTGTGGTGAATAATAAACCTCCTGGGGCAGGTCCTTTTTAGTTGAAAGTTTTGCAGAGCTAGAAGCCAGGTAACCTGAATTCAAGTGAGAGATGAAAAAATAAGTTGAACCTACTGTTCCCTTGGCCAAGATTTTTCAGAATGACTAATGACTGTGGTTTTCTGACTCATGACCCCTTAACAGAAATGGGTTTTCAGAAAGCATTGAACACCAGCCCTCTGGAAAGCAGGATCCTTTAAGAGGTCAAACTGGCATCAAAAGTCATTTGTTTCTTTTGTAAATATTGGCTCTCAGATGCATGTAAAATATCAGGAATTAGATCTACATGTCAATTTAGAATGTGATAACCAGAAGTGGATGGGACTGCTGTTCAGAGCATGGTACTTCCAGCAGCTCGGTGCCCTAAACAGCAGATAGATTAATGTTAATACTGACTCACAGTCACACATGCAGAGAACAGGAACATCCCCTGCTGCACTTGGAGTCAGTACCATCCTAGCTAGACCCTGCTTCCTTGCTAGGCCTGTTCTCATAAGCATTTACATGTTATAGCTGCAAGCAAATTCAAGAGAAATATAAGAGTGAGCTTTGTTTGGTTTGCCTTAGGCAAAGACATTACGTTTCATTTATCCTATTTAAATGCTTTTTTTCTGAACCATTCCTAATAGCAATGACTCCTAATCCAAGTAAATCCTTCAACACTCGTCTTCTATGCGTTAGAGACTTAATTTGGCTTGCTGGGGTAAGACTTTCCTTGAATACGTAGGATTAGTTTCAAATAACAGTCTTTCATAAATTCATGTATTAAGTTGCTTCCACTAACTGGTTTCTAATTGGGTATGTCAGCTTTATCACCAAATTAACATGGTTAAATGCCTGTTCATAGTGTAGAGGCCAGTGCAGAGCTGAAGGGGTGAATACCTGGGCAATCAAACAGCAATGAAATCAGTAGAGGACTAATTGTGTATTTTCAATGGTCCACAACACAAGGAGAGAGAGTGAGGAGACTGACAAAATTCACACAGGTATTCAAAGGACCAGGGGAAGCTTGAGGAAGCTAGAAATCCATTGCTGAGGCACAAAATAGCGAGACCACCTCAAACTCCTCTAAGTCTTAATCAGTCTTTACTAGCACAGACCCATCAGTGAACATAACCACTGCAAGATCATGCCTTGGTTCACCAACATTGCCGATTCTTGGGTTTTGTATTGCTAGATTCTCAATACCAGGGCTTACTTTTTTAGACTCCAATTCCCAAAGTCAAGCCATTAAATGAAAATCTCATCTACATTTCAAAGGAGCAGTAAATTGGAAGCCCTTCATTTTGGAGAAAAACTGAAAAAAAAACAGGAGCCCTAGAGCAGATGACAAATAAAAACTCTTTTAAAGAATGATAGGGGAGAGGGGGGTGCACAAGAGCTAACTCAGGATTTTTGAACACTTAGCTGTGGAGCATTACTGAATGGCGAAGTTGTTCTCAGTGTCATTTATCTATAGTAAATAGTGTCATCAAGAGGATTAAAGGCACTTTATTTTCAGTTGATGGCTTTTATTAGCAAAGAGGAAATTTCTGTATTTTTTCATTATAGTTATATAAAGTAAAGCTTTGTGATACTATTGGACAGCTGCGGCATTCCACCCCAGAAGCATCTATCTGTCAAGCAAGGGAATTATCCTTCTATGGAGACCCAATCCTGCAAGTTTATCTATACAGGTGGGATTACTATAGAGCACTCCTTTAATTTCATTGTAGTTCCACACAAAGCATGAGAATTTGCCAATCTGGAGCAATTTGCAGAATCAGGGCCAGTTTATAATGTGGGCTTCTCTTAGATAAGTGGATATACATATCAAGCTTTTGAGCATCCACAACTCCCATCCATGTCAATCACTGCTGTGAATCCTCTCTTTCAGCAAGTCATGACATTATACCTGTTATTGTGTAAATGTGCTTCATGCAGTAACAGCCATATCAATGATTACCTGTCAGTGGATGTGCCTATACAAACCATGAACATACAGCAATAAACTATGAAGCTTATTGCTCCACAGTTTATTGTTCCTGTGAACAGGGCTGGACACAGGCATAGAAAACCAGGAGGCTGCCCGGGGTCTGGACAGAAAGGGGGCCCCAAAATAGTAATTTTTTATTACTATTATCATTATCTCTGGCGAAGGGGGTCCCAATACTAGAAGTTCGCCTGGGGCTGCCAGGAGCCTAAGTACAGTGTTGCCTGGAAAGCTCCCAGGTGTGTGGTCTGTACTTGTACCTTAACTTCAGTTGAGCTAGGTCACAGCAGCCCTGACTGCTAAGGGCTTGGAGAGTCAGCCTGCCAGTCCAGGGCTGCTTCAGCTGGGCTCAATGTGCAGCAGAGGGGCTGGCTCAGGCATCAGGGTGCTTCAGTGCAGGACTAGCCAGAATGCAACCCCTGCACTGAAGCACCCTGGTGCCCCAGCTAGTCTACACATGTGCTGCTGTGCATAAAAAAAACCCACAGCAGGGTAGGACTTGTATTGTTAGTTTTATACGTCCTAATACGGGTGCATGTATAGTGCTGAGATGTTTACTGTGCAGTTAATTAGTCAACTGAGCAGTAAATGTCTCATGTAGATGCCCCCAGTCTGTGTTTTTTTGATCTAGCTTCAGGGACAGAGCTATTTTTATAAATGGCTTACAGATCTATTTCTACTGAACATTTGAAAAGGCAAGCCACTATCAGTACATTACAATGTCACAGGTATGAGGGTATTTCAGAAAGTAATAGCAATTTTGAAATAAAACCATTTTGTGTGCAATGAGTGGGAAACTACACAGCAGCAGGGAACACTGATGGCAGCATTGTTGAATGCATGCATTGTTTATGACTACGTAGAGAAGTGATATGATCCAATAAGTGGTCGTTGCACGCAAAATGGCGCTGTTCAAAATTGCTGTTACTTTCTGAAACACACCAGTACATTTTCCCTAACACATTAAATAAAGTTGAAAAATATCTGTAGGAACTGATAGTTTTTTTCTCAAATGAATGTGTTGTTCTTAACATGCTGTTCCAGGCAAGAGAAAATATAAATTCAACTGCTATTAAAAACAAATGGCATTTAGAATTTCTGGTTTGGTAAACCCTGCCTTGTTTAGAATAGAAATGCGATCTGTTTTCAGATCAGCCTGTGTTATATTGAACAACTGTTCTGGTCTTCTGAGAGGAAGCATTTTTAGTCTGCAGCCAATGAAGACACCTTTAAATTAAAAAGTAGCAGACTTGGTGTTAAGGTCACTTAATCCAGAGGATATGTTAGAGGGTAACATCTCTGATTCTCCCTAGACAGAAATGAAAGCAGCTAAATTATCCCACAGTAATTTTCTGAACTGAGCAAAAGTGTTGGCTTTATAGCAGTATGGCTCTTTGCTTTGTTTTGGGACCAGTCAGTTATTTTCTGTAATATTTTTTCCATTGGGTCTCAGGAAAAAAGTAAATATCTTGCTAGGTATATTAGTTACAGGGGTGGGGAGAGTGTTGACAATCTAGTTTGGGTCACTATACATATTATATAGCTCTTTGGAATTGATCAGAGAAGGGCATAAGCTGCACAATTTGGATGCAAATGTAGGTTCAGATTTTAGCTATTTCCTAGTCCTCCCAGGACTATGGGATGTTTAGGCTTCCTGTCCGGACAGTGACCACGAGCTGATCACCTTCACCATCCGCTGTAAAGCTGGCAAGTCAGTCAGCAACACAGAAGTCCTTGACTTCAAAAAAGCCGACTTTGACAAGCTCAAGAGGCTTGTCGGTCAGGCCCTCAGGGACCGTGACCCCAGGGAGATGGGAGTTCAAGAAGAGTGGTTGCTTCTCAAGGAAGTGATCCTCAATGCACAAGCTAAATCTATTCCAACACGGAGAAAAGGCAGCAAGAAGGCACAGCAGCCCTCCTGGCTCTCCAGAGACCTAGCGGACCTCCTGCGGCTAAAAAGGAAAGCCTACAAAGGATGGAGGACAGGATTCACCTCCAAGGAGGATTATTCTGCGCTGGTCCGGTCCTGCAGGGAGCAAACCAGAAAAGCCAAGGCTGCAACTGAACTCCAACTAGCTTCAAGCATCAAGGACAACAAAAAGTCCTTTTTCAGATATGTGGGGAGCCGGAGGAAAAGCAAGGGCAATGTTGGACCCCTGCTAAACCAGATGGGGCAACTGACAACTGACGCCTAGGAAAAAGCCAACCTATTAAATAGGTACTTTGCGTCAGTCTTTCATCAGTCACATGGGACACCCATGCCTGCTATGGGACAGGGAGATCCAGGTGATGGGGATCCCCTACCCTCCATAAATGCTGACCTCGTGAAGGAACACCTTGAGAAGCTGGATACCTTCAAGTCAGCTGGCCCTGACAATCTGCACCCCAGGGTACTCAGGGAGCTGGCGAGCGTCATAGCCCAGCCCCTGGCACGGATCTTTGAAAACTCCTGGCACTCTGGTGTAGTGCCCGAAGACTGGAAGAAGGCCATTGTGGTGCCGATCTTCAAGAAAGGGAGGAGAGTGGATCAGGCTAACTACAGGCCTGTTAGCCTGACTTCTATCCTGGGGAAGATCTTAGAAAAGTTTATTAAGGAGGCCATCCTTGATGGACTGGCCCAGGCTAACATCCTAAGGGACAGCCAGCACGGGTTTGTTGCGGGTAGGTCTTGTTTGACCAATCTCATTTCCTTCTATGACCAGGTGACCTATCACCTGGACAAGGGAGAAGAGATTGATGTCATATATCTTGACTTCAAAAAAACTTTTGATCTGGTATCCCATGATCACCTCTTGGCCAAACTGCCCAGTTGTGGCCTTGGCTCCACCACGATCCGCTGGCTGGGAAACTGGCTCCGTGGTCGGACCCAGAGGGTTGTAATTGATGGCAGTCACTCATCATGGTGCCCTGTGACCAGTGGGGTCCCTCAAGGCTGTGTCCTGGGACCCATACTGTTCAACATCTTCATTAATGATGTGGACATTGGAGTCAGGAGTGGACTGGCCAAGTTCGCCGATGACACCAAACTTTGGGGCAAAGCATCCACACCAGAAGATAGGCGGGTGATCCAGGCTGACCTGGACAAGCTCAGCAAATGGGCAGACGAGAACCTCATGGTGTTTAACACTGAAAAATGCAAGGTTCTCCACCTTGGGAGGAAAAACCTGCAGCTTCCTTATAGGCTCGGCAGTGCTACGTTGGATAGCACTACAGAAGAAAGAGACTTGGGGGTCATCATTGACCACAAGATGAACATGAGCCTGCAATGCGATGCTGCGGCTAGTAAAGCGACCAAAACGCTGGCTTGCATCCATAGATGCTTCTCGAGCAAATCCCGGGAAGTCATTCTCCCCTTGTACTCGGCCTTGGTGAGGCCGCAGCTGGAGTACTGCATCCAGTTTTGGGCTCCACAATTCAAAAAGGATGTGGAGAAGCTTGAGAGAGTCCAGAGGAGAGCCACGCGCATGATCAGAGGTCAGGAAAACAGATCTTACAATGACAGGCTGAGAGTCATGGGGCTCTTTAGCCTGGAAAAGCGTAGGCTCAGGGGTGATCTGATGGCCACCTATAAGTTTATCAGGGGTGACCACCAGGATCTGGGGGAACGTTTGTTCACCAGAGCGCCCCAAGGGATGATGAGGTCGAACGGTCACAAACTCCTGCAAAACCGTTTCAGGCTGGACATAAGGAAGAATTTCTTTACTGTCCGAGCCCCCAAGGTCTGGAACAGTCTGCCAGCGGAGGTGGTTCAAGCACCTACATTGAACATCTTCAGGAGTAAATTGGATGCTTATCTTGCTGGGATCCTATAACCCCAGCTGACTTCCTGCCCTTTGGACAGGGGGCTGGACTCGATGATCTCCCGAGGTCCCTTCCAGCCCTAATGTCTATGAAATCTATGAAATCTCTAATACTGAACTAGAGAATCAAACAAAGGATCTGTGGAAGAAAAGAACGAGTGAAACAATTAATTATCCACAGAGGAAAATTATGCATTCCTCCAGCTATCTCACCTATGGGGTTTGACTTAGATAGGCCTTCTTAGAGCTTTCATAAGAGGGAGGACTCCACAAAAAATGGAAGAGTAGAAAGTAGTGTTGTAGCTGCTCTTCTTTCTCCTATGGTCTCAGGAGTTAGGGTACAGTCCAGGATGTGAGTTACAGATTCCAGCACCTCCTCTGCTTGAGGAAATTTCAGTCTGATTCTCTCACTTATCTGCCAGGGTATGCTGGAGCAGGGCACTCTATCTCTCCTGTTTAGATATTCAGTGAACTACAGAGCAGATGTAAGGAAAAGCAAGTACAGCTTAGTGCAGGGGTGAGCAGAAGGGCATGTCTGGCCCAGCATCCCCTGCCCACATCACTGTGACTGGTTTCCATTGACACCTCAGCAGTGGCAATGCCCTGAGAGTGCAGGGCCAGGGCATGCAGCTGGATGGGGAGCTGCTCGGGCTGGGGCTGGGATCTTGTAGTGGTGACAGCATGGTCCAGACCCAGGGCAGAGCTATGATCACACCTCTCCCTCAGTTTTTCTTGGCCGGAGTACCTAATAAAGGTGCCCCATTTTTTTCACCCCTTCTCAAACTTCAAGCTCACTTGAAGTTCCAGGGAGTACCTTAATACAGGTTCCTATTTGCAATTGTCATGAATTCTCTGTCCCCTGCTATTGTTTCAACTCTGTGAATTGAGGACCTTCTTTTTTAGCAAACCAGAGCTTTCTTTTAGTTACAGTCTCCAAAATCATTGGCTTCCCAATCCCTCCCCCTCACACAATCTGACAAGAGTTTTATGGCTTTAAGTCTCAAGTTTAATGCTTCCCACAAAAGTTAAATTGGATTTGTTCAGATGCTCTTACAGATTTCTTTATAGACATGATTAATTGTATTAAAATATAATCCTCCCTAATCCTCCCATGTTTACATTATCCCCATCAGACATTCTCTTTTAATCTTTAGCAAAATAGTATTAAAAAGTTTCTAGCATCCATTAAGAATTAGATTAGAATACAGCCACACCTTTTTAGGCTACCCCTAATGAAATAACAGCAAACCAAGGATTGCTTTTACTTAGATTTCATCTCTGAGCCAATCAGATATGGATTATTAAAATGTGGTACACTTGAACATTATATGAAAGAGAAATGGAAATCTCTTTATGCCCGATTTAATTGTTTATATTAGGTAATTAAACTTCTGCCTCTGGATCGCTGAACAAGTCATTTTTTGCCTAATAATCCTGTATGGGAGAAAAGTGGATTAGTGCTTCTGATTTTCCAAAGTAGTGAAAGCAGAATTCATCTCTAAAGAAAAGCAAGGCCTATTATGTCACTAAAACTCCCTCATTACTGCTTAAATAGTGGCTATGTTTTTAGCAGCCCCTTGTCAGAGGACAGAAGTTTCATATACATTGGTTTGTCCAGGATTTGAAAGTGGTGCCCCTTTTTTAAAAAAAAGGAATAAGTGCAAATTGTTTGGGGCACTCTTTGAGATTCTTTCTAACCAAGAAAACTGAGAATGGAACTGTTTTCTTTTCTTTTCTTTTTTTACATTTCAGAAAGATGGTGTTTTAGGCTGAAGGTTCAAGGAAATCGGAGATCTTAATTCATCTTGTATGCAGCAAAGGACTGGATTTAGACACTGAACTCCAAAATTTAGGGACTCAGAACCTGACTGACCTTGGAGATGCTTAAAACTCCCGAGACACTTAAATTCCTTCTACTGCGCATACATGCGACTAATGAGAGTCCCGAGCAGTTCAGCGCCTAAATCCCAGCATGACTCACAAATTAGGCATTCTTCAATCTGTCTTGTCTGCGGGGAATGCATAATAAGATTCGGCCTTTCATTAAACAGGTGAAGGTAACAGTGCTGGACACCTTTATACTCAGTATCCTAGCCTAGAAAACCATCAGATGGTAGGGAGCAGGAATTTGAAAGTAGATCCGCTTCTCCAAAGACTACCTAACTACTGACCCAAGGGGTATTGTGAGACAGATCTCTCTTATCCTTTCCCGTTGAAGCTGTTCTTTGTATAAAGTACCTGGCCTGTTCTATAGGGCACTCACCTGAGAGACCTGGGTTCTTTCTAATCCTGAGTCCAACACATAATTAGACCCTGCCTTGAGCAAGGGGCTGGACCAGATGACATCCTTGCCATCCTCTACTTTCCTGTGAACAGGGAGCCAGGAGCTCCTGTTACTTTAAGAGAAAGCAGCAGGTTACAGCATTCTACAGGAGATAGCTAAACTAGAGCCAGCTGCATTTTGAGTAAGTGCCAGAAGAAAGCCCAGAGAAGAGTTATGGAGCTACCTATAACAACTTACTACCTGCAGGGCAGTAAGACTTCTGTAGCCCACAGAAGCAGAACTGTGCAAATGCCCACAGTAGCAAGAACCCAGACCTCAAGGCCTGGGACTGCTAGGGAGAACTGCAAGGCACGGAAGTCCAAACAGCTTAGCCTGAGCAGAAACTCCTAGGCCCAATTTCAAAGGTGGCAGTCGGGTGACCAGAAGGGACAGGGCTTGGTTGTATATAAACCAACCCTCTGGGCTAGGGCTGGCAGTCTATGTCTGTAAGCTGCAGGGGAAGGAGCTGAGGATAGAGCTGGCTGCCAGGGGAAAATGAAGTATCCTTATGGGAGGCTTGTGGGACTGCACTGAGGGATTTTCGATGAGTTGCAACCAGATGGCTAACACTTTGTGTTCTAGTTATTTTTTCTGTTTTTAATTTTAACACTGGAGGACTGGGTTGTGGCAATGTGGAGGTGTGGAAGCCGTGGGACAGCTGGAGAGGCACCCAGCATAGAGCCTGATAAGGGTCTGGGACCCCAGGGTGGTGCAGAGCAAGAACAGCCTTACCTGGTTCTAGGGCCCCTAGGGGCTGGTATAGAGAGCAAGACAGGGCTGGGGCCCAGGGTCTAAGGCAGAGGTCCATGGCTGAAGGGTGCAGCTGGAGACAAAGGGCTCAAGTCAGGAAGCTGAGGCCCAGACAAAGACTTGAGGTCTGAGAGGCCAAGTTCAGGGTTGAAATCAGGGGACCCGTCTGAATTGAAACTGAGTAACCACTATAAGGCAGGAGTGTGGCTATGGGGGCAGATGGAGGCTATGACTATAGCCTCACAACTGAGGCTGTTTTAAAGGAGAAATACCTCCCACAGAGTTTGGGGACAGGAGTCCTGAGGATTGGGGCTTGGGAGCAGAGAAGCCCTAAGGGCTGGACAGAAAAGAAAGACATGCAGGCAGCCTCCCCAATTAAATACCTTAAGATCAAGTCATGGCAGGAAAGAGGCAGAAGGTGAAGGAGGCCAGGTGGCATGGGCAGATAAGTCTGACCACAAGGAGGCATAAGATGCTGAGAGGTGGATCCCCTGAGCTTGTCACAGCCTATAATTTTCCATCTCTCTCCCAAAAGCAGAAAAAAGTTTTGAAGCCACCCTCAGACCCTGTATATCCAGATTATATGCACATACATTCCCCTTCATCCTCACAAGCACATTGATAAAACAGGTCTTTCAGAGGATCCTTCAGTTTGGAGTGAAGTTTGGAGAGTTTCACAAATATTCCACAGACATCCTCCTCCTCATGAGAGCTCACTGTCTGATTCTCAGCTAGTGGGGGCAGCTTCAAAAAATCTTGCTCTCCAGACACCATCCCTGGAGCAACACAGCTTTTTTTCTTCCTCATGGAACAAGGTAAGCCCCAAACAGTCTTGTAAGACCCAGTGAACCACACTTCCCAAGCTGGATGAATTAGGTGCCTGGCTCATGGTAATCAGGCTCTCCCTCCCTGGGCCTTACTACTTTGCATTGTACCAAGTCACAAAAGTTCTGTGACATCACAAGCAAACAAAGGAAAGTGGAGGACCTGTACCCCAACGTAGTAGATGGTGAACTGACCAGAGCTGAATGCTCCTTTGGTCCGCTGCTTTACACTCTAGGAGTAACTGCACCCAGAACATCACAAGTGGATTTCAGAGGCTGACCTTGCAGTTTGGAAGTGCTGACTGCTAACCTCTGTGACTTTTTCTTCTGTTACGTTTTACATCTGATGAAGACCTATAAGAAAAGGATATTTGAAGAGGCTGGATGTACATCCTTATACATGGCCTACAGATTTAAAATTAATCAACAACAAAGCAAGTGAAATTTGTTTCTATATTCATGTTTTCAACCAAATGGGTCAGAACCAGTTTTCCCACCATAAAACCACTGTTCTGTTTAGTAATAGCTGAATAAAATCAAAGAGCTAAAATCAACTAGCTGTGGTCAAGTAAAACGAACACATTTATAAAAACCTTTAACAACCCTTTGTAATAAGTTAGCCTTGAGCTAAGAAACAGACAAAAATATGCAAACTGATGTCTAAAAATTCAGAAATATACTTGAAAGGATAATAAGAAAATATTCATACAATGAAATATAAGATGTACAATCCTGTCCAGGGTAACTTCAATAAAAAATGACAACATGAGGATACTCCAGAGAGACATACTATTAGAAAAGGGCCAATATGTACATCTCCTCAGACGTTAAATTGTTGAGTGCAATATTAATTCAAGGTTCTACTCTTGGAAGTATAATTTCAAACACAGTTTTACAATTCTCAATATTGTCCATCTTTTATCAAACACATGCCATCTTCATCCCCCTGTTGATAATCCCACTCACCTTTAGCACCCATCATCCTCTAACAACATTACTTTGTTCATCCACACACATAACCCTCTTCTCCCTCTTCACGCAGCCCTCACAGGTACTGTAATCCCCATTAATGTAACTGAAATGATTTCTTGCAACATTGCAAGTAACAGTAAACAAGATTTACAGTAGACGCATCTGCAACGCACTAGGCCGCATGCCCAGTTGTTTTCTGCGCTGCACGGGAGCAGTGCAGAGGGGTTTTTTTTTTGACCCCTGGATGACTCTCAGCAATACCTATCGAATTCCTGGAGACTCCAGGGCAATCCTGGAGGGTTGGCAACCCTATCCAGAAGGGGCGAGTCTACCCTGCCTTCTACAGAGTCCCCTTTACAAATGGGTCAAGTGTAAGGGGGAGGCTTTGGCATGGGCATGAATTTTTTTTTTTCTCTGTTTTTTTGCACCGGTCCTGGAAGCACTGCAATACCAGGTCAATGCATGGAGTGGATGGAGCACGCTCCGGTTCCACCGGCCAATACCAAAAAGAATCTGCTCAATATAGACCTCCTATGGAGGACATATCAGAGACAATTACCCTGGGGAGCTCGCCTACGTGGTCACGCTGCTTCCCCTGGCACTGCTCTGCCCCTGTGTGATGGAGAGCTGCTCAGGGACCAGCGGGCTGGGAGAAACCATGAGGGGAAGAAGACACGCAACAAGCAGGTCGAGGCAGCTCAGCGGAGCGCGCGGCAGCGGCGGGGCGGAACCCGGGCCCGGGCGGTTGCCACGGCGACCCCTGTGACGCGGTGGGCGGGGCGGGGCGGAGTGCGCGCGCATCCCATGCCGCGGGCGGCGGCGGGCGGCAGGCGCGTACCACTGGGCTTCGGCGCCCTCCGCGGGGCCCGGCGGGGGCGCAGCGGGGGGCGACGCGGCGAGGCCCAGGGAGCCTCCTTCGCTGACGGCGTCTACGGCACCGGCTTCTCCCGCCAGGTACCAGCGGGATCGGGGTGTCCCGGCGCAGGCACCGCCCCGCTAGCAAGCGCTGGCTGCCTTTGCAAGCAGGGAACCCCGTGCAGGCACCCACAGGCGTTCAGTCCCCATAGGGGAGAGCTCAGGGCGTGCAGGAGCAGGGGCCTGGGGAGAGCATGGGCAGCGCCAGGCTGCCCACCCTCTCCTGCCTTAAAAAAAAAACACCCCGCCTCCTGCACCCCAGCAAAATAGCAGAGCGTATTTATGCTGCCTTGTTGCTGCTGCATATGCAGTGCCACAAACGGCCTGGACCTCTGCTTTCCCTTTGTGCCGCCACAGAACTGCAAAGGTGGCATCCGTTGGCAGCCTAATCCATCCACGGTTTGAAGGCTGCGGTAACCACTGGATGCTGCTGTTTTGCAGCTGTCTTTTTATCCTGCACACAGATCCAGGCGGCGGCCAAGGGACAGGGGCGATTTTATTGTGAACTGTACGAGGCGCTGGGCCTGAACAATTAGCTTCTGTGTGCCATAATTATTCCTGTAGGGATCAAGTTTGTGAAGCTGGTGCAGTGTCACCTTGTGCCCATCTGGACCGTTGCCCGTGGTGCTTACCATGTATCCCTGAGGGCTGCGCGCTTGATTCATTCACCACAACAATGACAGGGCAGGACAGAGCAGATAAAGCTTTCGACACTTGAATGATTTCTATAGTTTGCAACTTTGTTGGGCAGCAGCATCAGCTACTTTCACAAGGGTTGGCCACAAGAAAGGGCCCTCCCACTGCTGCAGCAGGAAAATTAATTAATTGGGCTGGAGAGCCATTTAACAAGTTGTGGTGAGCTGTTGAGGGCTGTGCACGCACACATGCACACACACGCTTCCTGGCCACAGCCTGCCCTTCCACTCCTTGCCTGGAGCCATCACCATCTGGTGCTTGGGGTGAGGCAAGAGGGTTGGAGCCTGGCCGAGGGCCTCTGCACTGTCCTGCCCCACCATCAGGCCTCCTGGCACATGTGCAGACACCCCGCCATCGCTGCCCCACAGCTCCCAGGAGCCCTGATGGCAAGGCAGGATGGGACAGCGCAGAGGCCCACAGCCAGGCTCTGTCCCTGGCTCAGAGCCCTGGCAGCTGCTGGGTGGAATCACCCCTGCCCTCCCAGCACTGTGCAGCATGGCTCATCCAGGGCCTACTTCACAGTGCTGGGTGGGCCAGGGTATTTTTGCCCAGTGTCCCCCGCAGCACCTGGGAGATGCAGTCCAGCCCTGCAGGCCCTGGGTACCACTTTTCAGCAGAGGTCAGGAACCAAGCATGGCTTCCCTAGGGCCTGCAGGGCTGGACTGCATCTCTCAAGTGGTGTGAGGAACACTGGACGGAAGCAGCCTCACCCACCCGCCCAGCACCGTGCGACAGGCCCTAGGTGAGCCGTGCTTGGGCCCCCACTGCTGGCAAAAAGTGTGGGTGACAGCTCCAGCTTTGGCATCTGCTGGCAGCTTTGTACATCTGCTGGCAGTGGGTGGGTGGAGCTGCTTCTTCCCAGTGTCCCCCATGACACCTTAAGAGGCTAGAGCCATTGCCGGTGCTGCCTGCCAGCAGAGGCAGGGCCCAAGTACAGGTTGCCCAGGGCCTGCTATGAGCTGCTGACACCTGTGCTGCCCACCCATGGGCCAGATAAAATTAATTTTCAGGCTGGATCTGGCCTGCAGGCCATATTTTGCCCTCCCCCCCCAACACACACATCCCCATACAGGCTGCCAGTTGCCTTCCTTATGATGTTGGATTTGATTATCTTTTTTGAGAATGTTTGCTACCAATGGTGAGCCTATAAGGCTGCTCAGTAAACATGCTGCAGCAGGTGCAACGCTTTCTGTTCTTTTTTATGTACAAAGAACCCCCGTTTGGCAACATGTACATTTATGACATCCCACAGTTGGAGATTGAAAAAAATCAAACTTTTTTTTAAAGTCTTAATCAGCAACTACATGCGTCTTGTTCATTAGATTTAGACATGCACCCAGGATGTCATCAAAAACCATATTTACTCAAATAGAAAATAACTCGATAAAGACAACCCCCTAGTAATAGATTCTATATAAAGGAAATTTATACATTTTCTATAATTTTCCAGGCATAGGATCTAATTATTGGAGGTTTGCCTTGAATTTGTCAACCTCCCAGCGCTGCAGCAGGAAAAACAAATTGGGGGTAAGGTAGCCCTTTTGCCCTCTGCCAACTTTTTCCCCTTGCAGCACCTTTCTCCCCTTCTTACTGTCACACCCTGCTTGCTCTGAGCACATGGAAGCAAGAGATACATTTGAAAACACTGAACTTGAAAAAAGTAGCTGTAGTAATTTGCATATAGTACCCATGGACAGTTCATCCAGAAATAATTAATTTTACCTTCTTTTTTTTTAAACTGCTGCAAGTTTAACACAGGTACTCCATAAACACACTTTAAAGGAGAATTTTAGCACCTGCTTATATGTAATACAAACTTTTGGGGTTTTTTGCATACACACACACTCCCCTCCCCTTTTCATGCTCCCCAATACCCTTTTGTTTTTCCTCTGAGTCCTTATTCCATGTTGTCTTCATTGCTCTCTTCTTCCCTGTCATCCTCTTCTCTCACCCCCACTTCATCACTGTCATCATCCTCTTCCTCATTATTGTTGTTTTCTCTGGGAACCCCACTCCTGAACACTGTCCCAATCTCTTCTCTTCCATGTGATCTCTGCTGTTTCCTCCTGATCATCTTCTACTGTCTTCCTGTAGTACCCCTGAAGCTTACTCAGTCCCATTTTGACACAGTCCTCAACTGAGAGATTTGTGTGTCTGTATACAAGCAGGTTCCTGTCCTTCTATAGGGCATTTCTGAAGCAGGAAGTGAACTGGTCAAAGCAAGCTGTCATGTTTCCTTGCTGCTTGGTTAGATGTCTGTACAGTGTCCACCTCTGGACAGGGTCCTGTCACCATCATGAGAAGTAAAATTACTTTCCTCCACATCTCTCTGGCATATGGGCAGTTCCAGAGGAGGTGGTTGATTGTTTTCTCTTTCCACTGACGGGTTTCTCTGGTACAGGTCGGGGAGCCTCCACGTGAAGTACTTGATGGGTCGCTTGCCAGTTCAAGTCACTGGGGACTGTGTCCACTGGTGACAGTCTGTTTCTTGCTTTTGCTATCTCCTATATTTCACAATAGTTTTTCTGGGTCATTGGGCCTTCTTTTTGTAGCTCATACCTGTTCCAGAGCTGCTCTAGGACCTTGTAGAACTACATTGGTTTGCAGGTGTATGGGCACATGCTGGGTGGTGTGTACACTGCCTAGTGTCATAGCAGGTGACCTGCAAACTCTTTTTGGATTTTGCATATATATATATAGATATAGATATAGATGTAATTATATATTAATATATAAATATACGATATTAATATGTAATAGTACATATAATGTAACACACACATAGACAGACAGACACCTAATCTCTACAAACTTGTCTTCTGACTGATATGGTTCACTCAACCATCCAGAACACACCTTTAGTTACCTTATTCCCATTCCAGTTACAATGACCGCACTGTGCACCTGTGCTCAGACATGTCCACGTGCCTGTCACCATCACCTTTAACTGTCACGATCTGACCACTTAATTGCTTCTTTCCTCCCACCCAATTCCCCCATCTGTTTCCCTGGTCCTTCCACTCATTGTCATCATGGTTCTCTTAGGTGGTCCTGCCTCTGAACAGCCTATACCAGTATTTTCTGCATCCTTTCTTCCTTGTCCTTTTCTTTCACTTTCATTTTTGCAAGTGACCTGTAAACTATACTTTTTCTTTTGCAAAAATATTTATTACTATATATATATATAACTGTACCTCTAACAACTTGTCTTGTGACCACTATGGTTCACTTGACATTCCCAAAGCACAATTTTATAGTTACATCATTCTCCATAGTGTACCCACACTCCTGCATGCCCACGCTCCCATCACTGTCTCCTTGAAACCGTCCCAAATACGCAAAGGACTACCTCAGTCCCCTCCCTTTTTCCTTCCCAAATGCTTCTGTTTGTTTAGCTCTTTCACTCATCATTGGATTTGTTGTCATCATCATTGTCATTATCCTCATTGCTCTCTTCAGAGAGTTTGCCTCTTAAAAGTGTATGCTAGTTCTCTCTCTTTCATATGCTGTCCACCGTCTCTTTCTTATCCTCTTGTACCATCTTTTTGTAATCCCAGTACATCTCACTCAGGCCCACTGTAATACAATCCTCAACTGGTTTGTGTGCTTGTTTATGAGCAAGTTCCTGGTCTTTCACAGGGCATTTCTGAAGCAGGAGATGATTTGGATGAAGTGGGCTGTCAGGCCCCTGTGCTGCTTAGTCAAGTGCCTGTACAGCAGCACCTCTCTGATCAGGGTTTTAAAACCTGTTACCACCAGGAGGAGTATGTAAACTTTTTTCCACACCTCTCTGGCAAGTGGGCAGTTCTGGAAGAGGTGATCTATTGTTTCTGCCTCCTACCAGCAGGATTGCCTGGGGCAGTTGGATGGGCCTCTCTCCCCTGTGCTGTTTTTCCATGCCTTCACAAGGCGTTCCCAGCGGGTTACTTGCCAGTGCAAGTCTCGGTGCTCCTTCTATAGGTCTTGGTGGAAGATTCTCTCCATCACGGCCTGGGAACTATCACCAGGAAATAGATTCACAGGTGATATGACGTCTCCTTGCCCTTATTACCTCTTGGATCTTCCGGTGATTCACCAGGGTTGTTGGGGACTCATCATTGCAAACTATACATGATACTAGTCCAAAGTCAAAAGGCCCGTTGTATACTATATAGTTCAATGGGCTGGGCCCCAACAGGGTCAATAGCATTTCAAGCTATTGTGACCCCACAGTTCAGCAAGTGTTTAAGTATGCATCCAAATACCCTCAACAAAGGATTGGTAGGCTAAGTAGCCCCCCACTCATGACTGGAACAAGGTGTTCTTGTTATGAGTCCTGGGAACCTCCAAAAATTTATATGCAGATAGGATGCAGAGCAACTTGGTCTGGCTCTAACTCATGGAGGACAGGGCCACATTAATCATATGGATCAGGTTGAGAGAGGGGGTGACAGGGATTCTTGCTGAACTGTTTGAGACCATATTTGGTGATGTTTGCCAGACATTTGGGCTAAGTACAGACAGCCAAAAAGCCCGAGGCTGAATTGATTTGATCTTCACAGGTTAGTCTAAGCTGTATAGATTGGATCGATCAGCAAGTAAACAGACATTCACTTTGATTCTGCAAATGCAGCCACATGCCTGCAGTGGCTCAGCTCAGAAGCCAAAGGATGCTAGAGTATGCCTCCCTGCTTGTACTAAAGCTATCTACCCTTACAGGGAAGGTGTAAAGCATCCTGGGATGCCAGGGACTGAGAGTCAACCTGAACTTGGAAGGAATTTGGGGCAGAAGTTCAATAAACCAATTTAACCTAAATCAGTTAAGTTTGAGTCTATATCCACCCAGGTTTATCTTAAACTGGTTTTGGCCATTTTGAAAATGGTTTATGTACTCTGAACCTCTGTTGTGTTACAGATTTGAACCGGTTTCCAATCACTTATACCGGTTTATGTGTAATTTCTCTCCCTAGCTTTAAGGCTGGTGAAGAAACAGGACTCTTTGGAAATGGGAAAGAAAGACACAGCTGAGCTGTGGGAGTGAAGAGGAAGTCGAAATGTATTCAGTGTGGTGGCTCACCATGATTTGAAAAAGAGTCAACACTGAGGTGGACTGAGCACAATGTGTAGTACCATATATTTTATTCCGATAGGTTATATTAAACTATTTTTGTGGTAGGGTTCTATCAGCATATTTAGTTTTTGTAATTATTCTTTAGCAAGGCTAAATTTATTCTAAATTCAGTTAGGCAAAGCCCAATAGTTAAGTTCCAAAATTTGACTCAATCATCAAGTCTGTGGTTCTACCACTGGGCAAGTACTCTTTCTCCCAGACCTGTTGGTCTGGGGCTTGAGTTACTCCCCAGATCCAGGTAGGTATCCTGTGTGCAAGCCCCTGGCCTGGGGGCATTGGGGTTCAGATGCATAGTCTCACTTGATCTTAACCAAAAGGCCGAGAAGTGATCTGCCCCATGTGGGTCGTGTTTTATAGTCATGCTCAACGTTACCTACATTTAATCAGAGTCATAGTTGGATTCCATTACTGAGTGCATGCTGCTTTTAGCAATTGTTCAAAGATAGGCAGTATATCTAATAGGGTTTCCTTGTATGTGAGTGTAAAACAAAGGGCTTCTTTCCCCATGTTAACTGGAGGGGGGGTGAAACTCATATATGAATAAATACAGTATATTCCATGTGTCAATAGCATTTTTTACTTCTTCCTACAAAGAACAAAATAGTAGTTTAACTTTTACACAGAACATTGGAAACACTCAGGACCTAGGGCTTGAGGTTGAATGGTAAAAGGGACACAAGAAACAACAGGAAAAGCCTTCAGGAAAGTGAAAGCAGAAGTAAGACTGCTGGAGGCAGGGATTGAAGTCACAACCTTTATTATTAACAAATTAGAAGTTCTTTCCCATGCTACGAATGCCAAGAACTATTCCACTGTTATGGACTGTCCATACAGTAGTACAATTGAAACCTTATTTCTGTTTAGCATCTTGTATTGCAGAAATAGCACAACGGCTACAAACAGCCATTCATTTTTACCAGTGGAAATTTATGATAAATGTACTTCAGAGCCTGTACTGCAACTGTCCTCATTTACTTGCTACTGCTTTCCATGCCACCTTCCCCAAATTTGGTTGATCCCAGTGTTCATAAGGCATGGGGAGCAGCAACAAAGGAGGTCTTCCAAGTTTCAGCCTGAAATTTCTCTCACAGAGGGGCATTTCTCCCAGGAAGAATTGAATGAATGCTTATACATTCCTAGCTTCTACCAGGAGAGCAGTGATTCTTCTGGTAGAACCACACTGCCTGTACGTGGCCAGTATGTGCTTCTTCAGATTCAGATTGCTTGGTTTGATTCACAATGTACTTCACAATGATAACATGTATTCACCACTTGTAATAAACCTTGCAGGCAATATGGTTATAAGTTCTATGATTTTTTTTCTAAATGTTAAAGAGCTCTTTAACTTGTTGCTGAGACAAACAAAAGATTGCTGTTTCCTTGGGAATGTGTAGACATCCTTGGCTTGGTTCCTATATCCCTAGCCCCAAGGAATTCTGGATGTGCCTTTAAGAGAATTTAATATGTAAATAAGTCATCATATGTGACGCTGAGTTGTGACGCACTTTTTTAACTGTTCATTTTTTAGCTGACGAGCCCTAAAACATACTGGCTTCTGGGCACAAAGTGTTGATAACATCATGGTACTTGGTGGAGCAACTTGTCTGCAGCAGGTGGATTACAGCCAAACAGCATTTGTCTGCTCTAAGACAAGATTTAAAAAATCTTGAACTAAAACCTCATTTGTTTCCCACATTGTCCTGGGAAAATCTAAGCCTGCAAGAGGAAATTCTAAATGTGAAAAGTCAGAATCTAACCTACAATCGTTTGTGTTTTGTCAGCTCTGCTCCCTTTGTTACATATGTGTAGGGGTCTACCTAATTTGCAGTTTTATGGGTTTTGTGGAAACTGCGAAAAACGGCCATGTTTGCAGTTGCTAGGAAATATTGCACTGGCTGTGATGTCCCATGAAATCAACCTAAAAAAAAAAAGTGCATTATTCATATAATACGCTGTTTTAGAATGTCCCAGTGCTTACCTCAATACAAAGGTAATGTGACAATCACTTCAGCCATAGATCACATGTTGAGGGTGGGCACATCTACACTTTCATTAAAACGTTTTAAATAATGTGCATCAATTTTAGTACCTCAGGACATTTTTACACATGCAACTGCTGCAGCGCCAGGTGCTTTGACAAGCACCAGGCACTGCATTGCTTGCAGTTGTATAAATGGTGAAATGTGCATCAGTGCTGAGAAAATGGCGGCAGTGCGCTTTTGGACTAAAACACACAGAAAGTGCTTTAGTTCAAAAGCTCACCATCGCCATTTTCTGCGTCCTGAAGCATTTAACCACTGATACAACTACATGCAGTACAGCCTGGTGTGAGCCAGCTTGCGTGCAGATCAGACTCAATTAATTGAGTCTGCTCCAAAGTGGCGGATCTGCGGCAATTATGGGATAAAAAAGTATGTGTATAAATGCCCTCTGTTGTGAGGTACTAGAAAAAGGCTCATCTGCTTATTTTAATGTGCGTTTGCTAAAGAGAATGGTTTTTTCTGTGATGCTTTAAAGTGCATTAAAATAGGCTAAGGCATATTAAAGCACATGTGTAGGCGTGCCCAGTCTGTTAGTGACATAGACTAAATGAAGGTGCCAGTCAGTAAAGTGAAAACGTTTCAGTGCCATCTTCTAAGAAGTTAAATGTAATACCAGTGCCTCTCCACCAGTCAGCAGTGAGGGGTGGGGCTGCTGGGAAATGCCCACAAAAATGGTTCTTCATGCCATAACCAAACTGCAAAAGTTGCTTTGCCTCACCCCAAATATTTATAATTTACATTCCATTCAAGGGGGCTAATTTGCAATGAGCAAATAAGAAGGCTCATAGATTCACTGTTTTAAATTGTTGTAATTGTTGTAATTGCAGTGTGTTTTAAAGTGTCCATATTTTTGCACTTATTATAACAAACTCTGTGTTGTTGCAGAACTTACAAACCTGTGACTCAGAACCTGATGTCCACCTTTGTGAAAATAAATACTGCCCCTCAGGGGATGTCATTGGCACAGGAGGTAAGAAAACCCAGGCATTTGTGCTTCTGCATGGAGAAAATTTCTAAAGGACTATTATAAACATATATCAACTGTTGGTTTTTTTATTGTTGGTCTTTTACAGGTGCTCTGTCAAGCAAGTTGCACAAGGTAAGGGCAAAAGAAAGAAATCTTAATAATTTCAATCCAATTTACCTGAATGTAATTTAATAAATGTCAGAACTGACTGCTGGTTTTAGTCTTCTTCAAGCAAAAGTAGATAGCAGTGTTGAAAAGGTCTACACCATAATTTTTCTTCTTAAAAACGATAAAGGAAGTGAAGTCTACCAACAAAAAGATTTTTTTAAATAGTTTCTATGTGCGAATTTGCCTGTGTGTATATTTATGTTTAACATTTATTTATATTTCATATTTAATATTTAATATGTATGCATGTATGTATTTTTAATAGCTTTCTAACAACTTACTGATTCCAGAAGTTTTCTTTGTGGATTATAGTTGCCTCTTGGATTTGTCCTAGGTCGAATTAAAAAATGTTCCACTTGTTTTAAAAAGTGAAACTCCAATTTAATTCACTTTAGGCCTCAGGAAATGGGAACAACCTTAGCTGGGAGTAACGTTTGTAGGCAAGTAAGAATAGACCCTATGTTGTATTAACACTTTTTTCTGTAATAGAATGATGAAATCTGGTAATTGCACACATCACAAAAAAAATGCTACCACCATTAGCAACTATGCTTTCTCTCTACACTGTTAGAGCATTTCATATTGCATTACAGCCCTTACCAGCCTCTTAGCTCTACACCTGGTAGCAGTCCAGGCAAACCCTGAAAACTCTGCTGAACTTAAAGAGTAAGGCTGACCCTGGTGCAACTTGTCTTGTAGCCATCCTGTACCTGAGGAGCATTTGGAACTTACCTGGCATGTAGGTCTCAAGCACAGGAAGTTCACTAGCAGCAACCACACAACTCCCTGTTTCTGACTTCTGACCTTTCTGCATCTCACTTCTTCTGTCTGCTGCCTATAAGTAGAGCAGAGGTGGACAAAATACAGCCCGCAGGCTGGAGGCCATTCTATTCTGCCCGTGGGGCCCCTAAAAAATGTAGAAAATTGATATTTCTCTGCCCTTGGTTCCTGTCAAAAGTGACAGGAACCAAGGGCAGTAGGACCCAGGGGAAGTTCCGGTGGGCTTCAACAACAGTGGGGCCTGCGCGGCCCCGACCCCCAGCTGGAAGCCCCAGCCACAGTTTCTGGGCTGGGAGCACGTGGCTGCAGGAAGCTCAGGTAAGGCAGGGGGGAGACCCCAGGCAGGGAAGGAGCACAGGTGGGGGGAAGTGGCCCCTCCCCACCCATGGCCAGTGCCCCACGCTGCAGCTGCTCGCAGCCCACATGGGGCTGCCTGTGCCTGCTCTGGACAGCCCCATGAGGGCTGCAAGCACGTGCAATGCGGAGAACTGGGTGTGGGGCATGGGAGGGGCCGCTTCACCCTCCGTGCTCATCTTTTCCCTGGGCTCCTTCCCTGCATGAAGAAAAGTGGCCCCTCCCCGCCCCATGGCTGGCACCCTCCACTACAGGTGCTTGCAGCCCACGCAGGGCTGTCTAGAGCAGACACAGGCAGCCCCAGGCAGGCTGCAAGCAGCTGCAGCACAGGGCACCAGGCATGGGGCGGGGAGGGGCTGCTTTCTCCCCTCCCCCTACCGGCACTCAGTACCAGCTTGTAACCCAGCCCCACTGCCAGGTGGCTGCAGCGCGGGGTGCCGGACACACCAAGTCAGGGATCTGTCTACCCACAAGTTTCACAAGACCTCGGAGTCTAAAACTGGATGAAGACGGAAACTTCTAGGATGAAGCAATTTTAGCTCTGCTACTCAGAAGGCATGTCTGCACATGCTATTAATGCTATAAAGTGTTACTGTACAGTAACATACTAAGCATGTCTACACATGTATTTACTGCACAGTAAGCAGCTTTTATACTGGTGTCCACACATGCAAGTGTTAAAGCACAGTAACGCTGTGTGTGGACTGTCTCGGGACTAAAATTAGTCCCAAGTCAGTCCACACAAACAGTTTACTGCACAATAAGGTGTCTACACATGCCTTACTGCACAGTAACTACTCAAACATAAATTTGCTACTTGCATCATGTAGGTGTAGCATCAAGTCGGCCTAAGTCTCCATAGTTACTGTGCAGTATGTTTGCACACATGTAGACACAAGCCTGTACTGCGCAGTAACCTAAGTTACTGCGCAGTAACGGTACATGTGTAGATACGCCCACTGTGTGGTAAGCCTTACTTGGGAGCATGTCTATACCGGCATCCTGTTGGGAGCAAATCTGCTCCCAGTGGGAGCAGCCCAGGACAGAGTTGCTCCTACCCTGCTCTGGTCCCCTGCAGTAGCTAGGGGGAACTCCAGGCTTCTCTAAGGCGCTAGCCCAGGAGCTGGCAGGGAGTACAGAGCCAGTCCCAGGCTCACACAGCCAGGAGAGCTCTGCCAGCTGCAGGAGCAGCTATCTCTTTGGCCCATATACATTGGGAGGGGTCCTGATGTGCAGGGGAGACAGCTGCCACTGCACTGCTCTTCCAGCCCCTGAACATGGGAACAAGTCCAGTGGGGCTTCTCTGTTCAGCCAGTGGCTGGCTAGGAGTTGTCCTGTTTCTGGGGCAGCTCCTAGCCAGCCTCCTGCTGGACAGGGATTTCCCTGAGCAGCTGGGGTATGGCCTGGACCTGTCCCAAGTGGAAATCCCTGCCCAGCCTGGGGCTGATTGGGAGCTGACCCAGAAGCACGGCAGTTCTCTCAGTAGACTAATTTACTGTGTAGTAAATGGTGTGTGTGTATAGATAGTAACACTTTACTGTGCAGTAGATTAGTTTACTGTGCAGTAAAGTGGCTCATGTAGACACACCCAGAGAGGAGCATTTCCTTCTGAACAGGACTGCCAGTGTGCATTTCTCAACTGGTGGGTCACAAGAATATATGAAAGGGTCGCAGGTCAGGAGTGAGGGGCACTGGGTTGGGACTGGCCATTGATGTTTACAGATGGGTCCTGGTACAAAAAAGGTTGAGAACCACTTCTCTAGCCAGCATTTTTAACATGTACAAATTCTTCACACAAAGCATTTTTAATACTTTGATAAAAACCGAATTCAGCCCAGTGAAGTCAGTGGGGTTGCATGGTTGCAACCAAGGAAAACTTAGATCAAAATACCCAAGAGAAATAGATGATCATGTCTGGAAAAAGTACTTTTACACGGAGTAAATACTATGGTTGATCTGTTTTACAGGACTCTTACAAAAGCCCAGTGGAACTACTGGCAGATCTTAGATTGTCAAAGAATACAAGTAGAAGAACGCAGGTGGGATTTGTTTGTTTTTTTATTTTCCATCTTAGCACATTATAAAACTTACATTAATAGTATTTTTATAGAAATGTTTTTTCTTTTTTGCAGCTCAATCAAAATAATAACAAGGAAGGGACATTTAATTCCTGGGGATATACACATAATCAAGTCAATGCTACTGTGAACAGGTAACACATTTAATTCTTCAAACAATTTAATTAGAACAGAATTTGTTCGCCCATGTCCAAGCAAGCTGAACAAGTGAAAGGACTGCTTGCTAAGACAAGCATTTAGCACACTGTGGAATTTTATACTACTGGTTAATTATCATCTTATATGATTTCTAACATCCAAGTTCAAAGGGGATTTATGGATTAATATATAGATAATTTAATTAAAATAAAGTAACTTTGAGAACTTGGAAAGTATGATGTTCAGGGAAGTGTTTTTAATCTCTTCTGGAACACAATTGTTTTCTCTTTTGTTATATCCAAAGCATGTTTTTTGCCATCTTGGGATGTAATTTATTAATGTTATTAACATTATTTTTTCCAATTAATCCTGTATATACTCTGCCAATTCCATGAAATAAGAATATACAAGAGGAAATTTAATTTTTTCTCCATACTAGAATTCCTCCTTCCCATCTATCTAAGACCTACTCTTTCCTTTCCACCTTAAAGAACACCATTCCTTTAGTCACCCTGTTTCTTAGGATCAGCTAGGTGTGAATGACATTGGTTATTTTCACTTCTAACATTTGACTGTTTTAACTTTATATTTAACTTATTATGTTTGAACAAGAAAAGGACAGAAGTTGCTTAAGTTGCTGTAAAATTAAGTCCTGATCCTACAAAGAGACAAGAACATGGATAATTTAATTGTCCAAGGCAATGGGTGCAGCTATCTGTGAAATTAACACAACACGATAAACTCTGGAGCAGTTTGAGCCAGGGTCACCTGCTGCCTTGCACAGTGTCTACACATGCACCTGGGACAGCAGCAGTTTGAGCAGGGTAGAGCAGTTCCGGGCTGACAGCAGGTTGGGAGGTCAGCTTTGAGCTCCAGGGTGCAGTGTTGAGTGGCAGAGGGGCTAGCTGGGGCATTGGAGAGCCAAAGTACAGAACCGTGCAGCAGGCAGCTCCCATACT
This sequence comes from Crocodylus siamensis, assembly GCF_052110815.1. Classification (NCBI taxonomy): domain Eukaryota; kingdom Metazoa; phylum Chordata; order Crocodylia; family Crocodylidae; genus Crocodylus; species Crocodylus siamensis. Next base: position 140,869,648 of record NC_143397.1, read on the forward strand.
TTATCACTTTCGTGCCCCAGCCAGTCCCTGACACTGTCTGCATGTGCATTTCATCACACTTAATTACTCCGCCATAAGATAGTACTATCCCTGACAGTATTATCTTATGGTGGAGTTAATATTTACTGCAACCTAATACTGGCACACAAGTAGACAGTGACACTTTACTGCAGAGCTAATTGCAGTAAAGTGCATGTATAGATGCACCCAATGTACGTAAAGACAGGTGTATAAAGTTATGCATAAATCTAACTCTTTGTAGGATTAAGACCTAATGATATTCTAGAAGGAGCAGCAGCTGTACTTAGAGGCATATCTGGTGATTTAGAGAAGTTTCTTGGAGTATCTTCCTCTTGTGACTATTTTGTTTTATTAAGGTACAGCCAACCTGGCTTTATCAAGAACCAATTGGATCAAGCTAGTCTAATCTCCTTTTTTTGCCAGGATAACTGGCTTAATGGAAAAGAGAGAAATGTTGATGTGATACCTTCAGTTTAGTAAGGCTTTAGACACTGCCCCACTGCCATTGCCATAAGCAACTAGGGACATATACCATATTTATTCAAACATAAGAATCCCCCCACTCCCTCCCAATCATCATGTGAAAAAAGCTCCTCATTTTACACTTGCATACAAAACCTCACTAAATAAGTTACAATTAAACTGCTGCAGAACGCAGTATGTTCTCAGTAATGGAAAAAAAAAAACTATGAAGTTGATGAATTACAGTTTTCTAGCCACATACCTAGGCATTTGGAGCATTTATGCCAGCGCTATAAACACATAAATATGTGCATGTAGACTGAACACGGGTACTCTCAAGACTGGTTGGGCAGGAATGTAGCTAGCTATACATTTGTGAGTGTAAGCATGGGGAACAGGCAGAACCTCTTATGTTTTAGCCCCAGTAACTGAGTGGTTAAGAAAATTGACTAGGAAGCAGACCTAGGCCCACAGTGTGTTTTAACTTGTCTTTCTGACTTTCCAGTATGGTGGTCAAACCATCACATCACACATTAAGCATTTTTCCAGTTCCTTCTCCAGTCCTCCTTTTAAAGCTGAGCCACTGTCCCTTGCATTTACTAGTCGTTGGATAAAATAGATGAAGAGCAATTCAAAGCTTTTGTCCCATTACACGCAAAGGAATATGCCAGAAGAAAGGCCCCCTTTCCTCCAGAGCCATTTCACTGAAGAACGCTCCCTCAGGGCTGACATATTCCTTAACAGGACAGACAACCCTGTTATACTCCACCCACACTGTTAGTCATGCATTTCTGTCTGGCTGCCCTTTTGTGACTGATGCACACTTGCATGTCCAGAATAGCCAAGCATATGTAGCTGCATACCTGCCTGGCCAGTATGTGGCCTACTGCTCACAGTCAGTCTCCTCACACATGCTTATGTGACCACAGTTGCAGGTGTTTAAGTGCCAAAAACACCACTTACATGACTAGAATACTGTCATGTAGGCACACAGCAGGGAAATGTAATTCTGCCCTTAAAGTGCAGATGACACTAAGCTGGGTGGAGTTTCAAGGACTTTGGAGGGCAAGATCAGACTTGAAAATTATCGTGAAAAGTTGGGGAAAAATGTTCAAAATCAACCAGATGAAATTCAGTAAAGGCAAGTACAAAGTATAACATTTAAGAAAGACAAATCAAATGCACAAATACAAAAAGGGGAATAATTAGAATAGCCTGTCATTGGCCTGTAGACTTCCTGAGTCAGGTAGAGGTCTGGACTGATGGGTCTGCCTGCATACTCAAGGTCAAACTGATTTCCGGGTTTGTGGTCCAGAAAGAGTTTTTCCTCAGCTCATATTGCCAGAGGGTTTTTTTTTAACCTTCTGACACAGGATGGATCTCTTCATAAGAATCATCTGTGCATTTCTCATCACATCACAGTTCCAGGGGTTCTGGGCATTGTATTGGGTTCAATCTCAAGCTAAGTGGGTGAAAACTAATGATTTGTGGTATATGGGAGGTTAGACTGACTGATCTAGTCTCTTCATGGTAATAATGTCCATGAAACTTGTTTTTGCTCAGTTGTATTTTCAGGTGCAGCCACATGTAACAATTGAACCATTCCCAAACATCAATGAATGGGGTCCAGTGCACAGTTGTTGCAGGACAGACTATAAATGACAGTAGCTTATCATCTCTTCTTTTCCTAGCTGATAAGATGACCATTGTTAAACTGGTCAATTCTCTATTTTCTGGGGCAGAGGAGATAGCAGAAGTGCCAGATTGTGAACAGCTGAAAAAGTAAAGAAAAAACAGAAAACCTGAAAAATGTGCTTCTTAATAGGTAGAACTGACCACCTAATTAGGCTTCCTTGTTTTGTTGCAATGTAGTTTTGGGTATACCAAATAAATTGACTCTGAATTTCAGCACTAGTGGGCACATCTACATATGCATTTAATGTACCTTAAAGTTACCGTGCATTAAAGTAAGGCCCAGTAAACTGCACCTGGGAACGCATCTACACGTATCCCTGCATTGGGAGCAAATTTACTCCTAACAGGGCCAGTTGAGTCCAGGACTGCTTCTGGCCCTCTGCCCTGCCTTACCGGGGGGAGCTCCAGGCTCCTTTGGTACCAGCCCCAGGCAGGCGGGGGTACAGGGGTCAGGCCTGGGCTCTGGGAAGCAGGGCGGTAGCTGTCCTGGAGCAGGGGACAGCTCCCAGCCTCTTGGTGCTCAGGATTGCAGCCTGGCTTGGCGGTGCTGGCTTGGGGTGATGCTCCATGGCCAAACGGGAGCAGTGCCTTGAGCTCCCCCTTCACTTTGCTTGCTCAGGGGTTGGAGGAGCTCTCTGCCCGTGGTTCCAGCACTGCTCAGCTTCTGGCTCCCCCAGGAGCTGGGAACTGAGCAGCACCAGGATGGAGGAGCTCTGTCACCAGGGACAGACAGCTTCCTTGTTCCCTCAACCTAGCCACTACCCACACAGCACACCCCCCAGTTAGCTCCTGCTACCTGCCTGTGCCTGCAGGGAGCTGGGAGCTAAGCAGTGCTGGGACTGGAGACAGAGCAAGCAAAGCAAAGGGAGGGGAGCGCTCAGGGCGCTGCTGCCACTCAGCCCTGGGGCATTGCCCCAAGCCAGCACCACTGAGCAAGGCTGTGATTCCCAAGCTCCACACTGGAGCTGCAGACAATAACCCCTCCTCTCTCTCCCCTGCCTCCTGTGCCTCCTTGCTGCCTAGGCTGACCAGGAGTAAATTGTTCCTGGTCAGTATTACACATGCACTACTGCATAGTATGTAATGCATGGTTAATCTAGTTCCTGTATTTTTTTTGGTACTAGCAAACCTAGGCGCATTAGCCTAATTTACTGCTCAGCAGGTCCTGCACACATGTAGATGGTGACGCTTTTCTGTGTAGTAGTCTAATGTGCAGTAAAGTGCCTCATGTAGATGCACCCAGTGAGGACTCAGAAAGATTCTTTTAGTTATTTTCTAGTAGTGTTTAGCTGAACTTAATACTTCTGAGGGGAACCTGTAATTGCTATAAATATTTTTGCTATATTTGAAAAATTACCCAGAAAGTATTTTATTACCAGTTATCTTCATTTAGTAAAAACTAAAGACATGTATAGGCTTGCGGACAAATAAGTATGAAATTTAATTTTCATTAATCCACTCATCACTGAGGAAGAACATGTCTTGTTATCTGTAGGAAGAGTCTGAAAGCACCGTCTGAAGAAAATGCTTCTGCCAAGTATTTCCCTTTGTCTGTGCCTCTATTGCCTTTTCATTTAATAAATCCTTTAAACCCCTAATCTTTCCATACTTTTTGGAAAGCCCTAGGGCAAGGATCCTCAGAAAGATACTGTGAGGGCTTCTCAGTCACCTAGTAGAAGATACCTGATGATAAACATTATCAGGGCTTTTCAGCTATTTTCACTGTATAGGTTACATTGTAATAGTTTTATTGACACTTTTGTTCCCCGTTTAGTATCTGCTGCATTTGTTCCAGTGGAAAAGTAATGTTAGGAAGGTACTGAATGTGGCTTTAATGAAGTTTAATAGCCTAGAAACAAGTACAGCCCTCATCAACTGCTCCACAGTCTCTCCACACTGCAGGACATGCTATTGGAAAATCACTGATTCATGATGAGGTTTTATTTCCCTGGTAGGTTAAGGATAATTCCTGAGACAACTTATACCCTTATTTAACTTTTGTGATGTCTACTGGATGTAAGACAGCTCAAAAGTTGATCTACTGTCTTGAAGCTTTTAAAGCTCAAGATCAGCTCAAAAGTTGATCTACTGTCTTGAAGCTGTCTCTCTCTGCCTCTCCTACCAGCTAAAATAAAGCCTTGGTTTTACCTTAATTCATCTCCTGGCCAACTCTGCTTATAGGTATGCTGTAACATATTTTCCAAATTTATCTCTTTCTCAATATTTGAATCAAGGAGCTCAGGGCTACAGCTCTTCAGAAGGCCCCATTAGACTGCTTTTCCCCATTGCTTGAGGCCAGCACACACAATATATTTTCATCTGTCTTTGTTTTTTCAAAAGCCTCAAACCTTTTTTTCCTTAAAGAACTTTGTTTTGAGGCAAATTTTTAAGCATTGCGTAACTGTCCTTATTTTTCATTCCCCACTTCTACTTAATGAAGTGCTTAAAGTAAGTCGGCTGTCTAAGATCCTGCTGCTCAGACATTGGTTCTTACTTGCCATTTGTCACAATTCTGAGGTGCGTAGTAATCCTGTCACAAACTGTCACTTCCAGAATATTTATCACATGTTTTCAGTTAAAAAAAAAGAAAAGGCCTTAATTCATCTATTAGGGTTCCCAAGAGTTATGGTCAAACTATCAGTCAGGTTGTACATTAATCATGTTTGTCTTCCCTTTTCTTGCTGTTGCAGCATGAACAGGGATGAATGATGGTTTTCATGCTGGTCCCAAATTACATGCCTAAAGTTACATTCATTTTCTTTTCTGTTATAAATAGTAGTCAACTAATTTCAGTGTTCCAGTTAATTATTTTGTCTAGAATAAACAAGGTCCTCTGGTTTCCTCTTGTTACTCCTACTCCCAGTTTTTAAATCTTAAATTTATGTGGATGCATGCAATTTAATACATAGGGTCAGTCCTCACTCTGTCCCCCGAATTCCTTGCACAGAACCAAGGTAACCCAAAGCTTTGCAAAGGGGGGAGATATTCCTCTGCAGCTTGACTCATCTTGGAATGGCTCAATCCACAGCAGTTCCTTCCCATTCCCTGGCCAGGTATGCAAAGGATAGGGGGAGAGCTGGTGCCATTCAACCCATCCTGGGTTCCTGGAATAGCTTGAATGGTGGGAGAGAGCTACCATGGCTTGATCCATCCCTGGTCCTGGGATGGCTTAAGTGATGGGGGTATCCCCCACTCCTTGTACAGCTGTCACCCTTCTGTGCAAGGTGGGGAGGGAGGAAATTCCCATTTCACAGAAATGGGATGAACGACTGGTCAAAGACTCAGCGTCAGTCAGGGCTGTAAGCACAGCCAAGGTTCACCTGCAGAGGTGAAGAGGCAGGGTCATGCTCTGTGCTCCCTGCAAGCAGCTGCAGGCTGTTTGATAGCCTGGTTTGTACTCTGGAACCAGTCAGGGTCACCAGCACAACTACTGGGCCTATGAGCTAGTTCATCCACAGGGGGCAGAGAGGAGTGAACCCTGAGATGCTGAGGGACCCATCCAAGACTGTTTAACATACCACACATTCAAATTAAAGAGCAATACAAACCAGCCACAAAGATGTTCTACATTTAACAAGTATCTTTGAGGCTATGTCACAGTCTTTATGACTTGTTTGCTATTTTAAACATGCGATGAATTGCTCAAGTGTGTGGCATGTTGCAATTCATTACACAATAAATGCAATGTCTGTCAAAGGCCCCTCTCTACGCACACACCACACCAGAGTATAAGATTTATGGCATGCTAAGGAAACATTGTTAAAATACTGACAACACGTTATTGACCGCTAGAAATTACCCTGAGTTACAAACTTAAAATCCAACTCTGTATTTTTCCAGGGATATTCAGTCCCATTAAAAATAGGTCTAAACAGCTGACCAGGTGTCCAGAGGACAAAACAAAAAAAGTTCAGAGGAAGGAATGTCAGATCAGGGTTATCTCATATCTGTTGGGTTCAACAGTTCTCAGTTTCTCTCTCAGCTGAGTTACAGCTTTCAAAAACATTATCATTTTTAAGACACGCCCCAGGGAGCTGCAGGAAATCAGTGTTCATGGTGGGTCATTTACTCGCAGGAATCACACCAACTTTATTTTATTATCCCATATCACAGTGGTGGGCAAAATACAGCCCGGGGGCCAGATCCGGCCCGCCGAGCCCCTTCAAAACCCAGGTAATGGCGGCTGCCTCTCTAAACGCCTCCAGCTGCACGAGCCGTGGGCTGCAGCAGCTCAGGCTGTTTCCTTGAGTTCTGGTTGCGAGGCAACCAGCGCCGACCTCGGCCTGCCCCAGCTGGCCTCGCTCCATCCCCGGCTTAGGCCAGGTTTGCAGCTCGAGAGGGGCGGGGCTGGGCCGGAACCCGTGGCGCTGGTGAGGGGAAACAGTGTCTGGCCTCCTGCGCGGGACTGGGAAGAGCCCTGCCGTGCAGGGAAGCCCAAGAAAGCGGCTGCTGGGCAGGCTTTCCCCGTGCTGTGCCGCTCGGGCCGGGCCAGGCCGGCACTGAGGAGGAGAAGCAGCAGCTGGGCCGCAGCTCCGACCCAGTCAGCACCAGGTAGGAGAGGTGGCGGCGGAGCTGTGCCGCCGGGGACAGGATGAGCCCAACCGGAGTGGCAGGGGCTCAGCTGCATTTTCCCCCTACCCGTGTCGGTCAGTCCCGAGCGGCACATGGCTCCGCACTGCTTGCTGGTGGCTGGTGCAAACCCGGCCGGGCTCGCACCGTCCCCAGCAGCACGTGGGAAGCTGGCTTCAGCCCCACGTTGCTCCGGATGGGACTGACCCGGCCAGGAAAGGTGGCATGCGGCTGAATCCAGCTCCTCACGTGCTGCTGGGGACGGGACGAGCCGGGCCGGGTCTGGACCAGCCAGAAGCGGCGGCAGAGCCGTGTGCCGCTCGGGATGGGACGAGCCCGGCCGGAGCAGCAGGGGCTCAGCTGCACTTTCCCCTGCCTGCACCGGTCAGTCCCGAGCGGCACACGGCTCCGCTGCCGCTTCTGCTAGCTGGGGCAGCCCCGGCCAGCCCTGTCCCATCCGTCAGAAGTCATCAAGCAGCCCTCTGCCCAAAATAATTGCCCAACCCTGCCATATCAGGACGATGGTTAGAAGTCTGAGCCTTGGGCAGTGTTATATATACACTTAGTGGCTATTCCTTTTTCCTACACAATTGTTGCATCATTAGTTCACTCTAAATACCTTGTATATTTAACTCATTCCTCTGAGATTAATATTTTGACTATAACAGTAGTTTGTGACATTACATTTTCTTCTGTGTTACGTAATAAAACAGTACTAGACTAACAGTTGACTTATAAGCATCAGCAGTTGCATACCATGAGTTCTGAGGAGAATCTTACTGTATTTTTGTCACTAGTATCTGTTTACACAGTTAGTCTATTTGGAAAAACAACCTATGCACTAGCTTTGGATCCTATGAAGAACAGTGGTGAAGAGGCAAGGATTTTTGTGGGTGATACCTTTTATTGGACCAGCTGCATGGTTGGGATAGACTTAGATGAGAGTTTTTCCCCCATTCATAGTGTACCAATAGGTAAAACTTCCCTGCTATGTAGGGAAAGGATCTTGAGACACTTAAAAGAATCTTTCTTTAGGGCCAGTTTCCAGCCCTAAAGGATCTATCTAACTATATAACTCCTGTTAATTTAAGGGTTAAACTTCCCTTTCGGATATACATGTTAAAGAACCTGGAATAAGATAAAACTCATATTACGTTTCAGTGACAATAGAACAGGCAAGTCATAGACTGAATGTTTGGCCTTAAAGTCAGTGTTGGGGAAAGAAAAGTAGAAGGGATGGGACTCAAGTGAGCAAGAATAAAATCCACTTTTGATACTTTAATGGCAAATTTTGATTGTTTCATTGCAAAAATAAGGCTACTTTCCTTATTAGGCAAGCAGAAGTTGACCCTTAGTTTGTAGAAGGCATTAAAATTCCCATGTAAGTGGGTTATTTCACTGTCAGATATATTGTGTACGATTGAGCCAATGATGTAATTTAGTCTTTTAATTTCAATTGAACAGCAATTGAACATCTACTTCCTCAACCTATAGGTAGCCAAGCAATGTCAAAATTCCTAGGGACTTCAGTAGCATTAGATTTCTAAACATGGTACATTTTCTCCTATAACTCCCCAAATGAAAAAGTACCCTACCTTTTCTCTCTCTTTTCTCCCTCCCAGAGACATCAGTAAACTTCAAGTGAAAACTGTCTCCGGCTCAAAAGATATTTCTTTAAATTTCTTTACTTTTAATTGTACATTGGCGGGGGTTCACATGAACAAATATCAAACTGCATCTTATCCAGGAGTGGAGCAGGCAGCGTTAGGAATCTACTGGACAAATGGAAATGGGGATTTTTGCAAGGCCAGAAATGAAGCCATTGCCTCTAGCTCTTACTCTGCTGCAGAAAGTAATAGTAACAATACACGATTTGTATCCAGGCGGAATTTGACATCAGGAAAAAGTAGTTCAAAGGACAAGCTTTTGACAGAGGAAAGTAATGAATCTAAAAGTGAAAAGGCAGATGATGTTTTTCCAACATATGCTAAAAACATGACTCTGAACTTAAGACCAAAAACTGCAGAAAACATTAAAGAAGCTTTCTACAAGCACCAAAATGAAGAATTCTCATACCCTGATTTTCTTCCATCACCTTTCAATAAATTGGATTTACAAAAGTTATCCCATTTCGATAAGGCTAACTGGAAGGCTCTCTTTGATCCACCTCCAGAAGACTCTATGGTGAAACTAATATCTCGTCTCTTGGAAATGGAAAGAATGCAACATCTAACTGTATTGAAAGAGAGAGTAAAAGACCTAACTGTCTCTTCCCCTGTTCCAGTTGGCGGTCGACCCAGTTCCTTAAAACCCATGCTTCAGTTGAAGCAGCCAAGGCCATCCGAATCTGTGTGTCCTCAGACAGTTTGTAATGGAGATTATCAAGAAAAAAGTAGATCCCGCCCTTCTGCTTTCTGCACACTTGAATGGACCAGCTCAAAAAGCATAAAGCAGCATAGAGCATCTGGTGATACCTTTAAACGCTCTAAAGTGTCTACAATTTTGAACTCAAATCACATGCTGTCACGGAGGTCTTCCTCATGTGCACCAAAAACTCAATCAGCTGTTCAAATGACTTCAAAGTTACTGCCTCCAAGTACAGCTATAGCCTGCTCATTTCCTGAAAAAGACTGTTCAAAATATAAAAAGCCAAAGAACAAAAAAAAACTCTACAAAAAAAATGTGGGGACGGGTAAACTTTTCCATTGTCAAAAAGGTAAAAGCTCTATCTACTTTGCCAAAGCAGAAGTGTAGTCAAAGCGACAAATGGTAATCTTTTGAATTCACACTTACCATGAGCAACTCTTGCATTGTTCATAGTGAAATCATCAAGTATGTTTAAAGGTATGAGATGAAGGTAATCTGAAATAGCACTTGAAAATTTACGCCAAGTGCACTGTATGAAAAAGTTATTCGTCCCCCACCTCCCGCTTGCCGGCATCCATGACATCCTTTGTACGACTTAAAAAAATAGTGTTACACAAGCCATTCCCTCAGTTGCACCTTTAGCTTGAAAGGGCTCTTGGTACTCAAGCAATAAGAGCTCATTAAAATTGTCAGCTGGCAGGCAGCCCTGTAGGACAGACCATTGGATTAGCCCCTGCAGCTGCTGCTGAAGTCTTCAGTTTCAGTCAGCTGTTGCCACAGTTGCAACATCTGATCAGGAAAGCAGGTCACTGAGCCTTGGGTTATGGGGGAGCTAAGGAGCAACTAACTACCGATTCCCTCCCGTTCTTCACCTCCACCAGCTGGGGAGGCTGCCTTTCTGGTATCTTTGCTACATTCCTGCCAAGGGGCTGTGCACATGTGCCCACCCATAACGTACTACAAAAATAAAACCTGCCAGAACCCCTAAAGAACACTATTTAAGTGCAATGTAAAGGGGGGAGTGGTATTTCAACAAAGAAGACAGGCTGTACTGCAGGCCAGCTATCTGAGTATCCTTGGTGTGCTTGTACAACCTGTGCTGCTATTTCCTTCAAGCACAATTGTTCCCACAAATATGTTTCCCTAGGCTGCTGTTATGTCTCCTGGTTGCAGCATAGATGTATGCAGAAATGCAGTCACATGTAGAATCTCTATACCTAGCTGTGCAAGTACCTATGCAGTGGGTATACTGATTGGTGTTGTGTGTCAGCTTGATACACCTAGCAGTCAGAAGATTTAGATTAATGGTTCTTATTGTGACCATAGTTTATCCTCAAATTGTGCACATACATAAATATGCACAAGGAGGGAGACTACAACTTGACAATATTGTTTTATGTTAGCAAAATCATCACTGTACTTCTGAGCTAAATACCATCAAGCCATTATGTGCTCCTCAAGCAGCTGGCTGTACCTTCAATGAGTGCTGTGAAACAAAGCAGAAATTCTGCAGAACATCCATTTAAATTCTTAGTATTGTTTTACATAAATATATAGTAGTTTCTAATTATCTATAGTAAAATTAAATTCCTTTTTTTACACTGTTCTCATGTTTTCAGTATGTCACTATAGTTTTTTCATCAACAAATAATTGTATTTTATCAGAGGTGTGAAGGGAAGGTCTGGCCCCATAAGTAAGGTATGCCATTAGCTAGACATCTTTGCTAAAACAAATCTGTCATGAAATTACTAAATGTTGACATTTAAATCATGTTTAAGGTTTTAGGGTCCCCAGTCCTTGACATCCCACAGAATTAACTCAGCAAAAAAGCACTATATCAGTTCACTCTTGTTCATATATTCAAGGACAGTTTTTCCCACAAAGAGGACTAAAACAGTTTAAAAGATGTTTTAAAGTTTTAGGATGAATTGTGGTCTTTTAAAGTGTGAAATCGTAATGCAACACAATTGTACAGCAAGGGCTGGGTTTTTCACCTGGGGAACACAGTATGGAACAATCTATAATACAGTGCACTCGTAGAAGCACTTATCTCAGGATCTCAAAGCAAAGCAATTTACACACAACTTTTTCACAGTACCCTAGGGATTTAGGTAAACAACATCACAGAAGGAAGAGAACAGATTGAATGAATCAGGCCTCCTGAGGTTAACAAATACTGGTATCTACACTGGAAGATTTTTGCTCCAAAGACTGAATCTATTAGCTGTTTTTCTTAATACACAGCTACTGCTAAACCTTGTGCTAAATTACCACAGGTCTCTCCTATGACCCACTCCAGTTTGTGATTTGGTCATTGTATTTTGAAACCCTTTATTCATGAACTAGACTTGACTTTCATTCCTTAGCAAAACTTCCATCATCACTACTGTCAAACTGGTTTAGCCAGGCAACCTCTCACTGTCCTTGGCATTTACTTACATTACACTAAGGCTGAGATGCACTTTTCCTTTACACTGGGCATGTCTTCACATGCAAATGCTGGATGGTTTTACTCTAGAGTAATTTACACTAGTACCCACCCTGGGCAGGAGTCTACATGTGCATCATTTGAGAGCAGACCGTCTAAAACAGGCCAGTCCCTAGCCACCTGCAGGCTGCTCATGTAGACTTCCCCATTCAGCCTGGGGCTGGCTGGAAACTGTCTTGGTTAGGGGCAGGTCCCAGCCAGCTTCAGGCTGGGTGGGGAACTGCCCTCATGCAGGGATCTCCCAGCCAACAGTCCATGATTGCAGAGTGGGGGCTGGGACCTCCCCGGTGCCCAGAAAGGGGGACATTGTCCCTGTCCAGGCTCCAGTCCATTTTCTTTGTTTCCCGCCTCTTACCACCCGGGAGCAAATTTGCCATCTACACTTGTATAACTATGCAGTAATTACTTGGCAGTTAATTTGCTACTTGCAGGTAACAAATTAACTGCTAAGTAGAGCAAATTGCAGCACAGTAAGGGTCTGCACGTGTAGATGTAGATGCTCACTACTCAATAATTTGCTCCGCCGCACAGTAAAGCATCTCATGTAGATGCACCCACTGTAATTAAATTGGTCTATTCTTTAAGAAATAGAGTATCCATTTGTATGTTTGTTTGTATAAACTTAAAAATCCCAAATATAGGTAATTCAGTTGTAACAGACACAATATATACTCTTCTGCCTCAATAAACATCCTGTAGTACAACAGTCTGAAAATGAATGTCTTGTTTTATATGCTATTCATGAAAGAACCATTTGTTAAAATCATTAGAGAGTTGATTTGGACAACTAATGGAGTACCCACAACTCCATAGCACTCTCTCTCTCTACTGGCACAGAAGGGTGTCCACGCTATGTTAGCAGTGCAACTCCCATAGCAGCAGCAGAAGCTAGAATATAGCTCAGTAAGTCTCGACCAAGGTGCTGTGGTACTCTGGGGTATCTTGAAATCCTTTTAGGGATGCTGTGGATTGTCTTAGTGTTATCAGTGTAAGGTGTACAAATATGATTCACAAGGTTAAACCTAGAGTTTTCAAATAATGTTAAAAACATTCTGACCTACTTTGTGCTCCCAGGAGTACATTGAAGAAAATAGTTCCTACACTTTTCAAAACTGGGCACAAATTTTCCTTGGCTTATTGACAGGGTTGAGACTGGTCACTGATACATTACCATCAAGGGCCAGGACCAATCTAATCTATATTAGCTAGTTTTCATTAATATACAGTGCCTACATATGAGGCAGTATATATATATGAAAGAGGCCTCTGGCGACAGAGGACATGACAAGGAATAACAGTCTTAAATTGAGGGTTGGATATTAGGAAGAACTTGCTTACTCTGGGGATGTTTAGGCACTAGAACAGGCTAGCCAGAGAGGGTATGGAATCTCCATCCCTGGGCTTCTTTATGAATAGTTTAGATAAACACCTGCCCGGGATGATTTAGTCAGGGATGATTCTGCCTTGAGAAAGAGGTCAGACTGGGTGGTTTCCTAAGATCCCTCACAGCCCTAATTTGCTATAAATGCACATCATTTGATGACATGAATCATTTCATACATAAAACCAGAAAATCCTCAGATTGCAATGGTGGGGAGGGGGAGGAATCAAAAGTAGGTTATAAAAAATTCTATCAGAGATATAACAACTGGTGCATAACTACATGTACAACAAAGAGAAAGGCATGTATATTCACATTCAAAGTGGTGTAACAGCAAAAAAAGGTAAGTCTTGCTTAATGCTGTTGTTGCAAAACAAATAAATACCCCCTGCCCCATTGGCGATGCATAGGGGGTGCCCATGGGTGCACATAGGCCCCTTGAGATTAGCCATGCACCCCCTGGAAGCACCAGCCACAAAACCAGAAGTGCACTCCTGGTTTCACCACTGGCTTGGCAATCGGCCACAGGGGGAGCCCCCTCCCCCCGTCCAGTGATCTGCCGCTGAGGTGCTCCCCCACCCCCTCCATTGACAATCTGGTGCCCCCCCCACACTATAGAGGCAACAGTTGCCCATGTACCCCCTGTAACTGGCAACTTAGTTGAACTGTAAACCAAAAATGTTACCAGCTTGCAGTCTGGTAGGGGAGTGCCTCTCTCAAAAGGCAATTGGGAGAGAGAAAAACAAAATAAAAAATATGCAAATACGAATACATAGATGTATGCCCCATTTCTGTATTCTTTAATGTATTATCCTTCTTATATTAACAGTAGAAAGGGCAAGGGGTCCTGCCTTTTAAACCTTTGGAAACATCAGTAACTGGAGATCGGTTATTTGTAACTGTCCTTGGAATTCACATCCTCACACTCATATCATCACATTCACTGTATTTCAGAAAGCAGTGCTTATTAGAATGCCTGCAAGCCCTTTCTACTTCGCATGCTTTTGAACATATTAAGGCAGCTAAAGGCAACATGGTGCCCTCTGCTGCCTTGGTTTCTTCTCCCGTGTTCTCAAGAGTAAAGTTTTAGTAGTATTCTAAACAAGAAGGGATGAATTTGGTACAAATAAGTAACCTGCATTTCTCCTTTGAGTGTACTGCTACACGTGATGAATTGACAAGCAGCAATACCCTTGAAGAAGGAAAAGCTAGTACTCAAATCTAAGACTAAGCTTTCCCCTTCTCCCCCTCCTGTGTTGACTGGGAGTAGGGGGACCTCATCTTGGATTTGAGTAAATACTGTAAATCATCTAATAAAAGTTCACTGCGCAGCACAGACCTCCATCCTTCTCTGGGATTCAAAAGTACTTGGAATTAAATGTTTCCAAATTCTTTGCACCTCCTCTAAAGCCTGTATCTTCAGAAAGGAAGGAATCTCCTGACAGGTGTAACTACCTTATAGTTTTTAGCAAAGACTTTATATTATTTTTCCTTTTCTGTATAACTGCCGTGCGGCACTCTCACATTTATGTAACCTTGAAGTAGACTGTTAATCAAAATGAACGCCTTGTACTTTTCTCCACTGACATTAAGCTACACATGTGCATTCTGTAAATTTCATTTCTTATCTAGAAGTGTCATTTCTGCAGAAATGAAACTTATATAGAAAGTCTGCCTAGCAATAATTATGTAAAAGAAAATTATCCTATCTCTATATATGATAGTTAGTGTCGTAGAGGCAGTCCAACAAACATCTATAAAAGAGGCAAAAAAGCAGGAAGCAGTAGAGACGACAACTGGAAAACTCTGTGGGCCTGATCACCCTGCAGACCGGTTCTCAGCCTCCCCGCCTGGGCGTATCCCAGCGAAAACAAAGGCCTCAGAAATCCGACAACTGACAACGATTCACCGTGTTACAGTATTGCTTTGTATTTCCCATTCATGAGCCGTTGACCAGTTCTGGGACTTAAGGAGCGGGCAGCCGCACCTAGCTTTGGACTAGCTCCACTGTTGGAACGCAAGGGCTGGCTCTGGAACCTCGTGAACCAACGGACACCCTATAGATTAAGAGACACTAACTACTTACTCTAAGTCGTCTACTTGTGCCAACTCGGCGAACCCCGAGGGCGGCTAAAAGCTACCTCAATTCCGCCCCACAAGCCGTGCGCTCGCACAACTCCGCAAAGCCCGCGGCTCCCCTAAGCGGTGCCGGAGCCGCTGGCCCGGCATTTCGCCACAACAGGCTGTAAGTCTCTGAATGAAGGATAGGACAGGGAACTGGGAGACAGAAACAGTTTTGAATTCTACTGGATACTTACTGTGATTTATTTCTAAAAATCAATTTGTCTTCTGTTACAGATGTCAAGTTCTCCAAGAAGTGGCATATTCAGTCTTAAAAAAAATGTGTGAGGAAAATGGGTTTAAAATTAGATCACACATCTGGGGAAATGTATTGAACTTGGGATGTAAAGCCTGGCTTAGAAAATATTGAAGATTGTTTTGCTTCTTGTTCAAGGTTTGAAATGTCTTAGTCTCCCTGAAAAAAAATTGTTGAGGAGAATCATTGTTGCTTATGGTATTGCTTTTTGCTTCTCCAGTAGCTCTTTTCAAATAATTCACATCTATTGTATTGTTAATATACACCAAAGGATCTAGAAATGTATTTTTAGTTTGGCTCTGGTACTTAAAAAGTAATCTTGAAGAATCATTCTCCCTCAAAGATATTCTCAATCCTGGTTCAGCTCCTGGAGGGAGCCCCAAAAACCTAAGCCAAACACAGAAGCATGAAAAGAATCAAGGGATGCCTAGAATACGTTTCATTATCTGTTGACCTTTAGCAGCTAGGGCATCTCAAGTACTTGCAGGACATCTGAAAGAGAGTTAGCAATCTCCAATATGTTGTCTCAAAAACTGTACTTGCTCTTGTCACGGCACCTTAATAATCTGTCATGCAAATGTAGAGGAGGAGAGCACTTTTATTCCCAAAAGAATTTTAATCAATCCTCATCTGAAGGAACAAAATGCACTTAAACATCTTTAGACTCTCATGACAACCCCTATCAGCAGGGACTTAGTGGCTGGATTTGTGCAGAAATCTGTCAACTGCTCTTGTGGTAGTTGATGTAATTTAGCTTTTTAAACTTTACCTGGAGAAATACTGGAATTTGAACCAGATGGGTTTTGCAAGTGGCAAAAGCTAATCTCAGGCAATGACACATTAAAAGAATAGGAAGAGAGAGTGTCAAAAGGAAGGATTCCAAGTTTCTGCCACAAATCATTTGAATAGTTGTTCTTTCTGCTGATTTGTAGAAAACAATTACAACTTCAGATAGGACAAAGGAGGGGGGGATTTAAGAGCCACTCTTGTATTTTAACTAGGGAATGTCTGGTTGTCACTTTCTGGATCTGTCTCCCTTTTTTTTGCACAATCAGCTCCTCTTTCTGATAACGTTTCAGACATTATGGTAGAAGTTTTCCATTTTTCCTATTAATTGCACTTGGATTTAGGAACTTCAGAACAAAAATGTTTTCTGAAGTGGTCTAAGGAGACAGTCTTCTTTCAAGACCATCAAGAACCAGTGTAGCCATTCGCCTATATAATAGTTCATTCTATAAAATGCTCAAGACTTAAAAGTCAGAGTGCTTCCTTTTCCAGGAAAGAAGATGAAAGTTGATCTGACTGTTCTGGACTCAACTGTGGCTCAGTTAAAAAAATTAATCACAGTTAATCGCAATTTTAATTGCGCAGCTAAAAAACTCAGAAGTTACACAAAAATATTCAGGTACTTTGTATGGTTGGGAGATGCACATAGGGTGTTCGTGTGTTGGGGGGAAAATTTGTGAAGCTGTGGGCAGCTGTAGGTGTGTGGGGGGGGGAGTTGGAGCCTGGGGAGGGGAGGTTCCTACATACCCTGGCAGGATGTGGGGTACTGTGGGTCAGAAGTGAGGGGCAGCAGCAGAGCGGGGGGGGGAGGGGCGCTGTAGCTTGGGAGGGGCAGACAGACACCGCCCAGCAGGTAAATGTGTGAGAGGGCAAGCAGCATGAGATCAAGACCCCCACTGTAAGGGAGGGAGTGGGGCAAGGGCAGATGGGGCCTTGGGGCCACAGTAGGTTGCAGGATGGAGCTGTGGGCAGCTCATCCAGAGGCTCAGGGGGCCACTCCCACTGCTGTGAGCACCTCTGGGGGAGGCATGCAGGGCATATACCCCCCGGATGTGTGTGCAGGGCAGAGGTGGGATGCTGCTATATGTTGGGCTGTGCACCCTGCTGCCACTGCCCTGGGAGCCACATGACGTGATGCTGTGCCTCCCACTGCTGGATAAGCAGGGGATGCAGTACTGCCAACATACAGCTCCCAGGGCAAAGGCAGTGGGGTGCAGAGCCCCAGCCCACAGCTGCAGCCTGCCTCTGCCCTGTGCACAAATTTGGGGTCTTGCGTCCCCCATGCCTCCTCCAGGGTGCCCACAGCAGCAGGAGCTCCCCCATGCTCATAGACAAGCTGCCCATGGCTCTGTCCCACAACCCATCCCAGTTCCAGGGCCCCACTCCCACCCCCCCGCTGGGGGTCTTGATCTGCCTCTCCCTATGCCCATTCTCTTCCCACTCCCCTTTCCCTTCACAGACTTGCCTGCTGGGCACTACTCCACACATGACTGGGCCGTGTTCCTGGCTGCCTGCAGGCTGTGGCTACATGTCTGTGCGCACCCCTCCCCCTCTGTTGCAGCTGCCTAGAGCCCACACCCAAGTGCTGAAGTCCTCTGAAATACATCAAACATGACAGTGCAGATTACTCTGAGGCATCACCAGTTACCCCTACACCCTCTTGCCCCCTTTTTTTAGCAGCAGCTAACTGAACTACCTTCTTGCAAATTTGAAGCTTTTGAAAACTTTAAAAATATCTATTAAGTATAGCAGGGCTACAGAATGCATTGGAATGCTTAAAGAATAACACTGAAATATATTGCTTCTGAAACTAGATTGTTTTTGAAAAACTTAGTGCTTTTCATTTTGACATAAGAATAATCACAAATCTTCAAATTATGAATAAAGAACCGCATTATATGGGCAGCACATCCATAAAATATGGATCCTCATTTTTCAGCGAAAGCAAAACCAAATTATCTGTAGTCACCAAAATAACCTTCTGGCGCGTGACCCCACATGCAGGGGTGTGCAGTGGCACAGCAGAAATAGCAGCAGCACACATTTGTGCTACTGCTTTTTGCTGCACCACATGCCCCTTGCATGTGGGGCTGGTGTGGGACAAATTGTCTTGGGTAGAGTAGGGGAGGCTGAGGCAAGCATAGGTGCTAATCCCAGCAGCCTTACTTGGAGTCCTGGGGGCCTCCCAGGACAGCAGTGGTGGCTGCTTGGAGCCTGGCTGGCAGCCAGTGTGGCTCTGGCTGGCCAGGCTCTGGTTTCTGGCAGTATATGCTTCTGCCATGTACTGTGCTGCACTGCGTTTTTTTTAAATGGTGGTTTGGGGGTGGTTTTGGACACTGGAATCTCCAGGTGTCCAAAAAAGCCCCAAACCAAAACAAAAAAACTCCAGAAAACCACTAGTGCTAATTAGCAGCATAACAAACACTTGCATGTGCAGTGCCTCAAACTGCTCTGAAGAGCTGCAAGCTACACGTGTGCACTTGTGGGGATGCACCCATTTACCAATTCATTGACTGCATTTTAGAGTGATCATTAATATATTGGGTTCTGTAGAGATGTTCACTTGTGCATTAGAATGACTAAAATGCTCCTTTGAGAGTTGTTACCAAAGCTGATGACACCCTTGTTGTGAATAGTGTCTCCTCAGATACAAAAAGCACACGTGGCCACGTCCAGACAAGCATGGCCGTGAAGTATGTGGCACCACATACTGCACATTTATTCACTGCGCTGCAAAAGTGCGCTTGCTCATATGTGCACTACTCCGTTTTCCCCCCCACAGGTTTTTTTGACCCCTGGGTATCCTGGCTGCTGGCCAGGCTCTGTGCGGCAGAATCACCACCGCTGCAGCCCTGGGAGACCCTCAAGTAAGGCTGCTGGGGCCAGCTCAGTGCTGGCCCCAGCCTCCCCTACTCAACCTGAAGTAACTTGCCAGGCACCAAAGCACACATGGCATGGGTGATCCCCGGGGACAAGCAGAGGCAGTGCCAGGTGCACCACCACTACTTGAGCATGGATGTTTGGTTCCCAGGGACATCTGGGTGCAGCCCATGAGTAGCTTGCACAAAAAGAACACAAACTTTTCCACCTACCCCACCATCTTCCACTTCACTGAACTTCAGCAAAATTTCCTGTAAGCCCCTTCCTACTTAAAACTTCGTAACAATAAGTGCTAATATAGAAAAAAAATCAATTATATGAAATGTTATTTTGCAAGCATAAATACCTCTAACCTATGGTCAGGTTCATATTTTTGATCACTGCACATTCCATTTAAAACCTCCTCACACTGAATTGGTGAACAGTTGAAAGACACTAATTTTCATTTGTCAACTACAGTTGGGACAGACAGACCAGCATGTCCTGTTCTTCTCAGTCTTGTCTATATCTATGCCAACTATGCAGCTGGTCCAATAAAAGATATCACCCACAAGAATTCTTTCCTCTTGGCATTTTTCCTGGACCATCATTGCAGTAACATTTCTTCAACACTATCATAATAATCTGAAGACTTTTTAGGCGTAGGGGTTTTGATGCACAGGCAGTTACAAAGTTCTTATTAGAAGACAAAGAAAAGTGGTTTGAGGCGAGTTCCCCTTCTTGCTGTTTGCCTGCACTAATTTCCCTCTGATGGTAGCTAGGCACCTACATTTGTTGAATTCTTGGTTTTGCCATTCTGTCCACTTACACCTCTGAGAACATGCTCATAGCTCTTGACAGTTTTTTCAATGATCTAGTCAAACCTCTCTTTGCCTTTTTTTTTTGGCTTCATGTAAGCCTTCACAACTTATTAATGTATCATTTCCTTACTCTGTTCTGCTTCTGCTCATGTTCCAGAAGATTCCAACGAATCAAAATATTTTCAGGAATGCTGCAGCAGCTCCTCTGAGCATCTTTATAGACTCCCATACCATATAGAAAAAGATGGAGCAGGTAGCTGCTCCTTTCTGTAGCATGCAGCATAGCCGCCGGGGCAGTGATGGTCATCTGGAGGTTATGCTATTCTCATATGTTGGTGTGTAAAGCAGGTCATATTTGATTTGGATTCAGCCTGAAATCGGGGACAGTGATTAGATTAGCTGATTCAGATCGCTGTCCCCGATTCAATTCAGCTGAATCCGAACCTGAAGATTCAATGCCAATTCAGAAAATCAGTGATTCGGCCATAAATGCTGTGATGCTGGGGAGATGGAGCATCCCACAGGAGTGTGCCTATGTCTGAATTAATGAATCTCTCCTGATTCGATTCAGCTATTAAAGGGTCTCCTGAGTCTATTGAGATTCAGCCACCAAATCAGGCCGAAACGAATCAGGGACCAAAGTTTTGCACAGCCCCTAATATGCTCCCCCTATTTAATGGAGCTTACATACAGTTGCAGCAGACATCAAGGACAAACCAAAACCCACAGCACAGAAGGCCTCCTTGCTGCTCCGTGGAGCCAAAGGGGGGAAGGAAACAAAGGGCTACAGGAGCTCAAGAGACAGAAACAGGGCAGGTAGCACTTGCCATAACTATACAGGAGCTGTCCTGAAGTCTGCATAAGTATTTGAAGAAAGTATTTAGAAGCGTTGCAATATCAGCTTTGTTCAGAGCCAAAGTAAAAACAAAACAAAAAAGACGAAACACAAATAGATGCAACACTCTTATTTATTACTTTCTAGTAACTACCACTTCGAACATCTTCTTCTTTGAAGTTATAGATCACAACATGATGCACTGTGGAAGATTAAGTTATCATCTCCAGCATTCTCAAAGATTCAGCAGCCTCCCGTGTATAGATCAGTACATGCAAAGGTTCCTCAGAAGTTTACTGCCACTTACCCTATGTATGGAAGGAAAAACATTATTAAAAAAAAATGCAGTTATTATAAAAAAGCTTCTATCAAAATTACTTAAACAGTCTTCAGTTACATCAATTTATACAGCAGTGACTAGCACAGCAATACAAACGAAAAATATAGAAAGGATTCCAAATATATGTTTCAAATAATCTGACTTAGTACTGAAGAAAATTAATTTTGTGGTCATCTGGTGGTGCAGGTTCAAAAGCAGACTTTGGTCTTTCTGGGTTCTTAGTAAGTCAAGTAGGTTACACAACTGAAGTTCTCAGTCACCATGAGACAGAACATGGGCTCAACCCACAGCACAGAGCTTCATGAAACAGGAGCCGAGGCAAGACAGGACTATTATTCTTGAGACAGCCGAGAAGAACAGCCCCTTCAAGTTAAAGCCACTTCACAGCTGCTCAAATTTTTGTCAAACTACAATAGTATCAGTACTTTCACAAGCACTACAGATGTGGTTTTTACTATTCCTCCTACATCGTGAGCCAAGGAGAGGGGCTGGCCTACAGCTGGTTTTTGATACCACTCAGTTTTGCATAGTAGAACAGCCATCAGCTGGCTGTTCACAGCAGAGGTACAGCAACCTAAGTTGCAGTAGAGTCAAGAACTGGGATTCCTTTGTCTTTAAACAACCTCTCACAGCCACTCTGTAGCAATGATAAAAGTTAACAGCAGTAGCATAAATAATGCATGTACTGAAATAAAATAGGGACAAGCACTCTCACTTTATATGCTTGTAGCTTTTTATGTGTATTAAGAATCCTAAAAATTTATTTTAACCGATTTGGTAGTAGACATTTTCTTTTTAAAAGAAAGAAATTAAACTTAACCTGCATATCCTCCTACATTTCATCACAACAAAATCACATCAACCAAAAATGAAACAAAAAACATTATCTTACATATATGGATGAGCACAATAGGACTATTCTAAGAATTACCAACACTGCAATAGTGGTAATGAAACCTTGACTCAGATGCTGCAAACAGAAAGATTAGGCAGAAAACTACATAAATAATATCTTTTTTTTTTTTTTATATCTTTTATAGGTCAGAAACCTTTGTTCATGTCTTCTGGCAGTCATCATCTTCTTTTGAGCTGCACCTACAACACAAAGAACAAGTAAACGAGCAACTTTATGCTTCTTCAGAATAATTTAAAACAATTCTGTAGGCATAAGAAGTATAGTTTCTATTGGATTTGACAACACCAACTTATTCCATTATTCTTAAATAGGGATTCTTTTTAAAAAACATATTGGGTTTCACTTCATCTATGTAAAATTGCCACCAGAAGTGCTGTATTTGCCAAAGTTGTCAGCAAAGCAATGCAAATTACTTTGTGTGGATTTAACTATAAAGTATCTATCTGTTCATTTCAGTAAAGGAGAAGGTTGCATTCTCTCTCCTGCATGATCAAGAAACTTAATATGTTGAAACAGGAATAGATTTACTTTACGAAAAATGGAAATAAAAAATTGGAAGGCATGTAAAAAAAACAAAGAAAAACAACCAACCATCACCTGCTTTTGTAGTTTAATAAACTCCTTGGTGGGGAACACCCCACCAGCAGAATGACTGCTTCGTTTCCTTTTCCATCCTTGATTGCACTAAGCATGCATGTTTGCTGCAATTATATGCCTATATGGATAAAAGATTCTATTTACAATTTTAGGACGGTTTTACAAAATAATTGAACCCAGTGTTTTTTCACACTTTAGGTATATTTTGATAAACAGAAATAAAAAATGAATTGTTAACATTCTCATTTGTTTTATTAAGGCAGAAGTATGGATTGGAAAAGCTTGATCCTGTTTCTCTCATGTTGCATAACTAACTCAAATGTTTCAAACTATTTTAACTTTTGTTGCTAAATGTTTATCTACACATGCTGTCAGAAATAACCTTGTTAGGAAGGTGAAGTTGGTGTCTCAGCAAACCAGACTCATGGAGTAGGCGTTGAGTGGCCTGTGCCTCGCTTCCCTTTTTCTCTTTCAGCACCATCAAAAGGAAAAGTGAGAGAAACAGCACAAACATTAGTTAAAGCCTGAATCAATCCCACATCCTACAGGAATAATTTCATAACAATGAAAGCAGATAGACAGTATCTGTAGGTTTTTTAATGTAGATAATCATAGATCTAATTAATGTAGTTTAATATCTCTTTCAAAGTTCATAACTTTTAATAATCCCTTCAATTAAAGGATTTATGGAAATATGAAGGATTTCTTACAGATTACCTGATTTACCAGCACTGAAGAAAAAAATCTTTTAAAAATGGCTACAAATGCCTTGTTCACAAAAGACTTTATTATCTAATGATGCATACTGAAAACATACAGAAATCTGCATGGTCCACTTTACATGCAGGAGAACAATCTTCACTTTACAATAAGTAAGTGTCAACTGTTTTATGCAAGAGACAACACTTTAAAGTCACATTTCTTAAAGAAAAGCTTCATTTACAAAAGAAATAAAAGGTAAAGAAGCAATTACCGCTTTTAAAAAGCAGCTGCTTTGTTCAAGAGTGGAAGGTTTATGCCTGTATTGAAAGACAACATGATCACAAATAATGAAAACAATGAACAAATGAAACACTTTTAGCATAAAGCAGTACACTTTCAAAATGACATACAAATAGTTAAAAATTTTCATTATGTTGTCTACTAACTGCTTTAGATATAAGGTCTTTCAGAATCAAATCCCAACATATGTAATTAGTAAAAGAAAACTCTTCAGTAAGTATTGGTTCTATGTCATAGCGAACTGTATTTAACAAAATGTATACAAAGTCTCTAGCAAGTTGATTAAAAAAATTAAAGTAATAAGAAACAGTACACTGAAGGCGCTCTATCCATCAAGCGCGCACTCTCAAAAGTTTTAAATATGTGATGAAAAGAACAAAGTTGTAACTATGCCACAGTTGCAATGCCAGAAAATAAAACAAATTAATTTATCAAACATGCAGGGAATTCTGCCACAAAGCTATCGTCCCTCATTTGTCAGTCGTTCCAGTAAAATAACATTTTAAACACTGATGATGTTGATGGTTTAGCTTACCTTCAGTGTACTGAAAGTTGTACACAACCTGCTTTAAAAGAGGAGACCATCCCTGCAGGCAGGCTCAAGAAGGAACAGACCCCCTTCGGCACTGACTACACCAAGGGCATGCTGCTGTGGCCTGCACACACACACCTAGGAAAATGTGAATATAAACAGCATTTATGCTGGCCATTTTTTAAAGACAAAAATGAAGCCAAGTCTGCTAAAAAACAAATCAACCACCCAGTATTACTTTTCTTTTATAACAGAGGCTTTTTTTCTTTTTATAATATATGAACTGCAACCATATACATTAGCATTGTACTTTTGTGCAGTCTTGGCAATTAAAACAATTCTACAGTGAAAATTTTCACATAAGACACAAACAGAATTACTCTAACATTTCTAAAAGAAATATCAGCCTTGGTGTTAATTCAAATGTATCATTCTTCCTCAACTTTGCAGGGGAAATATTTATGTTTATATACATTAATAAACTGCTGGGAAATTTCTTCAGTCTTTGTATCTTAATTACTCAAACCCTTTGAACTTCTTCATCTGGTTTAAATTTTTTCCTGGATGAAGGCGTGCTGCAGAGCCTGGTTGATGCTAATCCGTTTAGCTGGGTCTAACATTAGAATCTGGTCCAATAAGTCCTTTAGCTGGTGTACTTTTTTACGCTGGTCTTCCGGGAGTCGTTGGCACCCAATCAAATCTGCTAAGAGGTCCTTGGTTGGATTAATGGTGCTCATGACAGTAACCTTCTCCTATAAATGGAAAAGTGCAACCAAGATTTACTTCCATCATTACTAAAGCTAACTGTTATACTGTTAGCAGAAAACCACAATGAGCAAACATCCTGTTCTTTAATGCTATTACTGCTCTATGTTATCCCTCCTCATTTTAAAGCCAAAATTACTGCTACTGCACATTCTAGTGTAGAATATTCTAACTATTTAAACTGGAAAATTAGCTAAGGACATGAGGACAATTGAAACATTAATGACTGGAATTTATGCCAACCTGTCATTTTAGGAATTTTCTACCATTTATTTTTCTTGGGTATCTATATAAAAGGTATGCTTTCTGATTGTCTGCATTTTAGTAGACCAAAAAACCACACACAGAGAATTCCAAGCAAGAAGGCATTCCAGCATTACTGGTATGCATTCCAATGCTACAACAAAACACACAATAGACCCGAACATTAAATGAGCATTCTACAAACATTTTATGCATAAGGCACATCTTCTCCAATTTTAAAAGAAGGTAATTGCAAGTTAGTTACCATAAAGCTAAAATTCAGAGTGATCCCAGGTCACTTATCAAGAGAATTCCCCTATAACAACATACTCTGAATTCTATTATAGAGAATGTAATATTTTAATAGCCTTTACAATATACATCTTGGTCTAAAGTTCTGATATTAGTATAGTATTGAAGAAGTTTAGAAGTGGCAGCTCTGCTTGCAATTTAAAAAACTTACCCTTTCTGTTACTTTATCTACTTCTATATACATGAAGTTGAGATTTTGATCAAAGTGCTGATCTTTGAACACACCTTTTCGAATCATCTGAAAAGTGAAAGGCAGGAGTTTTATAAGATGCGTATCTTACGAACTTCAGACTTTCTTATAACATGTTAAAACAGACACACTCAACTACCTACTGGCTGACAATACACACAACTCATTTAATACTTCTAACTTTTTCAGAGAACAGCAAAAAATGACTACAATAATAAAAAACCCTGACAAAACGGCTTGATAAAACATACAGCATCATCCTTTGACTTACGTATTTTATTTTCTCAGGTCAGTTTTTAGAAGTGGCTTCTCTTAATGCTTAGTTTATGAAAAAGCAGTGGTGCACTTTCACTTCATAACATTTAGAATCAATATAATTCTACAGTTAGAAGACTGTCTAACATACACTTGCTGTTAAGAGAAGATGCATGGAATAAAGACATAAGACAAAATTTAGTAAAATAAAGACAATTTATTATGTTCATTACTACTACATGGTTCCATATGAGATCTTAATTATTTATACCACTTACCTTGTTTGGCATCTTTCCTTTGAGGTCCATGGCAAGTTTTAACATATGGTTATTGGTTTTGCCAGGAAATAGAATTTTTCCTGTATAAAGTTCATACAGTGTACAGCCTACAGACCACATATCTATTCCATAATCATAGATTTTACCTATAACTAAAAACAGAATAGGTTAGTTAATTCCACACAGGCAGGCACAAAGATCCAAAACCACAACACCAAAAAGACAGAAAACCCTGATCTGAGAGTTACCTTATAAAGTTTACATTCCTAGGAATGGAGAAGCACCAATAGAAAGCATTCAAGCTTTTTTTTTTTATTTTAATTTTTTAAAACATTTCCACCAACAGTGGCCTTCACCTATAATCTGACCTTTTCACCACAATGGAAAAATGTGATAAAACAACAACAGTGAAAGCTATAACAATCAAAGGTCCTCCTTCCCTTCATTAGACTGAACATAAGTATTTTGAAGAGGTGTGCATGGTTCCACTAACCCAGAGGTGTCAAAATCTCGACTTGGAGAGCTAATCTGGCCTGTAGGACTTCTCATCAGCTGGATGACCTACCTCTTGATCTGGCCCATGGGGCCTCTTGCTGGGGGCTGCCAGAGCCATTATGTGGATACCAGCTGCCACCGCTCAATCCCTAATTGCCAATTTTAGTTGCCAGTGGTGAAAAAAATACTAAATTTCAGTGGCAGCATTCACTCCTAGGGGCTAGCCACAGTGATGGTTAAACTCCTTCGTTAATAGAAGCCATGTCCAGATCTAGCCCATAGACCAGATACCCAGCACTTCTGCACGTAGTGCCTCTATAATATCTCAAAAGCTCTGTCAGAAACCAAACTCATAATCATCAATGCTTGTGTGTAGTACTGTTGCACTAAAATAAACATTTACATTCTGGTTTTCATTTTTAATTTAAGTTCTAGCATCATTACTACAAATGGATATAATTATGCACCACTATTTAGGTACTGTTCATGTAAAAATGAATATATTAGCTAACTTACTGATTTCAGGAGCTCGATAAAATCTACTGACAAGATATGGAGTGATGTCATTATCTGCAACATGTGAAGCTGATCCAAAATCACATAGCTTTAATATGGTTTTAGACTCATTTACCTACAAGGTAAAGAAACTTTATTGATACTGTAAGAATATACAGTATGTTAGACAGAATCAAAATATGTGATATTTAAACACTGATATTTCTGCCCAAATTATTTTTTTGATTTGTTGTAGTCTAAGTAAAGTATAAAGCCTTAAACTGGAAATGACAATGAATGTATTAGAGTGGATGAACTACTGAAACAGTGAATTTAGTTTAAAATATTTAGTTTATTAATATAAGTTTTTACTAAATCTATTTGATTGATTTAACAGTTGGCTGTCTGTACATGGAAAATTGGCTGATAACGATTCTGAATTTTTTCATCCTATTCTAATCAGCAATTAACCGAGCAAAAATAATGAAATGTGACAAAAAGTTAAAAACATAGGGACATGTCAAAGAACATGTGTAGCTTTCTTTTCTTTAGTAAATAAATAAATTAAAATACCTTTAACACACAGTAACAGTGACATCTGCTGAGGAAGGCTAAAATCTGCTTTCAAAGCTGCTGCTAATCACAACCTCAAAACATGGGCAGAATTAAAGAGGTGAGGGTAATTTACAATCCATCATCCCTTCCCTCTTCAGAAGAAATATATGCAAATTCTTAAACTAGAAATACTTCTTACCCAAACAAAAAAAAAAAATCAATATGTATTATGCTAAATGTTAGCAGAAGCCCAGTCACTGCATTCTGGCATCACAATTGCTGTCTGACCCAATAAAAATTGGTCAAAAGCATCCCAGGGATTCCTTAGTTCTTGTGTATTTCTTCTCAAGAGAATTAAACAAGTTAGCAACTTGCTCAGCAGTGGGCAACACTGCCAGCATGAAGAGCAATCCAAAATGTGCTTATGCAACAAAGACAGCATTTTCCACTCGGAGACAAGTGAATCACCTCTGCAAATGCAGCCAAGTTCCAACTATCACAATGAAAGAGCAACTAATGACCATATTCACACAGTGATAATCTGAAAAGCAACACTTAGCTCCGCTGAGAACCAGTTAGCTAACTTAAATGTTCTTGCTTTTTGAAAAGAAGATTTTGATGACTGTATTCACTGACTGACATTCTGTGTGAATAAGAACAAGTTTTGTCCATCAGGATTAGTAAATACTAACTGATAAAGTCATCTTTCTGATAAGGATTAAAAAAGCTGAAAACATACAGCCTTCTTCAGTTTGTTTACCACATTATCAATAAGACTTAAAACACCTAATATGTAAATTGATGGTTGCCCTAGAAGAAATAAAATATTCTACAGCTTCAGGGATATAAAATTCATACTTTGACATATACAAGACGGATAATTTAATGAAGTAGGCAATATTATATTATGTAGAATCATTAGTAAAAAAGTACTGAGCACTCAGAATTGAACAAGCTTAAAGCAATGTACTTTAAACACAGGTCTGACTGTGGAAGGCCTCACAGAAGCTCAATAGATAAATTTATTGCTGGATTTTCTGCAAAAATAAATCTAGATTGAATGGATGACTTAAAACTAAGTTCTACAATCTGGAAAGCCATGACTTCTAAACTGACCCATAACTAAAAACATGACTAATTTGAAGACAAGAGAAGTGAGGAAATGCATCAGAATTTTTGAGGTTGTAAATAAATGTGTGCAGAAACTGGACATGACCCTAGATAAAATGAAGATGTCACACTAGAAGACATACGAGTAAGAATTTTACTTCTGGAATTAGAGCACAGTCTTGTATGGGTACAATAGTTCGGATGCCAGAGAAAATTCTTTTACCAAAGATGACCAGATGGCTTGGATAACAGTGACAGTAGGAGAGCTCCAATTCTGGGGTTTTATTTTTCCTGATTACTTATAAAAGAAAATACATTACACTTTTTTAAATAATACTTTTTTCAGTGACTACCAAACTCTAAACTCTGATGACTCGCTGATGATTTGGAGATTTCTCAGGTAAAGATTTTTTCTTTTGCACAAATGACTAAAGATTTCAAGTGTAGATGGAAAAATGACAACCTTATGCAGGCTATTTATTGTAACAGGCTATTCATTTATTTAGTATAAATTCAGTGTCTGAGGTATGTTATCCACAGCTGATCCTTATGCTGCTACGTAGAAATCTTTTAGAATAAATAAATAAGTAGGTTAGATAAATTCAAGAAAATTTAACAAGGTCTACCTTCATTCTGCTGTTAAAGCTAAATGATGACAAATTAATTAAAATCAAGTTCTAAATCTGTAGGAAACAGAGGAATGTCCTCACTAGACCTTAAAATGTAAACTACAATGTCAATCTAGGATCTTTAAATAGCTCGTAAATACTTGTAAGAAGACCTAGAGTTGAGAATGCATTTAATCCTCTTCATTATCACTAGTCTCTTTATGACATTGTTGTAAGTCATGCTTTTAAACATTCAAACTCTCTCTTAGATATCACTTTTATAAGAATAGACAGAAATCATCCATGAGTTCTCATCTTAAATATCATTAACAATGGAGATTTATTGCAGGGAATTCTAATCCAGTATATCTGAATAAAAAATTGGTTATTAAAAAAAACCAAACAAACCCTAAAAATTACTTTACTAATACTTCAGCTGTAGTGAGACAACATATCAATAACATATGCAGATTAGAAAAGGATTCCTCTCTATAAAGCTGTTAAATTAAACAGATAAACTTTTTGGGGGGAGGGAGGACAGGTGGGGTTTTTTTGTTTTTAAATGCAAGTTACCTGTAATTGGTACCCTGTTAAAAATAACTGTTTTAGCAGGATTGATTTTTTTTTTTTTAAATATACAAGTGGACCAAAAATCAGCATTGGTGGCCCTCAGAGTTATGCTGCGTATGAATCTGACTCTCTTGTGAAAGGACAGGTTCAGGAACATAAATAATGTCCTCATACCCCACTGATTTATGCAGTGGTCAAGGGTAGGACATAGCCTTTATTTATTAACTAAGAATTTAATTGTTTTAATTTATTATTTGTTGGGTACCTTACAATCATCTCCAGCATCAATGACAAATAACCTTTTTAAGGATACTTATTTCCATTCTTTGTCACTTTCTTTTTAATTCTTTGTCAGGTCTTTTCCACATGTTCCTCAGTTAAGCAACATTAACATTCACACCCTCTTAACTACTACACCAATCAGCCTTTGAATAGTTAATAATACCACCAGTTTGACTTGCCAACTCAATCAGATTAATAAAGAATAGAAGGAAATTTCACAGCTTTTGAATATTACTCTAAAACTGATGCACCCTAAGGAAGGCTATTTACACTTGTTTCATATTTAGAAGGTTATTTTTACAATGATGAAGGCAAGAAATCTGTGTTTAATAGTAACTGAGAGACTATAAAGCTGCCATATAAGCAAACAAATGCATCAAGGGAACCAGAACAAACACTGTTCAAACAAGTACTTGAATTCTCCTCTGCTACTAAGCAGTCTTTTTCTTTTCCATCATGCAAGCAAAAGTAAGCAAGGGACAATTTGAAAATCTGAGTTACATTGGAAACCAAGGCCAACAACCTCCACAAAAACAGACTAATTTCAAACATACCTAAAAATTAAAAATCTTTCTTCTAGAAAAGGATGCCTTCTTACATTGCAGTTTGCTTCTTTAAAGAGAAACAAATGAAGGAAAGCATGATGTGCTTTAAAAGACAAACTTAGATTTCTTTTATGTTTAAAAATTGTATTTCTGTTCCATATTATTCAAAGCTTTTCAGTGTATAGACACAACTTAGAATTTGAAACTAATATTCTCTGAATTTAGAAGCACACTGCATACTGGCTGAAAGTTATTTCTAGTGTTTTAATTAAATGTTACTTACCAAAATATTGTCTGGCTTAATATCAGCATGTAGGATGTTACATCTTTTAAGCAGCTTTAATGCCAGAAACAACTGTTGGCTGTAGGAGCGTACAGCTTTAATGTGGAGACCAACATCCTTCCCATACTTTTTCAGTACCTCTCGTAAATTCATACTTTTTTTATACACAAAAGAAAAAAGAGGATGAAGACAGATAATTAAACAGGGAACAACGTACTAGCATTATAAACATCAAGTACAATACACAAAAAAACAAGTTCTCTTGGACAGTTAGGAAAAAAAGAGCACCACTCATACCAGACCAACTTGAAATTTACTCCTTGTCATGAGGCACTACACTGAAAGAGAAAGCTCTTGACCAAATCAGAGCAAAGGGAAGCTGTAAATTAGAGACATGACCACGATTATCCTGAAAAATTCCTTTTGCTAAGGTTAATACTGTTTATCTTTTTTGCACAAGAACCACAGTCATTTCTCAACAATTCCACTGTCTTTGTGCAAACTGCTTTAAGAAGCAAAACATGGCAAAGGAAACTACTGTGATGACAAATTAAAAGAGGTGAAGGAAATTAAGTTGAAATGCCATGCTTATTTCAGGTATAAGCAAACAGACTGGATAATATTTGGAGAAGTATCAGCATACAGGAACTTTGAGAAGATTAACAGAGCATGGAATTAGAGGAAAAAGAAAGACATTCCTGAACAGTTTTATGGAGAACTAGCCAACTCTCTATTTATTAGAGAAAGGAAAAAAAATCTGAGCTTAGGGTTTATTAGCCTAAAATATATCACCATAAGCCTCACACAGCTTAAGCAAGCATCTTCCTTCTACCCTAAGAGTGCAAGGAAAAGTTAAATAAATGATGGTACACACACAATGTGTAAGATTCGTTATACTGACAAAAAGGGACAAAAAGCCTACTCGGTATACATTCTCAAATCTATTGTCATAAAACACACAGAAAATCCTGCCTGTCACTGCACATCGACACCACTTTATAAGAAAGAGAAAAAAAAGGGAGAGGTCAAATTATTATACCCAATGTTTTTCCCTAAACGTGTCCTATTAGATGTATACTCCCAGGCAATAGCCCCAGATGTGCCAAGCTACTGCTGCAAAAGCATTCCAAACTTCTGGAACCTGCCCAGCTGCCAGAACTATGAATGTAAGTAAAAAGAACTATGAACATAAGTAAAAATCACTAATTGGCAGAAGAACTCAGGATAAATAGAACCATAAACTTCCTGTAACCTTAAAAGGGGGGGGGTAGAGAGCAAGAGAGAGAGAGAGACCAAATACCAAGTTAGCACTGTCATGTCAAAGAAAATGAGAATGCTTCAGACCTTTTTTGTCCCTATAGATGTTTCTGAATGAAAGGCCTGAAATAAGTTCACCATCACAGTAAAGCCAGAATGGGAAAGCTTTCATATTTAAAAAGGAGAATTCAATTTAGTAGTACAAAAATATTAAAGAGCACTTAACTCTACTTTTATTTTTATAATTATTTTTGTACATTTAGTTGTTTTACCTGAGTGGTTCAAATACCAGACAGAGGTGCTGTTTGTGATAGAAATGCCTGAACAGTCGCAGACAATGAAACTTGTCATCAGGATCTGCATCATTGAGCTTCTTCAAAAATTCCAGTTCTTTTAGACCAGTTTTTTGCCTATAAAACAAAAACATAAGTATGGTACCAAGTAAATTCTATACAACATATTTCAGCATAAGCATTCACTGGATAACTATCAAACTGGGATTCTTCTGGTTAACATAATTCTGAAATTTAAAAGATCGTGGTATTATTCTCAGCAACTACGCACTAGAAAAATCAAAAAAATTCTTTGTGCTTCAAAAACACCCACACAATTCTAATCTACCCACCCCCCCAGCACATAAATGGAGAGAAGAGTTCCTTCTCTAAATGACCAATTACTATTTAAACAACAATTAATGATACTATATGGGTGAGTAAATATTTAGCTGAAACTAACTGCATGCTGAGCTCACCTACATTAACTTCAACATCTGTATTTACACATAATCTATGGAAAAGACAACATTTCAATGCATTATTTAATATTAGACATTTTCATGAATTCTGATTTAGCAAACTAACTCACTTTAAATAATGAAATAAAATGAGTTTAAAATTAAGCCTCAAGTCAAAATGCATATGGAAGAGTTACAATATTAGTTCCTCTTCACAGGGAAAACAAAGCAAATAACAAAAGCAATTAGTATTAAAATCATACTATTGCTACATATACATAAATCTGAAATGACATGCTAATCCATAAGCTAGATAACAACTTAGTACAATTTTACACTACTCAAAGGGACACCAGCTTTCAAGAGCTGCAAATAATTTACTGTAGGCAAGGTCTACTTTTTCTGCTACTTATATGCAGTTGTTTTTGCACAATGAATGGTACTAATTAGGGATAGAAGAGATAGTCTTTCCAGACTTGGTTTGAATCTTCTCCGCAAAAAGCAAAATCTATAACTGAAAAGTTATTATTAGACACAACTGTCACAATTAGATTATTAGTTGGCTATACATTTCAATCTAACTAAATGCAACTTACATAAGTTCATTGTTCCTGATGATTTTAACTGCCACTTCTTGATTTGCTCTTGCCATATCTCTGGCTCGCACTACATTACTGAAGACTCCCTGGCCAGTATAACCATAGACATTGTAACGTTTATCTAGAACTTCACCTATGTTAACACCTGATGGAGAAAACAAAAATGGTTATAGAGAGAAATCCTGGGCTAAGAATACACAACAATTAGAATAATCAACAAAAAGAAGTCTTTCATACAAGTAACTCAGAAGATACAAGAACATATTGTGGGGCCATTTAACTACTGTGTCAAGTCTACGGTATTCTACAGAAATAACTGAAACTATGCTCTTGTTTGATCAGGGGTCCTTTTATAAATAATAGAAGTTTTATAACCATTAATCATTCCAAGAAATGATAAATTTGATCATTAATTCTGATAATTTGAACATTCACTAGTGAAGAAGCATGCTCACTAAGATGCTTCCATTCCAAGTCCCAGGTGATAACTGCAGCATAACTGGCATGCATGTTCTTTGCACGTGGTTTTTCTTGGTTAGAGATCATAGCAAGTATGATGAGATACCCTTTCCTTCTGGAGGGAAATATCATGGTTGCAAATAACTTCATTGCGCTTTGAGTGGTAGATTAAGTGACGTACCTGTGAGCAGCTATACACGTGCACTGTGCCCTTTAAATGATGGCATGTTGTGTCATTTCAAAATAATTTTTGCAAACCTTCTGAATCTGGTGCTTTTCACTGAGCATTCCCATTTCAATAATAACGTTATTAGTGATAAATACTTACGATAATAGCCTTCTGCATCAGTCCAGTTATCCCTGAGGTTGGGGTTTTCTTTAAAGTCTTTTCCAAAGCCAGCAGCTCTAAGACGGGCACTCTGAAATGAAGTAAGCACAAACTATATTAAAATATAGAATGCAAGGAAAAGAATATAAACTCTTATTATTTACTTATTAACTGAAGAGCTGCAGTTATGTATTGTCCCCTTTCTGACATATCTTTCCGTCCATAATACAAACATTACATCTATTCTAAAAGATCAATATATTTGACAAAGTATCTTTTAAATATTCATGCTTGAGAATTATGACAAGAGAAAAAATATTAACAGAACTTCTGTATGTGCTTAGCTTTCATTGCTAACACAAATGAGTCTAATAAATATACAGGCTTGAGGTCTCTGCGTCTTTGAAAAAGTTTTAATACTGCAGTCGTGTCATAAAAATGTTGTAAAACAATTATTAGGAAGTTAAAGAAAAATAATAAAAAGGTTGCATTGGCAGAATTATTTTTTAAAAAGGATATTCTGTGCTGCGATGCATACAAACTTCTTTGTTCATTTACTTGCCAGCTCCCAGAATAATTACACCAAGGCATGACAGATGAGAATAAGTCATTCAGAACAGATATTACTATCATTACTGTGAGCTAGTAAGACAGCTAGAGCCATGTACCACATAAGTACATCAAATTAAATGCAAAAAAGAAAGCCACGTTCAATCAAATAACTATTTCCTTTCCATAAACTATCATCCACTTACCAGTTGCTTTAAAAAAGTCAAGCTTTTCTCTATTTGTTTATTATGCTTGTGAAAACTTGCAAATAGAATTCTTCCCATTAATTTTATCATTTGCAGAATAAGTTTTCCTTGTGTTGTTGTAGATGTGAAAGCAAACAATGCAAACAAATCTTAACTAGCCTATTAAACTGCAAAAATATGCAGTGTACAGCAAAGTATTTAGCAAAAAACACACAAATATATGGAACAAATGATAGTACTGCAAGGACCAACTGCTAAATGCTGTACTGAGGGACAGGCACTTCCTATTTTCTTCAACCAGGACAGCACGATAAATTGAGAGGTACATTGCCAAATACCATCAGAATATGTCATGTTTATTTATTTATTTTTAAATGAAGAAATGATAAAGAACCTATGAGGAGAACAAGGCCATTGGAAAGTTAGAGGGCAATTGTTATTGTAAAGTGTCTGTTACTAAAAATTCTGCTGTCACCATGATAACATTTGGGATGATTATTCTTCTTCCCCCCACACTTCATACTTCCTCTGCCAAGCCCAAAAGCTACGTAGATCCTATACTAACAATGGGAAAAATCCT
Source organism: Crocodylus siamensis (assembly GCF_052110815.1). Classification (NCBI taxonomy): domain Eukaryota; kingdom Metazoa; phylum Chordata; order Crocodylia; family Crocodylidae; genus Crocodylus; species Crocodylus siamensis. The sequence goes on from NC_143397.1 coordinate 140,905,394, forward strand.
CAAATATTTATTTAGGGCACAGATGTCAAATTCACCTGGCCCCATAGGCTGAACGAGTTGTGTGGGACTGGTCGGTGAGCCGGATCAGGCCCATCAACCCCTGCATGCTGGATCCAGCACATGCAACACCCACTCTGGCTGGGGATGCAGTAGGAAAAAGCCCAGGATCACAGGCGCTTGGCTACTGCCATGAGAACAAGCTGTGGTATGGACGTCTTCCTGAACTACTGCTTGGGTTCCAGCAGCTTTTGCTTAGGTGCTTGGCAGCCAAGTGGGCACTGGAGTCCCAGAAACACTATGGCTTGATCCCACAATAGCAGACAAGTGCCTGTGCGAGAGCTATGGTGCTGGAACCCCACAAGCACCGCAGAAAAAATCCTAGTATCACAGGCTGCTGCCGAAGAAACGTGCCCTGGTGCCAGGATTGTTCCTGAGGTGCTACTGGGGCTCCAGCACCAGAGCTGTCACCTGGACACTTGGCTGCCATGATCCTCCCCCATCCTAACCATGGGTGGAGTAATGTCTGCAGGCCGGAAGATCTCACAGGCTGCATGTTTGATGCTCATGATTTAGGGAAATGTCCGACTGACTTAAAATGAAAGTTCTGTTTGAGTAAACCTTTAGTAAGAATTTCAGAATCTAGGGTCAATGAGTTAATTAAAGCTTCAAAAGAAATCATACAGAATTTAGCTGGGACAAGCTTCAGGCACAAACTGCTAAACAGCAACCCTCTACCACCAAAAAGTAAACAGAATGGATAAATTATTTCTGATTAAAAAAAAAAAAAATACCTACATCAAAGTATGCAGCAAACATATCATCTGATTCTGTGAACATATCAGGAGCTAACAGTTTCTTCTGAGCTGAACCTTAAAAGGAAATTTATATTATTTGATTTGAAAATGAAGGCAAACTAAAAAGCAGACAACTACTAAACCATATATTCCAGTGTGATAGTTATCTTCCCAGTGTTAAGAATCTGCTTAACATAGCATTAAAAACTTCAGGTACTAGCAACCATGTGATAACCAAGTTTTATTACCACAGTTAAAAAACCTGATTTATGCAATGTTTTAACATAACTAACTTATTTAAAGTACAAAACTCAGCTTAAGCTTTTGTGTCCTTTATTTATTTTTTATTTGTTTTAAAGCAAATACATCCTCGAGAAATGAGATGTAATGGTTTTTCAACAATTCACGTATCAAGAGAAAATGCTGTATTCTACACATTCCTACAGATGTTTCTGTTGACTGAGCATGCATCTTAGAATCACATTTTGGACAAACTTGAAGTAGTGCAGTAAAAAAGTCCTAAGCTGCCTCAAACTGTAATTTTGAAAGTTTCTTCCATATCTATTTTATCTAGCAACTCTCCAAGGCAAAGTAAGAGAGCTGATGGTACCTGCAATAACATTATGCTTTTAAAAAAATGTTAACAAGGTAGGCAAGATTATCCCTCTCACCTTTTAACCATCTTTAAAGTCCCAAAGACAATTTATATGTTGATAACATAAAAACAAAGAAATATAAAAATTAAGTGCACGTGTTAATGAAGACAAAAAATTAGAACTATTTTGTAATGTAGTACGGTAGCATGGCTTTACTCTTTTGGAGCAAGTCACAGGCATCCCATTCAGGGCATCAAGGAATTCATTTCCTCTAGCAACACATCCCCAAATTCTGCATTTTCAGGAACTCATGTAATAGCCATTTGTCTCTTACAGATAGATGACCTCATCAGAATCCACTGAAAATATCAAAGGTTGTAAAGCAAACACCACCGCACACCAAGATAAAAGGAACTCATGTAGTGTTTCCTCACTTTAATCCTAAAGTTGCCTACATTGCACGGAATGAGTTTTAAATATTAAACCACGGGTGGGCAATTATTTGGGCCTGAGAGCCACATAAGAAGTTTTAATGAGCTGTTGTGGGGCAGGTCAGCACACTCTCTCTCCTGTGCAACAACTTGCTTTAGGCAGGTAGGGAACAGCATTCGGGTATGGGATGGACAGGCGAGGATGGGATCATGGGGCTGGGTCACAGGGTAGTGACAGCTTGGGACCCAGGCTTGGGCTGTGTTCCACTCCCTGCACACTCTGCCCTGTGGAGGGAGAGGGGAGCTGCCAGAGTGCTAGGTCCTGGAAGCCAGTTGGGGATGAGAGTAAGGAGGAGGCAGAAGGTAAGTGCAGCAGAGCTTGCCCGGGTGGTGCAGCCCACGGCTACCCCCATGGCACTCCACAGAGCTGAGCCCCGCCTGGGGCAGCTTGAGACCCGCTCCCACTGGCCCAGCCCCAGCCCCAGCCAGCAAGCAGCTTCTGGCAGGGCTGTTCCCAGTGCAGCTGCAGCCAGCTAAGTATTACTCTGTTCCCTTTGCCTCCAGAGGTCAGGGCCCAGGTCAGTGGGGCTGTTCTTGCTCCCCTTGCCTCCAGTGACAGCTCCTTCTTTTGCTCCTGCTGTGTCACTCTGAGCAGGCTGGGGGGATGCTTCGGCCGGGCAGCTTCTGCCTTGAGTGTGTAGGGCTCCAGCTCCTGGCTGCCTTCCACCTACACACTGGGGGCTGCTCATTGTACTGGGCTTGCATAGTGGGTGCAAGGCAGCTGGGAGCTGGAGCCCTGTGTGTTGAGGCAGGAGTCACAGGACTGAAGCTTCCCACCCTCCTGCCTGGAGTGGCACAGCAGAAACAGAAGCAGGAGCTGCCACTGAAGGCAAACAGCAAAATAGCCTGCTGGCTTGGGCCCCAGCCAGCACACAGCTTCTGGCAGAACTGTTCCTGCTGCAGCTGGCTGGGTGCTCATCTGCTCCCCTCATCTCCAGCAGTGGCTCCTCCTCCTAACCCCTACCTCTGCTATGCCACTCTGGGTGAGGGTAGTAGGGGGAGCTTCAGCCGGACAGCTCCAGCTAGAGGCAAGGGGAGCGGAGCAGCACCAGGCATAGCCCTGGAGGACGCAGCGCATACTGGTTGGGGCCTGGGCCAGCAGGCACAGGTGGGAGTACAGCATGAGTTGTCTCAGTGGGAATGGGTGGGGCTCAGCCCTATGGGGAGTGCTACGGGGCAGCTGTGGCCCAGATTCAACCCACAGGCACTATTTTGCCTGCTCCTGTTAAGCCCTTATTTGCACCAAAATTGTGTTTATACAAAACATATACACATACAAGTAAATACTTTAGATGCCCACCTAAAGAAAAAAAATTAAATTCATCTCTCAATTTGGTATTTTTCACATTACAGTCCGTATTTAGACCAGGGCAGGTTTTTAGTCCTCTGCTGGCTCTTCACGCTGCCACCACTAGAGGAAACAATACAGAACAAAACCAACTCTTGCATGCAGGAAGACAGTCTTTTTAAGATGGCTTTCAGTTTTGTTTCTAGAATTTTAAACACAGAAATACTCCTAATCTTTGCATTGTAAGAGACACTTCAGTAGAACCTGGATTCTTTGCAGGGTGAGGTATCCAACTCCCTTGCAAAGATTAGTGTCTGCAAAGTATCTGGAGGCTTAACAAAGCCACAGCTAACAGCTGCACAGGACCACTGAGATGTTCCACCAATTTGTTGTGGCTTATATTTCAGAAGTCACCATTTCTGTGATCAGCTATGCAAAGACATTGATGAGCTTTAGCTGAGTGGAAAAGCAACACCCTTCAAAGTAAAAATCATAGTAAACAACTAACCAGCTTATCCTTGATTCAGCAATTTGGTGCAACTTAAATAGGTTGAGTACCATAGAGATACACTGTCCTTTCCTAATCTTTTTTTTAGTTGTATACTGTGAAATACTATACAATATTTTATTGTTATTTAGTATTTAATTTATTTGTGTACTGCGCAAAATAACCATACTGGGGAGCTATAATAAATCCTATTACTGAGCTTTTACATTTAGCAAACTTTGATTTTTTGGGTTTGACTATTTCACGGAGTTGATCAAACTCCTGAATGTGAACACCATACTAAACAATCTCTGTGAATAAGCAAATCAAACAAGTGCATCCAGCTCTGAGGGGAAAAAATGCCACTTCCCCCTCCCCTCCCCAAAATCAAACGAAGACAAACCCTTTTAATCAGATGTTAGAAAACTCACTGAAGCAGTTTCTGAAGCACTATTATAAAAATGGCTACTATATGGTAAAAATGACACCTGCCTGGACTGCAAGCAAATACAGGAAAAATCTTGCTATGTAGCCCCTGATACATGTGTGTTGAAGTGGATGAAGAACAAGTAGAAAGCTTTTCTCTCTAGCTTAACAGAAGGGGAAAATCTTTTCTGGATTCGTTTAGGAAGGCCTATGGTGTACACTGGCTTATAGTTTCAGTACAAAATAGTTTTACCACCTCCCCAGTGTATTCTGTGACTTAAGAGGTCTTTAGGGCTAAGTATGACATGCTTCTCCATGCCACTGCTGCAACTTACAGTATAATCAGTAAGCTACTTAACCTTCATACCATCTCAGTCTGTAGTTCTATCCTTCTGATTTAGACCAGTGGTGGTTCCACCTCTGGCCCATGCAGCCTGGCACTTGGGGTTCCCCTACAGGTCTGGGGATTTAACAGTAGGAGAGCAGTGGCAGTGTTAATTGCCACAGCTTCTAGAACCATGGCAATTAAGACTGCCACATTTCCAGACCTATGGGGAGCCCCACCGGCCAGGTGACATGGTCCTGTGAGCTGGAGGTTAATACAGGTTACCATTAATACAGACCAGTGATTATCAACCAGGGTTCTGTGACACCTGTGGTGCCAAGCAATATGAAACATTGTTAGGGGGTTTAAACACCTACAAGATTTACAAGGTAATAGGACTCCATTATGTAAAAACAATCTGACCTGTTATGGTCTTTCTAGGTTCTCTGCAGCAGAAAAAAATGGCTCTTATTATTTTTCCATAGTCAAAAGATGAGTGAAAACTAACAGCTGGCATTTTCTGAGGTATGCCTTGAGTCTAACTACTTGACTACCACTTGGAGCAAATTGAGGTGTACTGTGCTCATGATCAGACGAGCAAGTTGTTCTCCACAGCCCTAATTAGAAAATTTTCAATAGCACAGAATGCACCAGACACATACTCTTTATTCCCCTTGTTGCACCACACAACAGGATTTTGGCCTATATTTATATAATATTATTATTATAATTATTTTTGGAGGAAAGGAGGAAACGAATCCTTTCTGCCATGATAGCAATTATTTTGTACAGGGGGCAAAACCCTTACAACTTTGCCTTAAGTCCATTCTGGCTTTGCTGCAACAATTAAATATTCAGAGATGTATGCACATTCCTCAGTGACAACTATTCCTTAAAAAATTCACAAAGCAAAAATGACTCAAGGTTTGCTAAACAGAAAGTTTCAGGACATAAATTAAAAATACTTAAAAGATATAAAATTAAACTACAATAGAAAGGCATCCACATATGTTCTCACAGTTCAAAACACTAACTGCTTAAACTGTTAACAATGCTGAAAACAGTTCTCCCATTTACACTATCTTCTTTGGAAAAGTATTTTAACCTTTAACAAGTTTTCAGTTTTATGGCATTCTAGGGTAACTTATTTACAACTTTTGCACACTGCGTTTGGTGCAATGCTCTCCCCTTCAAACCTCTAATATTACATTATAGTATCCAATTTCAGATTCTTACCATTATTCTGTTCAACTGTCATGAGGTTGTGTTTTGCTTTTACAGAGGCCTCAAATGTATCAACATTTTCCCGTTCATACTCCTTAACATCAGCAGCCACTCGTTCCAAGATGTCATCTGGTGAATTTGAGCGACTACGGGTGCTGCTCTGAGGACTGCTTGGTTCAGATGGCACAGACATGTTACTGTCTTCTGTCAAGTACTTATATTTCTGCAAAGAAACGTTATCATGTTACTCCCAATATTCTGGTTTAACACAGCCTCAATATATTCTATATATTGGTAAATATATTGTCTTAAATGTAATTTAAATGGCTCATATTTGATTTAAATGTTATATTTACACTTAATTTGAATTCTAATAACAGCATATTGTCTGCTGGATGAGGCAAGAAATTTTTTTTAAGAAAATGTAATCTAGGAGGAAACTAGGGATGTAAAAGGTTAAACAATTAATTGTTTAACCAATAAGTGCAGTGATAACCAGTTAGCTTACCAGTTATCTTTTAGCTTGGGATGGGTGCAGGTCTGGCAGGTAAGGGGGGAGTTGGTGGGGGAAGGGAAGCTGAATGGTGCTCTCTCCTTCCCAGCACAGGGCTTCAAGTGGGCTGTTGTCTGGCTTGGGCTTGCCTCCTCCCCTGTTCCTAGCAGTCAAAAGGCTCTGGGAGCCAGGAGCAGCTCCCAGCAGCAGCTGTGTCCAAGCTGCTGTGTTATCAGTTAATCATTTAACTGATATAATTAGAGGTTAAACAAATATTTTTTAAAGATATTTACAGCCCTGGAGAACACAACAGTAACAAAAAAAATCTAAAATCTGATCTTTAATCCTTCAGAAATCTCTGTTCAGCATTTAGATGTACTCAAATTTTTGTAAGGCCTGGTATAAATGGTGAAGCTAAAAGCAAGCTTAGCTACTTATCTGTGTTTGACAAAATATCAATATTAAGCGTGTTAGTAATATAAATTTGGTCCTTATGTAATGAAATAAGGCTTGCAATATTCAACATTTTATATGAATATGACCTTCCCATATTAGTTTGAAAGTGCAGAAAACTGGTAAAGTGGCTTTATTTCAATTTTAGTATATTTGAACAGGAAGATTTCAGTTTACTGCAATCAGATGTCTCTAGTCATTCATCGCATACATTTTTGTAATATTAAGATTTTTGGTGTCTTGAATGGCATAGGGATGCTACAGAAGTGATCTCCCTACTACTCTCTACACTTTCGTGGAAGCTGAACCAACTTGGCAACAACTTGTTAGCCACTTCCAAGGCTCAGCTCTATGGTGGCTCATCGAGGGGTTCAGATTCCAAAGTCTGAATCTAGTGAGCCTTTAAACACACTACAAACTTTTTTCTTAATTAGGTTTTGCCGGATTTTAGGGTTTTGGTCAGCAATGTTTCTGAAGGCAGTTAAGGTATTTTTGTTTGCTGGGGTATAATGTTTTGTTTTGAGGTATAGTTTCTGAGGTTGGTTTGTTTTTTCTCATAAAGCACCATACTTACATTTTTCCTTAAGAAAACATTTTCCTTTAAGGAAAAAAGCTTTGGAAAAGCTTTGTGTGCTTTGATACAACTATTGCTATAGAATTTTATGGCTATACAGTGTACATATGCCAAAGCATAACCCAGTGTCACAAAACTGACTCACTTGGACTAGGTTGTTTTTGTAACACGGATGTAAAGCTTTGATCCAAATAGTATTTCACAACCATAATTAAAAAATAAGTGTCAGATTCTGACAACCTTAATTTCATTAGCGTAAGTGGAGATCATGACATTTTCCATTATATAAATCTTACTTAAAAGAATTAAGAACACGTAACAGTCTATAACGTAGGCCAAGGGTGGCCAATCTGCAGCACACATGCCAGAAGTGGCACAGGCAGCTGCCTAGATGTGGCAAGCCCCAGGCAAGCTCAATAAAGAGGCTGAAATGCTAGATGCAGAGAAGTGGTGTTGGGTGTAACTACTGTAAACCAGGTTAACCCTTTCCTGGTCTGGCAGCCACTAAGAATTCAGGGTTTTGAATTTAAATCTGCCATTTAAAATTGCAGCAGTTGTGGTGCCAAGTAAATGGTTAACTTGGCTTTTGGTGCCAAGACCCCTCTTGCAACAGTACCTGCACTCACTCTACCGAGCCAGAACACAAAAACCCTTCATTCTGGTGCCCCAGGGCACAAACCCATATTGGGTACACCTCTGGGGCACAGGGATCAGAGAGGCACTCTTGGAGGGTCAGGGCGTAACTTGTGTAATACCAGCAAAAAGGGATGGCCACCACTGATGTAGGCAAACAACCAATTTCAGTAATCTGAGCATTAAACACAATCACACACCTGAACGATTGCTTGCCTCTGTAATCTTCTCTGTTCAATCAGTGCTTCTTCATCTTCTTCTTCTACATCAAAATCTTCAAGGCTAAGACGATAATTATTAATATTTATACAGCAACATAAATGTATGTAGCTCTTTACGGAACCTAGAAAACGATGTTCTCTCTGCTTTAAAGAGTTTACAACTGAAACAATGAAGTCTACTGTACAGCTGTAGATCTCAAGGTAAGTACCTAGGTTTGTTTGTTTTAGCAACAGTGGGATATTAAAAAAATTCATTCTTTGGTCTTATTACTTGTTCAATTGTGAGGTAAAACAAAGGAATTGTCAAATCAAAGAATCAGGTTATCTGAGGCTCCTTAAGGAAGTTTATTCTCTGCCATCATATTTAGACATTCTATGTTTTATATTTTTTAATTCAAACTGAACACTACTGGCAAAGGCATGAAAAATATTAAGAGCAGAATAAATCAAAAGCTTGTAGATTTTCAGCTTGGCTTCTTTTCCTAGAAAATTTGCATGCTAAATATAACTACATACATAGTGTTGATTCAAAACAATATATACTGTTAAACTGGGGTGTCCAAAACAATTTATAAATATTTAGGGAGCCTTACACTTGTGCTATGATAAATGTTCTCTCAAGCAAGTAAACTGAGGTACGGAGACACTAAGTGACTTCAGCAAGACTGAACCCATCCCCCCCCCTTCCCTTCAGACATTTTTCCCATTTTCTTCATTTCTGCAAAAAAGATTCTGATCAGCACAAACAAGTTAATCATAAAGACTTGTACTGAAATTAGGCAAGTCTGAGACTCTAGCTGCCATGAAAATGAATATCATTACATTTTCCCATTAAGTCAGACATAAGAAATATATTCTTACTTCTCATCTGATGATGATTCCAGCTCAACTTTCATGCCTTCAGAAAGGCTCCCTTTAAATTTATCTTCTTTAACTTTGCTTCTACTCCTACGTCTACGACCACCCCGTGACCTGGACCTCCTTCTCAGACGAGACCGACTTCTTCGTCCTCTGTCCCTGTTAAATGCAAGAACAACATTGTAAAAGTGTCAGTGAAACACAGATGACAGGATTGGGTTAGCTAGTTTTGACTTATGCTTGATTTGTATTTATAGATTTCAGTCTATACAACACACAACCTTCTTAAAAAGTAAGCTTCAGCAAGAAAGCATTAAGCACTTTACCCTCTTATCCTTCTTTAACATCTGAAAGCAGGATAAAGTGAGTTGAAGACTGTGCTACTGCATAATTTGTTGGGGCGATGGGAGGAAATCTGTGAGAGTTTTAAAGATAAGCTAATAAAGACATATAATATTCTGTTATTCAATTTGAATACATGAAAAAGATATATGTACTGTGCACAAGAAAGATGGCAGAATTGTTTTTACCTCCTCCGAGGAGACCTACTCCTCCTCCTCGGAGATCGGCTACGTCGCAGTGGTGAGCGAGATCGCCTTCGGATGGGAGATCTAGACCTTCTTCTAGATGGGGACCATCGGGGAAGACTCGTTTCTTTTGATCTCTCGCGTCTAGACAGGATATCATCTCTAGGTCGTGTCCTTGAAATTAAGAAAAAAAAGTAGTAAAACCAGAAAAATGGAAGACACCATTATTTCCTCTAAAATCTCACTTGAAAAATTTACTGCAAGTGAGATGAAAGCAAATGGGCTTCTGGCGCAGGGAAGGTAAATACACTGCTGTGCTGGCTGCACTCCTTGTATGTCTCCCCTCATGAATGAAAATACCTGCACTGACACAGGTCTAAGTACAGGACAGTTCTGCCAACACAGCTTGTTAATTACTACCAGAGAACTAAGAAGTAGCTCTCTACTAAATCTGAGTTTAGGTCTTGAGTTAACAATGATCTATTTTTTAAATTTAAACAATGGTATTAAAATAGAAATACAAACACCAAAATGTTAGAATCCAGAGGAGAAAAATTAAAACAACTCATATTCAGGCTTGAGGAACCTGAGCAACCACTTTAGCTTCCATTTTCATTTTGAGAACACACCTTGACCAGCCCTCATCTTGCTTTGATCATCATCATGTGGACTGTATAATAAATGAAAATGAGTAATCAAAAAGTTGTTTTCTCAGATATCATATGAGTTAACTGATGACAATACATTTTTAGAAAATATCTAGAAATGTTAAAGCATTGTTAAAAAGTATTGCCAACCCTGACACTGACTCAGCATTTATCTAACACTGATTTATATAGATTCACTTGAAACTAACAATTGTGTAAAAACAGAAATTGACGCCAGTAACTGAATTGAAACAATAACTGAAGTTTCAAACTGTAAGGAATGCAATGCAAAATTCTAGAATAGAAGAGTCTGAAGTAATTGCCAAAATCTTTAATTGGTCAGGAAAAGTAAATCTTAGAAAAATATACTTACACCTCTACCACAATGTAGATAAGGAAGATTTACTAATTCCTCAACACATTTTTGCCTGTGGTCAGGGGGTTGTTTTAGTTGCTATATTTCATCATTAAAGAAAAATCTTTCGCGTCTGAAAGATATAGAAACTTATTTTGTAATGATACAGCTTTTGTCTGCTAATCTAGTGTCAGTGATCTCAGCTACGTATCACTGATGCGTGTACAGAATTGCTGGGCAAACTTATGAAAACATGGTTTTCAATCCTTTTCTCAACAGTCCAGAGAAACGCATTGCTTACACACAAAAAAAGTAAATTTAGCAATATTCACAAGCAAGCCACACAGGAACATACTTGTACATTGAGGGAGGTTGCATTACATTACAAAGTAATATTCAACCTTATACAGAAATCATGTCATTCAACTCTGAAATAGTGTAAAAAGTAGCAGCTAATTCAGATTTACATGGCAATTATCTTGATGAAAGGTAGCTGGGGAATATATTTAATCCAAATGGAACCAGTGGAAATTTAGGTAGGCAAAAGAGTTACCTCAATCTGTATTTGGAGATAGAACTTTAATACCGTCAACTGTACCACTGCATGGAGTACCGTATTTACATACCTCCTCCAGAATTGCCAACACATTTCTCATGAAAGAGTTTGTTCTAAGTCTCCCACTGAAGTACTGATTCCACCCAGCTGTGTATCATGGCGTAATGAAATGCTAATGTAAGGTGATATAATGGAAAATGAAACAATAACTCCCCTTTTCTAATGTTTAAATTTAATTTTAAAATAATGTTTAAGTGTATTTTCATTAGAGTCAAAGATAATGTTTAAATAATCCATTATAAACTCTTATAAAACTTGTAATTCAACAGAGATCTCGTGTCTATGCTACCTGTCAAAAGCTGCATAATTATGCACTTGACAGACTGTATTAAAACTTGCTTGAAACATAGCATGGAAGACGTTAGGGCACACACATGAACTGGAAACTGGTTTAAAAGGAAAACAATGAAAAGACATATGGTAAAGTGGGAGTCAGAAGAGCTGGTAATGATGCAGTACTAAATACTTTACTATCTGGAATGACATGAGTGTAATTACCAAGTCTGGTCAACACTGGGTGCATCTACATGCAAGTCAAAGAAATAAACTCTGGTGCAATAACTGTCAGAGTTTACTGCTTCTAAGCACACCACTTGAATGTGCGCCTGACATGTTGAGCCAGGCCATCTCCAACCCACCAACCCAGCTCAATGTGCTGTGGAGGACCTGACTGGGGCACGAGGATGCTACAATGTGGGACTAGCTAGCAGGCAGCCCCCCGTACTTAAGCACCCTCATGCCCCAGACAGCCCCTCCAGCATCTATACATGCAATGCTGCAGAGTAAAAAACTCCACAGCAGGATACTATTTCTTTTACTAGTAAGTACTATTCTGCTGTGGAGTTGATTAGTTTCCTGCCGCCTAACTGGGCTGCAAGTGTAGACATGAGACATTTGCTATGGAGCTAATTAGTCTACTCTGCAATAAACATCTCATGTAAACATGCACCCTGGGGATTTAAACAATTACCACCATCAGGGGGCAGCCTCCAGTGCACCAATATTAGTGCAAATCTGCACTGCATAAAAATCCAAGATTTACCCTAGCAGAGCTTACCTACTATTTATAAAAGGAATAAATTAATTTGGCACAAAAAGCAGTCTTGCTTACCAACACTAGCCACTAGGTGCAGCTCCAATTAAATGTACTCCCTTACTGCTAATTACTGCATTTTCTCATATATCATACCCTCACCAAAATAAGGAAGGCAAACTGTACAAAGAAAGAAAAAAAAAAGATATTTCCAGAAACTGACTGCTCAGCCAAAATCTGGTGCCATTGAGAGCAGCTGTGAAAATCTTAACACTGGACTCCATCCTGCTTGCTTGCTATCCCAGAGAGAAGCTAACAGCCATACTGCAGCACAGCCTCTCCATGCTTTTATTCCTCCATGCTTCTATTCCAAAGGAAAAAAAAAAATCAGCATTCCCATTTAAGACTTGCAGCCAAATATTGGAGGGCTGATTTTTTGGGAATAAGTGTGTAAGGTAGGCTAGTAAATGCAGCAATACAAGTCACCACTGTGGGCAATATTAAGACCCAGTGGTTTCCTTCTGTTGAGAAAACTATAGGCAGCAATAGAAG